>NC_082660.1:64836017-65139047 GCF_028023285.1 Balaenoptera ricei | reverse complement strand
ATCTTACTGTGTTTGGGGTCTCCTTTTCACAGGCTGCAGGTTCGTAATTCCCGTTGTTTTTGGTATCTGTCCCCAGTGGCTAAGGTTGCTTCAGTGGGTTGTGTAGGCTTCCTGGTGGAGGGGACTAGTGCCTGTGTTCTGGTGGATGAGGTTGGATCTTGTCTTTCTGGTGGGCAAGTCCACGTCTGGTGGTGTGTTTTGGGGTGTCTGTGGCCTTATTATGATTTTAGGCAGCCTCTCTGCTAATGGATGGGGCCGTGTTCCTGTCTTGCTAGTTGTTTGGCATAGTGTGTCCAGCACTGTAGCTTGCTGGTCGTTGAGTGAAGCTGGGTCTTGATGTTGAGATGGAGATCTCTGAGAGATTTTTGCCGTTTGGTATTATGTGGAGCTGGGAGGTCTCTTGTGGACCAGTGTCCTGAAGTTGGCCCTCCCACCTCAGAGGCACAGCCCTGATGCCTGGCTGGAGCACCAAGAGCCTTTCATCCACACAGCTCAGAATACAAGGGAGAAAAAAATAGAAAGAAAGAAAGAAAGAGGATAAAATAAAATAAAATAAAGCTATTATAATAAAAAATAAGAAAAAAAATTATTCAGAGTAAATATTCAGAAAAATTTTTTTTAATTTTTAAAAATAGATTTATTAATTTTTTATAATACAAAATAAGAAAATAATTATTAAGAAAAAATATTTTTAATTTTTTAAAATAAAAAATATGGAAAAACTTATTAAAATTTTTTTTAATTTCTAAAAATAGAAAATAAGGATAAAATTATTAAGAAAACATATATTAGGAAAACACAATTTTTATAAGTAAAAAAAAAAATACGGACGGACATAACCCTAGGACTAATGGTGAAAGCAAAGCTATACACACAAAATCTCACCCAGAAGCATACACAGATAGACTCACAAAAAAAGGAAAAGGGGAAAAAATAATATATCCTGCTCCCAAAGTCCAGCTCTTGCATTTGGGATGATTCGTTGTCTATTCAGGTATTCAACAGATGCAGGCACATCAAGTTTTTTGTGGAGCTTTAATCCGCTGCTTCTGAGGCTGCTGGGAATGATTTCCCTTTCTCTACTTTGTTCGTACAGCTCCCAGGGTTCAGCTTTGGATTTGGCCCCGCCTCTGCATGTAGGTCGCCTGAGGGCATCCGTTCCCCGCCCAGACAGAACGGGGTTAAAGGAGCAGCTGCTTCGGGGGCTGTGGCTCACTCAGGCCGTGAGGAGGGAGGGGTACGGATGCGGGGTGAGCCCGCAGCGGCAGAGGCTGGTGTGACGTTGCAGCAGCCTGAGGCGCGCCGTGCATTCTCCCGGGGAAGTTGTCCCCGGATCACGGGAGCCTGGCAGGGGCGAGCTGCACCCGCTCCCGGGAGGGGCGGTGTGGGGAGTGACCTGTGCTTGCACACCGGCTTCTTGGTAGCGGCAGCAGCAGCCTTAGCGTCTCCTGCCCGTCTCTGGGGTCCGCGCTGATAACCGCGGCTCGCGCCTGTCTCTGGGGTCCGCGATGTTAGCCGCGGCTCGCGCCCGTCTCTGGAGTTCGTTTAGGCGGCGCTCTGAATCCCCTCTCCTTGCGCGCCGCGAAACAAAGAGGCAAGGAAAAGTCTCTTGCCTCTTCGGCAGCTGCAGACTATTTCCCGGACTCCCTCCCGGCTAGCACCGAAGCCCGAGCCTCAGCTCCCAGCCCCCGCCCGCCCCGGCGGCCGAGCAGACAAGCCTCTCGGGCTGGTGAGTGCTACTCAGCACCGATCCTCCATGCGGGAATCTCTCCGCTTTGCCCTCCGCACCCCTGTGGCTGCGCTCTCCTCCGTGGCTCCGAAGCTCCCCCCTCTGCCACCCGCAGTCTCTGCCCACGAAGGGGCTCCTAGTGTGTGGACACCTTTCCTCCTTCACGGCTCCCTCCCACTGGTGCAGGTCCCGTCCCTATTCTTTTGTCTCTATTATTTCCTTTTTCTTTTACCCTACCCAAGTACGTGGGGATTTTCTTGCCTTTTGGGAGGTCTGACGTCTTCTGCCAGCGTTCAGTGGGTGTTCTGTAGGAGCAGTTCCACGTGTAGAGGTATTTCTACTGTATCTGTGGGAAGGAAGGTGATCTCCGCGTCTTACTCTTCCGCCATCTTGCCCCTACCTCTCCATAACTCTTTTTGAATTATGGTTTTCTCAGGGTATACACCCAGTAGTAGGATTGCTGAGTCGTATGGTAGTTCTAGTTTTAGATTTTTAAGGAACCTCCCTACAGTTCTCTATAGTGGCTGTATCAATTTACATTCCCACCAACAGTGTATGAGGGTTCCATTTTCTCCACACCCTCTCCAGCATTTATTGTTTGTAGATGTTTTGATGATGGCCATTCTAACCGGTGTGAGATGATATCACACTGTAGTTTTGATTTGCATTTCTCTAATGATTAGTGATGTTGAGCATTCTTTCATGTGTTTGTTGGCAATCTGTATATCTTCTTTGGAGAAATGTCTATTTAGGTCTTCTGCCCGTTTTTGGATTGGGTTGTTTGTTTTTTTCAAATTGAGCTGCATGAGCTGCTGGGAAATTTTGGAGATTAATCCTTTGTCAGTTGCTTCCTTTGCAAATATTTTCTCCCATTCTGAGGGTTTTCTTTTGGTCTTGTTTATGGTTTCCTTTGCTGTGCAAAAGCTTTTAAGTTTCATTAGGTCCCATTTGTTTATTTTTGTTTTTATTTCCATTTCTCTAGGAGCTGGGTCAAAAAGGATCTTGCTATGACTTATGTCATACAGTGTTCTGCCTATGTTTTCCTCTAAGAGTCTGAGAGTGTCTGGCCTTACATTTAGGTCTTTAATCCATTTTGAGTTTATTTTTGTGTATGGTGTTAAGGAGTGTTCTAATTTCATCCTTTTACATGTAGCTGTCCAGTTTTCCCAGCACCACTTATTGAAGAGGCGTCTTTTCTCAATTTTATATTCTTGCCTCCTTTATCAAAACTAATGTGACCATATGTACATGGGTTTATCTCTGGGCTTTCTATCCTGTTCCATTGATCTATACTTCTGTTTTTGTGCCAGTACCATACTGTCTTGATTACTGTAGCTTTGGAGTATAGTCTGAAGTCTGGGAGCCTGATTCCTCCAGCACCGTTTTCCTTCCTCAAGGTTACGTTGGCTATTCGGGGTCTTCTGTGATTCCATACCAATTGGAAAATTTTTTGATCTAGTTCTGTGAAAAATGCCAGTGGTAGTTTGATAGGGATTGCATTGAGTCTGTAGATTGCTTTGAGTAGTATAGTCATTTTCACAGTGTTGATTCTTCCAATCCAAGAACATGGTATATCGCTCCATCTGTTTGTATCCTCATTAATTTCTTTCATCAGTGTCTTATAATTTTCTTCATACCAGTCTTCTGTCTCCTTAGGTAGGTTTATTCCTAGATATTTTATTCTTTTAGTTGCAATGGTAAATGGGAGTGTTTTCTTAATTTCACTTTCAGATTTTTCATCATTAGTGTACAGGAATGCAAGGGATTTCTGTGCATTAATTTTGTATCCTGCTACTTTACCAAATTCATTGAGTAGCTCTAGTAGTTATCTGGTAACATCTTTAGGATTCTCTATGTATAGTATAGTATCATGTCATCTGAAAGCAGTCACAGCTCTATTTCTTCTTTTCTGATTTGGATTCCTTTTATTTCTTTTTCTTCTCTGATTGCTGTGGCTAAAACTTCCAAAACTATGTCAATAGTGGTGAGAGTGGGCAACCTTGTCCTGTTCCTGATCTTAGTGGAAATGGTTTCAGTTTTTCACCATTGAGGATGATGTTGGCTGTGCATTTGTCGTATATGGCCTTTATTATGTGGAGGAAAGTTCCCTCTATGCCTACTTTCTGGAGGGTTTTTATCATAAATGGGTGTTGAATTTTGTCAAAAGCTTTCTCTGCATCTATTGAGATGATCATTTGGTTTTTCTCCTTCAATTTGTTAATATGGTGTATCACATTGATTGATTTGCGTATCTTGAAGAATCCTTGCATTCCTGGGATAAACCCCACTTGATCATGGTGTATGATCCTTTTAATGTGCTGTTGGACTCTGTTTGCTAGTATTTTGTTAAGGATTTTGGCATCTGTGTTCATCAGTGATATTGGCCTGTAGTTTTCTTTTTTTGTGACATCTTTGTCTGGTTTTGGTATCAGGGTGATGGTGGCCTCGTAGAATGAGTTTGGGAGTGTTCCTCCCTCTGCTATATTTTGGAAAAGTTTGAGAAGGATAGGTGTTAGCTCTTCTCTAAATGTTTGATAGAATTCGCCTGTGGATCCATATGGTCCTGGGCTTTTGTGCGTTGGAAGAGTTTTAATCACAGTTTCAATTTCAGTACTTGTGATTGGTCTGTTCATATTTTCTGTTTCTTCCTGGTTCAGTCTCGGAAGGTTGTGCATTTCTAAGAACTTGTCCATTTCCTCCAGGTTGTCCACTTTACTGGCATATAGTTGCTTGTAGTAATCTCTCATGATCCTTTGTATTTCTGCAGTGTCAGTTGTTACTTCTCCGTTTGCATTTCTAATTTTATTGATTTGAGTCTTCTCCCTTTTTTTCTTGATGAGTCTGGTTAATGGTTTATCAATTTTGTTTATCTCCTCAAAGAACCAGCTTTTAGTTTTATTGATCTTTGCTATCGTTTCCTTCATTTCTTTTTCATTTATTTCTGATCTGATCTTTATGATTTCTTTCCCTCTGCTAACTTTGGTGGTTTTTTGTTCTTCTTCCTCTCATTGCTTTAGGTGTAATGTTAGGTTGCCTATTTGAGATGTTTCTTGTTTCTTAAAGTAAGATTGTATTGCTATAAACTTCCCTCTTAGAACTGCTTTTGCTGCATCCCACAGGTTTTGGGCCGTCGTGTCTCCATTGTCATTTGTTTCTAGGTATTTTTTGATTTCCCCTTTGATTTCTTCAGTGATCACTTCGTTATTAAGTAGTGTATTGTGTAGCCTCCATGTGTTTGTATTTTTTACAGATCTTTTCCTGTAATTGGTATCTAGTCTCATAGCGTTGTGGTCGGAAAAGATACTTGATACGATTTCAATTTTCTTAAATTCACCAAGGCTTGGCTTGTGACCCAAGATATGATCTATCCTGGAGAATGTTCCATGAGCACTTGAGAAAAGTGTGTATTCTGTTGTTTTGGGGTGGAATGTCCTATAAATATCCATTAAGTCCATCTTGTTTAATGTATCATTTAAAGCTTGTGTTTCCTTATTTATTTTCATTTTGGATGATCTGCCCATTGGTGAAAGTGGGGTGTTAAAGTCCCCTACTATGATTGTGTTGCTGTCGATTTCCCCTTTTATGGCTGTTAGTATTTGCCTTATGTATTGAGGTGCTCCTATGTTGGGTGCATAAATATTTACAATTGTTATACCTTCCTCTTGGATCGATCCCTTGATCATTATATAGTGTCCTTCTTTGTCTCTTGTAATAGTCTTTATTTTAAAGTCTATTTTGTCAGATATGAGAATTGCTACTCCAGCTTTCTTTTGATTTCCATTTGCATGGAATATCTTTTTCCATCCCCTCACTTTCAGTCTGTATGTGTCTCTAAGTCTGAAGTGGGTCTCTTGTAGACAGCATATATATGGGTCTTGCTTTTGTATCCATTCAGCCACTCTATGTCTTTTGGTGGGAGCATCTAATCCATTTACATTTAAGGTAACTATTGATATGTATGTTCCTATTCCCATTTTCTTAAATGTTTTGGGTTTGTTATTGTAGGTGTTTTCCTTCTCTTGTATTTCTCGCCTAGAGAAGTTCCTTTAGCATCTGTTGTAAAGCTGGTTTGGTGGTGCTGAACTCTCTCAGCTTTTGCTTGTCTGTAAAGGTTTTAATTTCTCCATCAAATCTGAATGAGATCCTTGCTGGGTAGAGT
Source organism: Balaenoptera ricei (assembly GCF_028023285.1). Lineage (NCBI taxonomy): Eukaryota > Metazoa > Chordata > Mammalia > Artiodactyla > Balaenopteridae > Balaenoptera > Balaenoptera ricei. The sequence continues at coordinate 65,133,159 of NC_082660.1, read as the reverse complement.
AATCTTGGCTGTAGGTTTTTCTCCTTCATGACTTTAAGTATATCCTGCCACTCCCTTCTGGCTTGCAGAGTTTCTGCTGAAAGATCAGCTGTTAACCTTATGGGGATTCCCTTGTGTGTTATTTGTTGTTTTTCCCTTGCTGTTTTTAATATGTTTTCTTTATATTTAATTTTTGATAGTTTGATTAATATGTGTCTTGGCGTGTTTCTCCTTGGATTTCTCCTGTATGGGGCTCTCTGTGCTTCCAGGACTTGATTAACTATTTCCTTTCCCATATTAGGGAAGTTTTCAACTATAATCTCTTCAAATATTTTCTCAGTCCCTTTCTTTTTCTCTTCTTCTTCTGGGACCCCTATAATTCGAATGTTGGTGCGTTTAATGTTGTCCCAGAGGTCTCTGAGACTGTCCTCAGTTCTTTTCATTCTTTGTTCTTTATTCTGCTCTGCAGTAGCTATTTCCACTATTTTATCTTCCAGGTCACTTATCCGTTCTTCTGCCTCAGTTATTCTGCTATTGATCCCATCTAGAGTATTTTTAATTTCATTTATTGTGTTTTTCATCGTTGCTTGGTTCCTCTTTAGTTCTTCTACATCCTTGTTAAATGTTTCTTGCATTTTGTCTATTCTATTTCCAAGATTTTGGATCATCTTTACTATCATCATTCTGAATTCTTTTTCAGGTAGACTGCCTATTTCCTCTTCATTTGTTAGGTCTGGTGTGTTTTGACCCTGCTCCTTCACCTGCTGTGTGTTTTTGGTCTTCTCATTTGGTTTATCTTACTGTGTTTGGGGTCTCCTTTTCACAGGCTGCAGGTTCGTAATTCCCGTTGTTTTTGGTATCTGTCCCCAGTGGCTAAGGTTGCTTCAGTGGGTTGTGTAGGCTTCCTGGTGGAGGGGACTAGTGCCTGTGTTCTGGTGGATGAGGTTGGATCTTGTCTTTCTGGTGGGCAAGTCCACGTCTGGTGGTGTGTTTTGGGGTGTCTGTGGCCTTATTATGATTTTAGGCAGCCTCTCTGCTAATGGATGGGGCCGTGTTCCTGTCTTGCTAGTTGTTTGGCATAGTGTGTCCAGCACTGTAGCTTGCTGGTCGTTGAGTGAAGCTGGGTCTTGATGTTGAGATGGAGATCTCTGAGAGATTTTTGCCGTTTGGTATTATGTGGAGCTGGGAGGTCTCTTGTGGACCAGTGTCCTGAAGTTGGCCCTCCCACCTCAGAGGCACAGCCCTGATGCCTGGCTGGAGCACCAAGAGCCTTTCATCCACACAGCTCAGAATACAAGGGAGAAAAAAATAGAAAGAAAGAAAGAAAGAGGATAAAATAAAATAAAATAAAGCTATTATAATAAAAAATAAGAAAAAAAATTATTCAGAGTAAATATTCAGAAAAATTTTTTTTAATTTTTAAAAATAGATTTATTAATTTTTTATAATACAAAATAAGAAAATAATTATTAAGAAAAAATATTTTTAATTTTTTAAAATAAAAAATATGGAAAAACTTATTAAAATTTTTTTTAATTTCTAAAAATAGAAAATAAGGATAAAATTATTAAGAAAACATATATTAGGAAAACACAATTTTTATAAGTAAAAAAAAAAATACGGACGGACATAACCCTAGGACTAATGGTGAAAGCAAAGCTATACACACAAAATCTCACCCAGAAGCATACACAGATAGACTCACAAAAAAAGGAAAAGGGGAAAAAATAATATATCCTGCTCCCAAAGTCCAGCTCTTGCATTTGGGATGATTCGTTGTCTATTCAGGTATTCAACAGATGCAGGCACATCAAGTTTTTTGTGGAGCTTTAATCCGCTGCTTCTGAGGCTGCTGGGAATGATTTCCCTTTCTCTACTTTGTTCGTACAGCTCCCAGGGTTCAGCTTTGGATTTGGCCCCGCCTCTGCATGTAGGTCGCCTGAGGGCATCCGTTCCCCGCCCAGACAGAACGGGGTTAAAGGAGCAGCTGCTTCGGGGGCTGTGGCTCACTCAGGCCGTGAGGAGGGAGGGGTACGGATGCGGGGTGAGCCCGCGGCGGCAGAGGCTGGTGTGACGTTGCAGCAGCCTGAGGCGCGCCGTGCATTCTCCCGGGGAAGTTGTCCCCGGATCACGGGAGCCTGGCAGGGGCGAGCTGCACCCGCTCCCGGGAGGGGCGGTGTGGGGAGTGACCTGTGCTTGCACACCGGCTTCTTGGTAGCGGCAGCAGCAGCCTTAGCGTCTCCTGCCCGTCTCTGGGGTCCGCGCTGATAACCGCGGCTCGCGCCTGTCTCTGGGGTCCGCGATGTTAGCCGCGGCTCGCGCCCGTCTCTGGAGTTCGTTTAGGCGGCGCTCTGAATCCCCTCTCCTTGCGCGCCGCGAAACAAAGAGGCAAGGAAAAGTCTCTTGCCTCTTCGGCAGCTGCAGACTATTTCCCGGACTCCCTCCCGGCTAGCACCGAAGCCCGAGCCTCAGCTCCCAGCCCCCGCCCGCCCCGGCGGCCGAGCAGACAAGCCTCTCGGGCTGGTGAGTGCTACTCAGCACCGATCCTCCATGCGGGAATCTCTCCGCTTTGCCCTCCGCACCCCTGTGGCTGCGCTCTCCTCCGTGGCTCCGAAGCTCCCCCCTCTGCCACCCGCAGTCTCTGCCCACGAAGGGGCTCCTAGTGTGTGGACACCTTTCCTCCTTCACGGCTCCCTCCCACTGGTGCAGGTCCCGTCCCTATTCTTTTGTCTCTATTATTTCCTTTTTCTTTTACCCTACCCAAGTACGTGGGGATTTTCTTGCCTTTTGGGAGGTCTGACGTCTTCTGCCAGCGTTCAGTGGGTGTTCTGTAGGAGCAGTTCCACGTGTAGAGGTATTTCTACTGTATCTGTGGGAAGGAAGGTGATCTCCGCGTCTTACTCTTCTGCCATCTTGCCCCTACCTCTCCATAACTCTTTTTGAATTATGGTTTTCTCAGGGTATACACCCAGTAGTAGGATTGCTGAGTCGTATGGTAGTTCTAGTTTTAGATTTTTAAGGAACCTCCCTACAGTTCTCTATAGTGGCTGTATCAATTTACATTCCCACCAACAGTGTATGAGGGTTCCATTTTCTCCACACCCTCTCCAGCATTTATTGTTTGTAGATGTTTTGATGATGGCCATTCTAACCGGTGTGAGATGATATCACACTGTAGTTTTGATTTGCATTTCTCTAATGATTAGTGATGTTGAGCATTCTTTCATGTGTTTGTTGGCAATCTGTATATCTTCTTTGGAGAAATGTCTATTTAGGTCTTCTGCCCGTTTTTGGATTGGGTTGTTTGTTTTTTTCAAATTGAGCTGCATGAGCTGCTGGGAAATTTTGGAGATTAATCCTTTGTCAGTTGCTTCCTTTGCAAATATTTTCTCCCATTCTGAGGGTTTTCTTTTGGTCTTGTTTATGGTTTCCTTTGCTGTGCAAAAGCTTTTAAGTTTCATTAGGTCCCATTTGTTTATTTTTGTTTTTATTTCCATTTCTCTAGGAGCTGGGTCAAAAAGGATCTTGCTATGACTTATGTCATACAGTGTTCTGCCTATGTTTTCCTCTAAGAGTCTGAGAGTGTCTGGCCTTACATTTAGGTCTTTAATCCATTTTGAGTTTATTTTTGTGTATGGTGTTAAGGAGTGTTCTAATTTCATCCTTTTACATGTAGCTGTCCAGTTTTCCCAGCACCACTTATTGAAGAGGCGTCTTTTCTCAATTTTATATTCTTGCCTCCTTTATCAAAACTAATGTGACCATATGTACATGGGTTTATCTCTGGGCTTTCTATCCTGTTCCATTGATCTATACTTCTGTTTTTGTGCCAGTACCATACTGTCTTGATTACTGTAGCTTTGGAGTATAGTCTGAAGTCTGGGAGCCTGATTCCTCCAGCACCGTTTTCCTTCCTCAAGGTTACGTTGGCTATTCGGGGTCTTCTGTGATTCCATACCAATTGGAAAATTTTTTGATCTAGTTCTGTGAAAAATGCCAGTGGTAGTTTGATAGGGATTGCATTGAGTCTGTAGATTGCTTTGAGTAGTATAGTCATTTTCACAGTGTTGATTCTTCCAATCCAAGAACATGGTATATCGCTCCATCTGTTTGTATCCTCATTAATTTCTTTCATCAGTGTCTTATAATTTTCTTCATACCAGTCTTCTGTCTCCTTAGGTAGGTTTATTCCTAGATATTTTATTCTTTTAGTTGCAATGGTAAATGGGAGTGTTTTCTTAATTTCACTTTCAGATTTTTCATCATTAGTGTACAGGAATGCAAGGGATTTCTGTGCATTAATTTTGTATCCTGCTACTTTACCAAATTCATTGAGTAGCTCTAGTAGTTATCTGGTAACATCTTTAGGATTCTCTATGTATAGTATAGTATCATGTCATCTGAAAGCAGTCACAGCTCTATTTCTTCTTTTCTGATTTGGATTCCTTTTATTTCTTTTTCTTCTCTGATTGCTGTGGCTAAAACTTCCAAAACTATGTCAATAGTGGTGAGAGTGGGCAACCTTGTCCTGTTCCTGATCTTAGTGGAAATGGTTTCAGTTTTTCACCATTGAGGATGATGTTGGCTGTGCATTTGTCGTATATGGCCTTTATTATGTGGAGGAAAGTTCCCTCTATGCCTACTTTCTGGAGGGTTTTTATCATAAATGGGTGTTGAATTTTGTCAAAAGCTTTCTCTGCATCTATTGAGATGATCATTTGGTTTTTCTCCTTCAATTTGTTAATATGGTGTATCACATTGATTGATTTGCGTATCTTGAAGAATCCTTGCATTCCTGGGATAAACCCCACTTGATCATGGTGTATGATCCTTTTAATGTGCTGTTGGACTCTGTTTGCTAGTATTTTGTTAAGGATTTTGGCATCTGTGTTCATCAGTGATATTGGCCTGTAGTTTTCTTTTTTTGTGACATCTTTGTCTGGTTTTGGTATCAGGGTGATGGTGGCCTCGTAGAATGAGTTTGGGAGTGTTCCTCCCTCTGCTATATTTTGGAAAAGTTTGAGAAGGATAGGTGTTAGCTCTTCTCTAAATGTTTGATAGAATTCGCCTGTGGATCCATATGGTCCTGGGCTTTTGTGCGTTGGAAGAGTTTTAATCACAGTTTCAATTTCAGTACTTGTGATTGGTCTGTTCATATTTTCTGTTTCTTCCTGGTTCAGTCTCGGAAGGTTGTGCATTTCTAAGAACTTGTCCATTTCCTCCAGGTTGTCCACTTTACTGGCATATAGTTGCTTGTAGTAATCTCTCATGATCCTTTGTATTTCTGCAGTGTCAGTTGTTACTTCTCCGTTTGCATTTCTAATTTTATTGATTTGAGTCTTCTCCCTTTTTTTCTTGATGAGTCTGGTTAATGGTTTATCAATTTTGTTTATCTCCTCAAAGAACCAGCTTTTAGTTTTATTGATCTTTGCTATCGTTTCCTTCATTTCTTTTTCATTTATTTCTGATCTGATCTTTATGATTTCTTTCCCTCTGCTAACTTTGGTGGTTTTTTGTTCTTCTTCCTCTCATTGCTTTAGGTGTAATGTTAGGTTGCCTATTTGAGATGTTTCTTGTTTCTTAAAGTAAGATTGTATTGCTATAAACTTCCCTCTTAGAACTGCTTTTGCTGCATCCCACAGGTTTTGGGCCGTCGTGTCTCCATTGTCATTTGTTTCTAGGTATTTTTTGATTTCCCCTTTGATTTCTTCAGTGATCACTTCGTTATTAAGTAGTGTATTGTGTAGCCTCCATGTGTTTGTATTTTTTACAGATCTTTTCCTGTAATTGATATCTAGTCTCATAGCGTTGTGGTCGGAAAAGATACTTGATACGATTTCAATTTTCTTAAATTCACCAAGGCTTGGCTTGTGACCCAAGATATGATCTATCCTGGAGAATGTTCCATGAGCACTTGAGAAAAGTGTGTATTCTGTTGTTTTGGGGTGGAATGTCCTATAAATATCCATTAAGTCCATCTTGTTTAATGTATCATTTAAAGCTTGTGTTTCCTTATTTATTTTCATTTTGGATGATCTGCCCATTGGTGAAAGTGGGGTGTTAAAGTCCCCTACTATGATTGTGTTGCTGTCGATTTCCCCTTTTATGGCTGTTAGTATTTGCCTTATGTATTGAGGTGCTCCTATGTTGGGTGCATAAATATTTACAATTGTTATACCTTCCTCTTGGATCGATCCCTTGATCATTATATAGTGTCCTTCTTTGTCTCTTGTAATAGTCTTTATTTTAAAGTCTATTTTGTCAGATATGAGAATTGCTACTCCAGCTTTCTTTTGATTTCCATTTGCATGGAATATCTTTTTCCATCCCCTCACTTTCAGTCTGTATGTGTCTCTAAGTCTGAAGTGGGTCTCTTGTAGACAGCATATATATGGGTCTTGCTTTTGTATCCATTCAGCCACTCTATGTCTTTTGGTGGGAGCATCTAATCCATTTACATTTAAGGTAACTATTGATATGTATGTTCCTATTCCCATTTTCTTAAATGTTTTGGGTTTGTTATTGTAGGTGTTTTCCTTCTCTTGTATTTCTCGCCTAGAGAAGTTCCTTTAGCATCTGTTGTAAAGCTGGTTTGGTGGTGCTGAACTCTCTCAGCTTTTGCTTGTCTGTAAAGGTTTTAATTTCTCCATCAAATCTGAATGAGATCCTTGCTGGGTAGAGTAATCTTGGCTGTAGGTTTTTCTCCTTCATGACTTTAAGTATATCCTGCCACTCCCTTCTGGCTTGCAGAGTTTCTGCTGAAAGATCAGCTGTTAACCTTATGGGGATTCCCTTGTGTGTTATTTGTTGTTTTTCCCTTGCTGCTTTTAATATGTTTTCTTTATATTTAATTTTTGATAGTTTGATTAATATGTGTCTTGGCGTGTTTCTCCTTGGATTTCTCCTGTATGGGGCTCTCTGTGCTTCCAGGACTTGATTAACTATTTCCTTTCCCATATTAGGGAAGTTTTCAACTATAATCTCTTCAAATATTTTCTCAGTCCCTTTCTTTTTCTCTTCTTCTTCTGGGACCCCTATAATTCGAATGTTGGTGCGTTTAATGTTGTCCCAGAGGTCTCTGAGACTGTCCTCAGTTCTTTTCATTCTTTGTTCTTTATTCTGCTCTGCAGTAGCTATTTCCACTATTTTATCTTCCAGGTCACTTATCCGTTCTTCTGCCTCAGTTATTCTGCTATTGATCCCATCTAGAGTATTTTTAATTTCATTTATTGTGTTTTTCATCGTTGCTTGGTTCCTCTTTAGTTCTTCTACATCCTTGTTAAATGTTTCTTGCATTTTGTCTATTCTATTTCCAAGATTTTGGATCATCTTTACTATCATCATTCTGAATTCTTTTTCAGGTAGACTGCCTATTTCCTCTTCATTTGTTAGGTCTGGTGTGTTTTGACCCTGCTCCTTCACCTGCTGTGTGTTTTTGGTCTTCTCATTTGGTTTATCTTACTGTGTTTGGGGTCTCCTTTTCACAGGCTGCAGGTTCGTAATTCCCGTTGTTTTTGGTATCTGTCCCCAGTGGCTAAGGTTGCTTCAGTGGGTTGTGTAGGCTTCCTGGTGGAGGGGACTAGTGCCTGTGTTCTGGTGGATGAGGTTGGATCTTGTCTTTCTGGTGGGCAAGTCCACGTCTGGTGGTGTGTTTTGGGGTGTCTGTGGCCTTATTATGATTTTAGGCAGCCTCTCTGCTAATGGATGGGGCCGTGTTCCTGTCTTGCTAGTTGTTTGGCATAGTGTGTCCAGCACTGTAGCTTGCTGGTCGTTGAGTGAAGCTGGGTCTTGATGTTGAGATGGAGATCTCTGAGAGATTTTTGCCGTTTGGTATTATGTGGAGCTGGGAGGTCTCTTGTGGACCAGTGTCCTGAAGTTGGCCCTCCCACCTCAGAGGCACAGCCCTGATGCCTGGCTGGAGCACCAAGAGCCTTTCATCCACACAGCTCAGAATACAAGGGAGAAAAAAATAGAAAGAAAGAAAGAAAGAGGATAAAATAAAATAAAATAAAGCTATTATAATAAAAAATAAGAAAAAAAATTATTCAGAGTAAATATTCAGAAAAATTTTTTTTAATTTTTAAAAATAGATTTATTAATTTTTTATAATACAAAATAAGAAAATAATTATTAAGAAAAAATATTTTTAATTTTTTAAAATAAAAAATATGGAAAAACTTATTAAAATTTTTTTTAATTTCTAAAAATAGAAAATAAGGATAAAATTATTAAGAAAACATATATTAGGAAAACACAATTTTTATAAGTAAAAAAAAAAATACGGACGGACATAACCCTAGGACTAATGGTGAAAGCAAAGCTATACACACAAAATCTCACCCAGAAGCATACACAGATAGACTCACAAAAAAAGGAAAAGGGGAAAAAATAATATATCCTGCTCCCAAAGTCCAGCTCTTGCATTTGGGATGATTCGTTGTCTATTCAGGTATTCAACAGATGCAGGCACATCAAGTTTTTTGTGGAGCTTTAATCCGCTGCTTCTGAGGCTGCTGGGAATGATTTCCCTTTCTCTACTTTGTTCGTACAGCTCCCAGGGTTCAGCTTTGGATTTGGCCCCGCCTCTGCATGTAGGTCGCCTGAGGGCATCCGTTCCCCGCCCAGACAGAACGGGGTTAAAGGAGCAGCTGCTTCGGGGGCTGTGGCTCACTCAGGCCGTGAGGAGGGAGGGGTACGGATGCGGGGTGAGCCCGCGGCGGCAGAGGCTGGTGTGACGTTGCAGCAGCCTGAGGCGCGCCGTGCATTCTCCCGGGGAAGTTGTCCCCGGATCACGGGAGCCTGGCAGGGGCGAGCTGCACCCGCTCCCGGGAGGGGCGGTGTGGGGAGTGACCTGTGCTTGCACACCGGCTTCTTGGTAGCGGCAGCAGCAGCCTTAGCGTCTCCTGCCCGTCTCTGGGGTCCGCGCTGATAACCGCGGCTCGCGCCTGTCTCTGGGGTCCGCGATGTTAGCCGCGGCTCGCGCCCGTCTCTGGAGTTCGTTTAGGCGGCGCTCTGAATCCCCTCTCCTTGCGCGCCGCGAAACAAAGAGGCAAGGAAAAGTCTCTTGCCTCTTCGGCAGCTGCAGACTATTTCCCGGACTCCCTCCCGGCTAGCACCGAAGCCCGAGCCTCAGCTCCCAGCCCCCGCCCGCCCCGGCGGCCGAGCAGACAAGCCTCTCGGGCTGGTGAGTGCTACTCAGCACCGATCCTCCATGCGGGAATCTCTCCGCTTTGCCCTCCGCACCCCTGTGGCTGCGCTCTCCTCCGTGGCTCCGAAGCTCCCCCCTCTGCCACCCGCAGTCTCTGCCCACGAAGGGGCTCCTAGTGTGTGGACACCTTTCCTCCTTCACGGCTCCCTCCCACTGGTGCAGGTCCCGTCCCTATTCTTTTGTCTCTATTATTTCCTTTTTCTTTTACCCTACCCAAGTACGTGGGGATTTTCTTGCCTTTTGGGAGGTCTGACGTCTTCTGCCAGCGTTCAGTGGGTGTTCTGTAGGAGCAGTTCCACGTGTAGAGGTATTTCTACTGTATCTGTGGGAAGGAAGGTGATCTCCGCGTCTTACTCTTCTGCCATCTTGCCCCTACCTCTCCATAACTCTTTTTGAATTATGGTTTTCTCAGGGTATACACCCAGTAGTAGGATTGCTGAGTCGTATGGTAGTTCTAGTTTTAGATTTTTAAGGAACCTCCCTACAGTTCTCTATAGTGGCTGTATCAATTTACATTCCCACCAACAGTGTATGAGGGTTCCATTTTCTCCACACCCTCTCCAGCATTTATTGTTTGTAGATGTTTTGATGATGGCCATTCTAACCGGTGTGAGATGATATCACACTGTAGTTTTGATTTGCATTTCTCTAATGATTAGTGATGTTGAGCATTCTTTCATGTGTTTGTTGGCAATCTGTATATCTTCTTTGGAGAAATGTCTATTTAGGTCTTCTGCCCGTTTTTGGATTGGGTTGTTTGTTTTTTTCAAATTGAGCTGCATGAGCTGCTGGGAAATTTTGGAGATTAATCCTTTGTCAGTTGCTTCCTTTGCAAATATTTTCTCCCATTCTGAGGGTTTTCTTTTGGTCTTGTTTATGGTTTCCTTTGCTGTGCAAAAGCTTTTAAGTTTCATTAGGTCCCATTTGTTTATTTTTGTTTTTATTTCCATTTCTCTAGGAGCTGGGTCAAAAAGGATCTTGCTATGACTTATGTCATACAGTGTTCTGCCTATGTTTTCCTCTAAGAGTCTGAGAGTGTCTGGCCTTACATTTAGGTCTTTAATCCATTTTGAGTTTATTTTTGTGTATGGTGTTAAGGAGTGTTCTAATTTCATCCTTTTACATGTAGCTGTCCAGTTTTCCCAGCACCACTTATTGAAGAGGCGTCTTTTCTCAATTTTATATTCTTGCCTCCTTTATCAAAACTAATGTGACCATATGTACATGGGTTTATCTCTGGGCTTTCTATCCTGTTCCATTGATCTATACTTCTGTTTTTGTGCCAGTACCATACTGTCTTGATTACTGTAGCTTTGGAGTATAGTCTGAAGTCTGGGAGCCTGATTCCTCCAGCACCGTTTTCCTTCCTCAAGGTTACGTTGGCTATTCGGGGTCTTCTGTGATTCCATACCAATTGGAAAATTTTTTGATCTAGTTCTGTGAAAAATGCCAGTGGTAGTTTGATAGGGATTGCATTGAGTCTGTAGATTGCTTTGAGTAGTATAGTCATTTTCACAGTGTTGATTCTTCCAATCCAAGAACATGGTATATCGCTCCATCTGTTTGTATCCTCATTAATTTCTTTCATCAGTGTCTTATAATTTTCTTCATACCAGTCTTCTGTCTCCTTAGGTAGGTTTATTCCTAGATATTTTATTCTTTTAGTTGCAATGGTAAATGGGAGTGTTTTCTTAATTTCACTTTCAGATTTTTCATCATTAGTGTACAGGAATGCAAGGGATTTCTGTGCATTAATTTTGTATCCTGCTACTTTACCAAATTCATTGAGTAGCTCTAGTAGTTATCTGGTAACATCTTTAGGATTCTCTATGTATAGTATAGTATCATGTCATCTGAAAGCAGTCACAGCTCTATTTCTTCTTTTCTGATTTGGATTCCTTTTATTTCTTTTTCTTCTCTGATTGCTGTGGCTAAAACTTCCAAAACTATGTCAATAGTGGTGAGAGTGGGCAACCTTGTCCTGTTCCTGATCTTAGTGGAAATGGTTTCAGTTTTTCACCATTGAGGATGATGTTGGCTGTGCATTTGTCGTATATGGCCTTTATTATGTGGAGGAAAGTTCCCTCTATGCCTACTTTCTGGAGGGTTTTTATCATAAATGGGTGTTGAATTTTGTCAAAAGCTTTCTCTGCATCTATTGAGATGATCATTTGGTTTTTCTCCTTCAATTTGTTAATATGGTGTATCACATTGATTGATTTGCGTATCTTGAAGAATCCTTGCATTCCTGGGATAAACCCCACTTGATCATGGTGTATGATCCTTTTAATGTGCTGTTGGACTCTGTTTGCTAGTATTTTGTTAAGGATTTTGGCATCTGTGTTCATCAGTGATATTGGCCTGTAGTTTTCTTTTTTTGTGACATCTTTGTCTGGTTTTGGTATCAGGGTGATGGTGGCCTCGTAGAATGAGTTTGGGAGTGTTCCTCCCTCTGCTATATTTTGGAAAAGTTTGAGAAGGATAGGTGTTAGCTCTTCTCTAAATGTTTGATAGAATTCGCCTGTGGATCCATATGGTCCTGGGCTTTTGTGCGTTGGAAGAGTTTTAATCACAGTTTCAATTTCAGTACTTGTGATTGGTCTGTTCATATTTTCTGTTTCTTCCTGGTTCAGTCTCGGAAGGTTGTGCATTTCTAAGAACTTGTCCATTTCCTCCAGGTTGTCCACTTTACTGGCATATAGTTGCTTGTAGTAATCTCTCATGATCCTTTGTATTTCTGCAGTGTCAGTTGTTACTTCTCCGTTTGCATTTCTAATTTTATTGATTTGAGTCTTCTCCCTTTTTTTCTTGATGAGTCTGGTTAATGGTTTATCAATTTTGTTTATCTCCTCAAAGAACCAGCTTTTAGTTTTATTGATCTTTGCTATCGTTTCCTTCATTTCTTTTTCATTTATTTCTGATCTGATCTTTATGATTTCTTTCCCTCTGCTAACTTTGGTGGTTTTTTGTTCTTCTTCCTCTCATTGCTTTAGGTGTAATGTTAGGTTGCCTATTTGAGATGTTTCTTGTTTCTTAAAGTAAGATTGTATTGCTATAAACTTCCCTCTTAGAACTGCTTTTGCTGCATCCCACAGGTTTTGGGCCGTCGTGTCTCCATTGTCATTTGTTTCTAGGTATTTTTTGATTTCCCCTTTGATTTCTTCAGTGATCACTTCGTTATTAAGTAGTGTATTGTGTAGCCTCCATGTGTTTGTATTTTTTACAGATCTTTTCCTGTAATTGATATCTAGTCTCATAGCATTGTGGTCGGAAAAGATACTTGATACGATTTCAATTTTCTTAAATTTACCAAGGCTTGGCTTGTGACCCAAGATATGATCTATCCTGGAGAATGTTCCATGAGCACTTGAGAAAAGTGTGTATTCTGTTGTTTTGGGGTGGAATGTCCTATAAATATCCATTAAGTCCATCTTGTTTAATGTATCATTTAAAGCTTGTGTTTCCTTATTTATTTTCATTTTGGATGATCTGCCCATTGGTGAAAGTGGGGTGTTAAAGTCCCCTACTATGATTGTGTTGCTGTCGATTTCCCCTTTTATGGCTGTTAGTATTTGCCTTATGTATTGAGGTGCTCCTATGTTGGGTGCATAAATATTTACAATTGTTATACCTTCCTCTTGGATCGATCCCTTGATCATTATATAGTGTCCTTCTTTGTCTCTTGTAATAGTCTTTATTTTAAAGTCTATTTTGTCAGATATGAGAATTGCTACTCCAGCTTTCTTTTGATTTCCATTTGCATGGAATATCTTTTTCCATCCCCTCACTTTCAGTCTGTATGTGTCTCTAAGTCTGAAGTGGGTCTCTTGTAGACAGCATATATATGGGTCTTGCTTTTGTATCCATTCAGCCACTCTATGTCTTTTGGTGGGAGCATCTAATCCATTTACATTTAAGGTAACTATTGATATGTATGTTCCTATTCCCATTTTCTTAAATGTTTTGGGTTTGTTATTGTAGGTGTTTTCCTTCTCTTGTATTTCTCGCCTAGAGAAGTTCCTTTAGCATCTGTTGTAAAGCTGGTTTGGTGGTGCTGAACTCTCTCAGCTTTTGCTTGTCTGTAAAGGTTTTAATTTCTCCATCAAATCTGAATGAGATCCTTGCTGGGTAGAGTAATCTTGGCTGTAGGTTTTTCTCCTTCATGACTTTAAGTATATCCTGCCACTCCCTTCTGGCTTGCAGAGTTTCTGCTGAAAGATCAGCTGTTAACCTTATGGGGATTCCCTTGTGTGTTATTTGTTGTTTTTCCCTTGCTGCTTTTAATATGTTTTCTTTATATTTAATTTTTGATAGTTTGATTAATATGTGTCTTGGCGTGTTTCTCCTTGGATTTCTCCTGTATGGGGCTCTCTGTGCTTCCAGGACTTGATTAACTATTTCCTTTCCCATATTAGGGAAGTTTTCAACTATAATCTCTTCAAATATTTTCTCAGTCCCTTTCTTTTTCTCTTCTTCTTCTGGGACCCCTATAATTCGAATGTTGGTGCGTTTAATGTTGTCCCAGAGGTCTCTGAGACTGTCCTCAGTTCTTTTCATTCTTTGTTCTTTATTCTGCTCTGCAGTAGCTATTTCCACTATTTTATCTTCCAGGTCACTTATCCGTTCTTCTGCCTCAGTTATTCTGCTATTGATCCCATCTAGAGTATTTTTAATTTCATTTATTGTGTTTTTCATCGTTGCTTGGTTCCTCTTTAGTTCTTCTACATCCTTGTTAAATGTTTCTTGCATTTTGTCTATTCTATTTCCAAGATTTTGGATCATCTTTACTATCATCATTCTGAATTCTTTTTCAGGTAGACTGCCTATTTCCTCTTCATTTGTTAGGTCTGGTGTGTTTTGACCCTGCTCCTTCACCTGCTGTGTGTTTTTGGTCTTCTCATTTGGTTTATCTTACTGTGTTTGGGGTCTCCTTTTCACAGGCTGCAGGTTCGTAATTCCCGTTGTTTTTGGTATCTGTCCCCAGTGGCTAAGGTTGCTTCAGTGGGTTGTGTAGGCTTCCTGGTGGAGGGGACTAGTGCCTGTGTTCTGGTGGATGAGGTTGGATCTTGTCTTTCTGGTGGGCAAGTCCACGTCTGGTGGTGTGTTTTGGGGTGTCTGTGGCCTTATTATGATTTTAGGCAGCCTCTCTGCTAATGGATGGGGCCGTGTTCCTGTCTTGCTAGTTGTTTGGCATAGTGTGTCCAGCACTGTAGCTTGCTGGTCGTTGAGTGAAGCTGGGTCTTGATGTTGAGATGGAGATCTCTGAGAGATTTTTGCCGTTTGGTATTATGTGGAGCTGGGAGGTCTCTTGTGGACCAGTGTCCTGAAGTTGGCCCTCCCACCTCAGAGGCACAGCCCTGATGCCTGGCTGGAGCACCAAGAGCCTTTCATCCACACAGCTCAGAATACAAGGGAGAAAAAAATAGAAAGAAAGAAAGAAAGAGGATAAAATAAAATAAAATAAAGCTATTATAATAAAAAATAAGAAAAAAAATTATTCAGAGTAAATATTCAGAAAAATTTTTTTTAATTTTTAAAAATAGATTTATTAATTTTTTATAATACAAAATAAGAAAATAATTATTAAGAAAAAATATTTTTAATTTTTTAAAATAAAAAATATGGAAAAACTTATTAAAATTTTTTTTAATTTCTAAAAATAGAAAATAAGGATAAAATTATTAAGAAAACATATATTAGGAAAACACAATTTTTATAAGTAAAAAAAAAAATACGGACGGACATAACCCTAGGACTAATGGTGAAAGCAAAGCTATACACACAAAATCTCACCCAGAAGCATACACAGATAGACTCACAAAAAAAGGAAAAGGGGAAAAAATAATATATCCTGCTCCCAAAGTCCAGCTCTTGCATTTGGGATGATTCGTTGTCTATTCAGGTATTCAACAGATGCAGGCACATCAAGTTTTTTGTGGAGCTTTAATCCGCTGCTTCTGAGGCTGCTGGGAATGATTTCCCTTTCTCTACTTTGTTCGTACAGCTCCCAGGGTTCAGCTTTGGATTTGGCCCCGCCTCTGCATGTAGGTCGCCTGAGGGCATCCGTTCCCCGCCCAGACAGAACGGGGTTAAAGGAGCAGCTGCTTCGGGGGCTGTGGCTCACTCAGGCCGTGAGGAGGGAGGGGTACGGATGCGGGGTGAGCCCGCGGCGGCAGAGGCTGGTGTGACGTTGCAGCAGCCTGAGGCGCGCCGTGCATTCTCCCGGGGAAGTTGTCCCCGGATCACGGGAGCCTGGCAGGGGCGAGCTGCACCCGCTCCCGGGAGGGGCGGTGTGGGGAGTGACCTGTGCTTGCACACCGGCTTCTTGGTAGCGGCAGCAGCAGCCTTAGCGTCTCCTGCCCGTCTCTGGGGTCCGCGCTGATAACCGCGGCTCGCGCCTGTCTCTGGGGTCCGCGATGTTAGCCGCGGCTCGCGCCCGTCTCTGGAGTTCGTTTAGGCGGCGCTCTGAATCCCCTCTCCTTGCGCGCCGCGAAACAAAGAGGCAAGGAAAAGTCTCTTGCCTCTTCGGCAGCTGCAGACTATTTCCCGGACTCCCTCCCGGCTAGCACCGAAGCCCGAGCCTCAGCTCCCAGCCCCCGCCCGCCCCGGCGGCCGAGCAGACAAGCCTCTCGGGCTGGTGAGTGCTACTCAGCACCGATCCTCCATGCGGGAATCTCTCCGCTTTGCCCTCCGCACCCCTGTGGCTGCGCTCTCCTCCGTGGCTCCGAAGCTCCCCCCTCTGCCACCCGCAGTCTCTGCCCACGAAGGGGCTCCTAGTGTGTGGACACCTTTCCTCCTTCACGGCTCCCTCCCACTGGTGCAGGTCCCGTCCCTATTCTTTTGTCTCTATTATTTCCTTTTTCTTTTACCCTACCCAAGTACGTGGGGATTTTCTTGCCTTTTGGGAGGTCTGACGTCTTCTGCCAGCGTTCAGTGGGTGTTCTGTAGGAGCAGTTCCACGTGTAGAGGTATTTCTACTGTATCTGTGGGAAGGAAGGTGATCTCCGCGTCTTACTCTTCCGCCATCTTGCCCCTACCTCTCCATAACTCTTTTTGAATTATGGTTTTCTCAGGGTATACACCCAGTAGTAGGATTGCTGAGTCGTATGGTAGTTCTAGTTTTAGATTTTTAAGGAACCTCCCTACAGTTCTCTATAGTGGCTGTATCAATTTACATTCCCACCAACAGTGTATGAGGGTTCCATTTTCTCCACACCCTCTCCAGCATTTATTGTTTGTAGATGTTTTGATGATGGCCATTCTAACCGGTGTGAGATGATATCACACTGTAGTTTTGATTTGCATTTCTCTAATGATTAGTGATGTTGAGCATTCTTTCATGTGTTTGTTGGCAATCTGTATATCTTCTTTGGAGAAATGTCTATTTAGGTCTTCTGCCCGTTTTTGGATTGGGTTGTTTGTTTTTTTCAAATTGAGCTGCATGAGCTGCTGGGAAATTTTGGAGATTAATCCTTTGTCAGTTGCTTCCTTTGCAAATATTTTCTCCCATTCTGAGGGTTTTCTTTTGGTCTTGTTTATGGTTTCCTTTGCTGTGCAAAAGCTTTTAAGTTTCATTAGGTCCCATTTGTTTATTTTTGTTTTTATTTCCATTTCTCTAGGAGCTGGGTCAAAAAGGATCTTGCTATGACTTATGTCATACAGTGTTCTGCCTATGTTTTCCTCTAAGAGTCTGAGAGTGTCTGGCCTTACATTTAGGTCTTTAATCCATTTTGAGTTTATTTTTGTGTATGGTGTTAAGGAGTGTTCTAATTTCATCCTTTTACATGTAGCTGTCCAGTTTTCCCAGCACCACTTATTGAAGAGGCGTCTTTTCTCAATTTTATATTCTTGCCTCCTTTATCAAAACTAATGTGACCATATGTACATGGGTTTATCTCTGGGCTTTCTATCCTGTTCCATTGATCTATACTTCTGTTTTTGTGCCAGTACCATACTGTCTTGATTACTGTAGCTTTGGAGTATAGTCTGAAGTCTGGGAGCCTGATTCCTCCAGCACCGTTTTCCTTCCTCAAGGTTACGTTGGCTATTCGGGGTCTTCTGTGATTCCATACCAATTGGGAAATTTTTTGATCTAGTTCTGTGAAAAATGCCAGTGGTAGTTTGATAGGGATTGCATTGAGTCTGTAGATTGCTTTGAGTAGTATAGTCATTTTCACAGTGTTGATTCTTCCAATCCAAGAACATGGTATATCGCTCCATCTGTTTGTATCCTCATTAATTTCTTTCATCAGTGTCTTATAATTTTCTTCATACCAGTCTTCCGTCTCCTTAGGTAGGTTTATTCCTAGATATTTTATTCTTTTAGTTGCAATGGTAAATGGGAGTGTTTTCTTAATTTCACTTTCAGATTTTTCATCATTAGTGTACAGGAATGCAAGGGATTTCTGTGCATTAATTTTGTATCCTGCTACTTTACCAAATTCATTGAGTAGCTCTAGTAGTTATCTGGTAACATCTTTAGGATTCTCTATGTATAGTATAGTATCATGTCATCTGAAAGCAGTCACAGCTCTATTTCTTCTTTTCTGATTTGGATTCCTTTTATTTCTTTTTCTTCTCTGATTGCTGTGGCTAAAACTTCCAAAACTATGTCAATAGTGGTGAGAGTGGGCAACCTTGTCCTGTTCCTGATCTTAGTGGAAATGGTTTCAGTTTTTCACCATTGAGGATGATGTTGGCTGTGCATTTGTCGTATATGGCCTTTATTATGTGGAGGAAAGTTCCCTCTATGCCTACTTTCTGGAGGGTTTTTATCATAAATGGGTGTTGAATTTTGTCAAAAGCTTTCTCTGCATCTATTGAGATGATCATTTGGTTTTTCTCCTTCAATTTGTTAATATGGTGTATCACATTGATTGATTTGCGTATCTTGAAGAATCCTTGCATTCCTGGGATAAACCCCACTTGATCATGGTGTATGATCCTTTTAATGTGCTGTTGGACTCTGTTTGCTAGTATTTTGTTAAGGATTTTGGCATCTGTGTTCATCAGTGATATTGGCCTGTAGTTTTCTTTTTTTGTGACATCTTTGTCTGGTTTTGGTATCAGGGTGATGGTGGCCTCGTAGAATGAGTTTGGGAGTGTTCCTCCCTCTGCTATATTTTGGAAAAGTTTGAGAAGGATAGGTGTTAGCTCTTCTCTAAATGTTTGATAGAATTCGCCTGTGGATCCATATGGTCCTGGGCTTTTGTGCGTTGGAAGAGTTTTAATCACAGTTTCAATTTCAGTACTTGTGATTGGTCTGTTCATATTTTCTGTTTCTTCCTGGTTCAGTCTCGGAAGGTTGTGCATTTCTAAGAACTTGTCCATTTCCTCCAGGTTGTCCACTTTACTGGCATATAGTTGCTTGTAGTAATCTCTCATGATCCTTTGTATTTCTGCAGTGTCAGTTGTTACTTCTCCGTTTGCATTTCTAATTTTATTGATTTGAGTCTTCTCCCTTTTTTTCTTGATGAGTCTGGTTAATGGTTTATCAATTTTGTTTATCTCCTCAAAGAACCAGCTTTTAGTTTTATTGATCTTTGCTATCGTTTCCTTCATTTCTTTTTCATTTATTTCTGATCTGATCTTTATGATTTCTTTCCCTCTGCTAACTTTGGTGGTTTTTTGTTCTTCTTCCTCTCATTGCTTTAGGTGTAATGTTAGGTTGCCTATTTGAGATGTTTCTTGTTTCTTAAAGTAAGATTGTATTGCTATAAACTTCCCTCTTAGAACTGCTTTTGCTGCATCCCACAGGTTTTGAGCCGTCGTGTCTCCATTGTCATTTGTTTCTAGGTATTTTTTGATTTCCCCTTTGATTTCTTCAGTGATCACTTCGTTATTAAGTAGTGTATTGTGTAGCCTCCATGTGTTTGTATTTTTTACAGATCTTTTCCTGTAATTGATATCTAGTCTCATAGCGTTGTGGTCGGAAAAGATACTTGATACGATTTCAATTTTCTTAAATTTACCAAGGCTTGGCTTGTGACCCAAGATATGATCTATCCTGGAGAATGTTCCATGAGCACTTGAGAAAAGTGTGTATTCTGTTGTTTTGGGGTGGAATGTCCTATAAATATCCATTAAGTCCATCTTGTTTAATGTATCATTTAAAGCTTGTGTTTCCTTATATATTTTCATTTTGGATGATCTGCCCATTGGTGAAAGTGGGGTGTTAAAGTCCCCTACTATGATTGTGTTGCTGTCGATTTCCCCTTTTATGGCTGTTAGTATTTGCCTTATGTATTGAGGTGCTCCTATGTTGGGTGCATAAATATTTACAATTGTTATACCTTCCTCTTGGATCGATCCCTTGATCATTATATAGTGTCCTTCTTTGTCTCTTGTAATAGTCTTTATTTTAAAGTCTATTTTGTCAGATATGAGAATTGCTACTCCAGCTTTCTTTTGATTTCCATTTGCATGGAATATCTTTTTCCATCCCCTCACTTTCAGTCTGTATGTGTCTCTAAGTCTGAAGTGGGTCTCTTGTAGACAGCATATATATGGGTCTTGCTTTTGTATCCATTCAGCCACTCTATGTCTTTTGGTGGGAGCATCTAATCCATTTACATTTAAGGTAACTATTGATATGTATGTTCCTATTCCCATTTTCTTAAATGTTTTGGGTTTGTTATTGTAGGTGTTTTCCTTCTCTTGTATTTCTCGCCTAGAGAAGTTCCTTTAGCATCTGTTGTAAAGCTGGTTTGGTGGTGCTGAACTCTCTCAGCTTTTGCTTGTCTGTAAAGGTTTTAATTTCTCCATCAAATCTGAATGAGATCCTTGCTGGGTAGAGTAATCTTGGCTGTAGGTTTTTCTCCTTCATGACTTTAAGTATATCCTGCCACTCCCTTCTGGCTTGCAGAGTTTCTGCTGAAAGATCAGCTGTTAACCTTATGGGGATTCCCTTGTGTGTTATTTGTTGTTTTTCCCTTGCTGCTTTTAATATGTTTTCTTTATATTTAATTTTTGATAGTTTGATTAATATGTGTCTTGGCGTGTTTCTCCTTGGATTTCTCCTGTATGGGGCTCTCTGTGCTTCCAGGACTTGATTAACTATTTCCTTTCCCATATTAGGGAAGTTTTCAACTATAATCTCTTCAAATATTTTCTCAGTCCCTTTCTTTTTCTCTTCTTCTTCTGGGACCCCTATAATTCGAATGTTGGTGCGTTTAATGTTGTCCCAGAGGTCTCTGAGACTGTCCTCAGTTCTTTTCATTCTTTGTTCTTTATTCTGCTCTGCAGTAGCTATTTCCACTATTTTATCTTCCAGGTCACTTATCCGTTCTTCTGCCTCAGTTATTCTGCTATTGATCCCATCTAGAGTATTTTTAATTTCATTTATTGTGTTTTTCATCGTTGCTTGGTTCCTCTTTAGTTCTTCTACATCCTTGTTAAATGTTTCTTGCATTTTGTCTATTCTATTTCCAAGATTTTGGATCATCTTTACTATCATTATTCTGAATTCTTTTTCAGGTAGACTGCCTATTTCCTCTTCATTTGTTAGGTCTGGTGTGTTTTGACCCTGCTCCTTCACCTGCTGTGTGTTTTTGGTCTTCTCATTTGGTTTATCTTACTGTGTTTGGGGTCTCCTTTTCACAGGCTGCACGTTCGTAATTCCCGTTGTTTTTGGTATCTGTCCCCAGTGGCTAAGGTTGCTTCAGTGGGTTGTGTAGGCTTCCTGGTGGAGGGGACTAGTGCCTGTGTTCTGGTGGATGAGGTTGGATCTTGTCTTTCTGGTGGGCAAGTCCACGTCTGGTGGTGTGTTTTGGGGTGTCTGTGGCCTTATTATGATTTTAGGCAGCCTCTCTGCTAATGGATGGGGCCGTGTTCCTGTCTTGCTAGTTGTTTGGCATAGTGTGTCCAGCACTGTAGCTTGCTGGTCGTTGAGTGAAGCTGGGTCTTGATGTTGAGATGGAGATCTCTGAGAGATTTTTGCCGTTTGGTATTATGTGGAGCTGGGAGGTCTCTTGTGGACCAGTGTCCTGAAGTTGGCCCTCCCACCTCAGAGGCACAGCCCTGATGCCTGGCTGGAGCACCAAGAGCCTTTCATCCCCACAGCTCAGAATATAAGGGAGAAAAAAATAGAAAGAAAGAAGAAAGAGGATAAAATAAAATAAAATAAAGCTATTATAATAAAAAATAAGAAAAAAAATTATTCAGAGTAAATATTCAGAAAAATTTTTTTTAATTTTTAAAAATAGATTTATTAATTTTTTATAATACAAAATAAGAAAATAATTATTAAGAAAAAATATTTTTAATTTTTTAAAATAAAAAATATGGAAAAACTTATTAAAATTTTTTTTAATTTCTAAAAATAGAAAATAAGGATAAAATTATTAAGAAAACATATATTAGGAAAACACAATTTTTATAAGTAAAAAAAAAAATACGGACGGACATAACCCTAGGACTAATGGTGAAAGCAAAGCTATACACACAAAATCTCACCCAGAAGCATACACAGATAGACTCACAAAAAAAGGAAAAGGGGAAAAAATAATATATCCTGCTCCCAAAGTCCAGCTCTTGCATTTGGGATGATTCGTTGTCTATTCAGGTATTCAACAGATGCAGGCACATCAAGTTTTTTGTGGAGCTTTAATCCGCTGCTTCTGAGGCTGCTGGGAATGATTTCCCTTTCTCTACTTTGTTCGTACAGCTCCCAGGGTTCAGCTTTGGATTTGGCCCCGCCTCTGCATGTAGGTCGCCTGAGGGCATCCGTTCCCCGCCCAGACAGAACGGGGTTAAAGGAGCAGCTGCTTCGGGGGCTGTGGCTCACTCAGGCCGTGGGGAGGGAGGGGTACGGATGCGGGGCGAGCCCGCGGCGGCAGAGGCTGGTGTGACGTTGCAGCAGCCTGAGGCGCCCCGTGCATTCTCCCGGGGAAGTTGTCCCCGGATCACGGGAGCCTGGCAGGGGCGAGCTGCACCCGCTCCCGGGAGGGGCGGTGTGGGGAGTGACCTGTGCTTGCACACCGGCTTCTTGGTAGCGGCAGCAGCAGCCTTAGCGTCTCCTGCCCGTCTCTGGGGTCCGCGCTGATAACCGCGGCTCGCGCCTGTCTCTGGGGTCCGCGCTGTTAGCCGCGGCTCGCGCCCGTCTCTGGAGTTCGTTTAGGCGGTGCTCTGAATCCCCTCTCCTTGCGCGCCGCGAAACAAAGAGGCAAGAAAAAGTCTCTTGCCTCTTCGGCAGCTGCAGACTATTTCCCGGACTCCCTCCCGGCTAGCACCGAAGCCCGAGCCTCAGCTCCCAGCCCCCGCCCGCCCCGGCGGCCGAGCAGACAAGCCTCTCGGGCTGGTGAGTGCTACTCAGCACCGATCCTCCATTCGGGAATCTCTCCGCTTTGCCCTCCGCACCCCTGTGGCTGCGCTCTCCTCCGTGGCTCCGAAGCTCCCCCCTCTGCCACCCGCAGTCTCTGCCCACGAAGGGGCTCCTAGTGTGTGGACACCTTTCCTCCTTCACGGCTCCCTCCCACTGGTGCAGGTCCCGTCCCTATTCTTTTGTCTCTATTATTTCTTTTTTCTTTTACCCTACCCAAGTACGTGGGGATTTTCTTGCCTTTTGGGAGGTCTGACGTCTTCTGCCAGCGTTCACTGGGTGTTCTGTAGGAGCAGTTCCACGTGTAGAGGTATTTCTACTGTATCTGTGGGAAGGAAGGTGATCTCCGCGTCTTACTCTTCCGCCATCTTGCCCCTACCTCTCCATAACTCTTTTTGAATTATGGTTTTCTCAGGGTATACGCCCAGTAGTAGGATTGCTGAGTCGTATGGTAGTTCTAGTTTTAGATTTTTAAGGAACCTCCCTACAGTTCTCTATAGTGGCTGTATCAATTTACATTCCCACCAACAGTGTATGAGGGTTCCATTTTCTCCACACCCTCTCCAGCATTTATTGTTTGTAGATGTTTTGATGATGGCCATTCTAACCGGTGTGAGATGATATCACACTGTAGTTTTGATTTGCATTTCTCTAATGATTAGTGATGTTGAGCATTCTTTCATGTGTTTGTTGGCAATCTGTATATCTTCTTTGGAGAAATGTCTATTTAGGTCTTCTGCCCGTTTTTGGATTGGGTTGTTTGTTTTTTTCAAATTGAGCTGCATGAGCTGCTGGGAAATTTTGGAGATTAATCCTTTGTCAGTTGCTTCCTTTGCAAATATTTTCTCCCATTCTGAGGGTTTTCTTTTGGTCTTGTTTATGGTCTCCTTTGCTGTGCAAAAGCTTTGAAGTTTCATTAGGTCCCATTTGTTTATTTTTGTTTTTATTTCCATTTCTCTAGGAGCTGGGTCAAAAAGGATCTTGCTATGACTTATGTCATACAGTGTTCTGCCTATGTTTTCCTCTAAGAGTCTGAGAGTGTCTGGCCTTACATTTAGGTCTTTAATCCATTTTGAGTTTATTTTTGTGTATGGTGTTAAGGAGTGTTCTAATTTCATCCTTTTACATGTAGCTGTCCAGTTTTCCCAGCACCACTTATTGAAGAGGCGTCTTTTCTCAATTTTATATTCTTGCCTCCTTTATCAAAACTAATGTGACCATATGTACATGGGTTTATCTCTGGGCTTTCTATCCTGTTCCATTGATCTATACTTCTGTTTTTGTGCCAGTACCATACTGTCTTGATTACTGTAGCTTTGGAGTATAGTCTGAAGTCTGGGAGCCTGATTCCTCCAGCACCGTTTTCCTTTCTCAAGGTTACGTTGGCTATTCGGGGTCTTCTGTGATTCCATACCAATTGGGAAATTTTTTGATCTAGTTCTGTGAAAAATGCCAGTGGTAGTTTGATAGGGATTGCATTGAGTCTGTAGATTGCTTTGAGTAGTATAGTCATTTTCACAGTGTTGATTCTTCCAATCCAAGAACATGGTATATCGCTCCATCTGTTTGTATCCTCATTAATTTCTTTCATCAGTGTCTTATAATTTTCTTCATACCAGTCTTCTGTCTCCTTAGGTAGGTTTATTCCTAGATATTTTATTCTTTTAGTTGCAATGGTAAATGGGAGTGTTTTCTTAATTTCACTTTCAGATTTTTCATCATTAGTGTACAGGAATGCAAGAGATTTCTGTGCATTAATTTTGTATCCTGCTACTTTACCAAATTCATTGAGTAGCTCTAGTAGTTATCTGGTAACATCTTTAGGATTCTCTATGTATAGTATAGTATCATGTCATCTGAAAACAGTCACAGCTCTATTTCTTCTTTTCTGATTTGGATTCCTTTTATTTCTTTTTCTTCTCTGATTGCTGTGGCTAAAACTTCCAAAACTATGTCAATAGTGGTGAGAGTGGGCAACCTTGTCCTGTTCCTGATCTTAGTGGAAATGGTTTCAGTTTTTCACCATTGAGGATGATGTTGGCTGTGCATTTGTCGTATATGGCCTTTATTATGTGGAGGAAAGTTCCCTCTATGCCTACTTTCTGGAGGGTTTTTATCATAAATGGGTGTTGAATTTTGTCAAAAGCTTTCTCTGCATCTATTGAGATGATCATTTGGTTTTTCTCCTTCAATTTGTTAATATGGTGTATCACATTGATTGATTTGCGTATCTTGAAGAATCCTTGCATTCCTGGGATAAACCCCACTTGATCATGGTGTATGATCCTTTTAATGTGCTGTTGGACTCTGTTTGCTAGTATTTTGTTAAGGATTTTGGCATCTGTGTTCATCAGTGATATTGGCCTGTAGTTTTCTTTTTTTGTGACATCTTTGTCTGGTTTTGGTATCAGGGTGATGGTGGCCTCGTAGAATGAGTTTGGGAGTGTTCCTCCCTCTGCTATATTTTGGAAAAGTTTGAGAAGGATAGGTGTTAGCTCTTCTCTAAATGTTTGATAGAATTCGCCTGTGGATCCATATGGTCCTGGGCTTTTGTGCGTTGGAAGAGTTTTAATCACAGTTTCAATTTCAGTACTTGTGATTGGTCTGTTCATATTTTCTGTTTCTTCCTGGTTCAGTCTCGGAAGGTTGTGCATTTCTAAGAACTTGTCCATTTCCTCCAGGTTGTCCACTTTACTGGCATATAGTTGCTTGTAGTAATCTCTCATGATCCTTTGTATTTCTGCAGTGTCAGTTGTTACTTCTCCGTTTGCATTTCTAATTTTATTGATTTGAGTCTTCTCCCTTTTTTTCTTGATGAGTCTGGTTAATGGTTTATCAATTTTGTTTATCTCCTCAAAGAACCAGCTTTTAGTTTTATTGATCTTTGCTATCGTTTCCTTCATTTCTTTTTCATTTATTTCTGATCTGATCTTTATGATTTCTTTCCTTCTGCTAACTTTGGTGGTTTTTTGTTCTTCTTCCTCTCATTGCTTTAGGTGTAATGTTAGGTTGCCTATTTGAGATGTTTCTTGTTTCTTAAAGTAAGATTGTATTGCTATAAACTTCCCTCTTAGAACTGCTTTTGCTGCATCCCACAGGTTTTGGGCCGTCGTGTCTCCATTGTCATTTGTTTCTAGGTATTTTTTGATTTCCCCTTTGATTTCTTCAGTGATCACTTCGTTATTAAGTAGTGTATTGTGTAGCCTCCATGTGTTTGTATTTTTTACAGATCTTTTCCTGTAATTGATATCTAGTCTCATAGCGTTGTGGTCGGAAAAGATACTTGATACGATTTCAATTTTCTTAAATTTACCAAGGCTTGGTTTGTGACCCAAGATATGATCTATCCTGGAGAATGTTCCATGAGCACTTGAGAAAAGTGTGTATTCTGTTGTTTTGGGGTGGAATGTCCTATAAATATCCATTAAGTCCATCTTGTTTAATGTATCATTTAAAGCTTGTGTTTCCTTATTTATTTTCATTTTGGATGATCTGCCCATTGGTGAAAGTGGGGTGTTAAAGTCCCCTACTATGATTGTGTTGCTGTCGATTTCCCCTTTTATGGCTGTTAGTATTTGCCTTATGTATTGAGGTGCTCCTATGTTGGGTGCATAAATATTTACAATTGTTATACCTTCCTCTTGGATCGATCCCTTGGTCATTATATAGTGTCCTTCTTTGTCTCTTGTAATAGTCTTTATTTTAAAGTCTATTTTGTCAGATATGAGAATTGCTACTCCAGCTTTCTTTTGATTTCCATTTGCATGGAATATCTTTTTCCATCCCCTCACTTTCAGTCTGTATGTGTCTCTAAGTCTGAAGTGGGTCTCTTGTAGACAGCATATATATGGGTCTTGCTTTTGTATCCATTCAGCCACTCTATGTCTTTTGGTGGGAGCATCTAATCCATTTACATTTAAGGTAACTATTGATATGTATGTTCCTATTCCCATTTTCTTAAATGTTTTGGGTTTGTTATTGTAGGTGTTTTCCTTCTCTTGTATTTCTCGCCTAGAGAAGTTCCTTTAGCATCTGTTGTAAAGCTGGTTTGGTGGTGCTGAACTCTCTCAGCTTTTGCTTGTCTGTAAAGGTTTTAATTTCTCCATCAAATCTGAATGAGATCCTTGCTGGGTAGAGTAATCTTGGCTGTAGGTTTTTCTCCTTCATGACTTTAAGTATATCCTGCCACTCCCTTCTGGCTTGCAGAGTTTCTGCTGAAAGATCAGCTGTTAACCTTATGGGGATTCCCTTGTGTGTTATTTGTTGTTTTTCCCTTGCTGCTTTTAATATGTTTTCTTTATATTTAATTTTTGATAGTTTGATTAATATGTGTCTTGGCGTGTTTCTCCTTGGATTTCTCCTGTATGGGGCTCTCTGTGCTTCCAGGACTTGATTAACTATTTCCTTTCCCATATTAGGGAAGTTTTCAACTATAATCTCTTCAAATATTTTCTCAGTCCCTTTCTTTTTCTCTTCTTCTTCTGGGACCCCTATAATTCGAATGTTGGTGCGTTTAATGTTGTCCCAGAGGTCTCTGAGACTGTCCTCAGTTCTTTTCATTCTTTGTTCTTTATTCTGCTCTGCAGTAGCTATTTCCACTATTTTATCTTCCAGGTCACTTATCCGTTCTTCTGCCTCAGTTATTCTGCTATTGATCCCATCTAGAGTATTTTTAATTTCATTTATTGTGTTTTTCATCGTTGCTTGGTTCCTCTTTAGTTCTTCTACATCCTTGTTAAATGTTTCTTGCATTTTGTCTATTCTATTTCCAAGATTTTGGATCATCTTTACTATCATTATTCTGAATTCTTTTTCAGGTAGACTGCCTATTTCCTCTTCATTTGTTAGGTCTGGTGTGTTTTGACCCTGCTCCTTCACCTGCTGTGTGTTTTTGGTCTTCTCATTTGGTTTATCTTACTGTGTTTGGGGTCTCCTTTTCACAGGCTGCACGTTCGTAATTCCCGTTGTTTTTGGTATCTGTCCCCAGTGGCTAAGGTTGCTTCAGTGGGTTGTGTAGGCTTCCTGGTGGAGGGGACTAGTGCCTGTGTTCTGGTGGATGAGGTTGGATCTTGTCTTTCTGGTGGGCAAGTCCACGTCTGGTGGTGTGTTTTGGGGTGTCTGTGGCCTTATTATGATTTTAGGAAGCCTCTCTGCTAATGGATGGGGCCGTGTTCCTGTCTTGCTAGTTGTTTGGCATAGTGTGTCCAGCACTGTAGCTTGCTGGTCGTTGAGTGAACCTGGGTCTTGATGTTGAGATGGAGATCTCTGAGAGATTTTTGCCGTTTGGTATTATGTGGAGCTGGGAGGTCTCTTGTGGACCAGTGTCCTGAAGTTGGCCCTCCCACCTCAGAGGCACAGCCCTGATGCCTGGCTGGAGCACCAAGAGCCTTTCATCCCCACAGCTCAGAATATAAGGGAGAAAAAAATAGAAAGAAAGAAGAAAGAGGATAAAATAAAATAAAATAAAGCTATTATAATAAAAAATAAGAAAAAAAATTATTCAGAGTAAATATTCAGAAAAATTTTTTTTAATTTTTAAAAATAGATTTATTAATTTTTTATAATAAAAAATAAGAAAAAAATTATTAAGAAAAAAATTTTTTAATTTTTTAAAATAAAAAATATGGAAAAACTTATTAAAATTTTTTTAATTTCTAAAAATAGAAAATAAGGATAAAATTATTAAGAAAACATATATTAGGAAAACACAATTTTTTTAAGTAAAAAAAAAAAAATACGGACGGACATAACCCTAGGACTAATGGTGAAAGCAAAGCTATACACACAAAATCTCACCCAGAAGCATACACATATACACTCACAAAAAAAGGAAAAGGGGGAAAAATAATATATCCTGCTCCCAAAGTCCAGCTCTTGAATTTGGGATGATTCGTTGTCTATTCAGGTATTCAACAGATGCAGGCACATCAAGTTGTTTGTGGAGCTTTAATCCGCTGCTTCTGAGGCTGCTGGGAATGATTTCCCTTTCTCTTCTTTGTTCGTACAGCTCCCAGGGTTCAGCTTTGGATTTGGCCCCGCCTCTGCATGTAGGTCGCCTGAGGGCGTCCGTTCCCCGCCCAGACAGAACGGGGTTAAAGGAGCAGCTGCTTCGGGGGCTCTGGCTCACTCAGGCCGTGGGGAGGGAGGGGTACGGATGCAGGGCGAGCCTGCGGCGGCAGAGGCTGGTGTGACGTTGCAGCAGCCTGAGGCGCGCCGTGCATTCTCCCGGGGAAGTTGTCCCCGGATCACGGGAGCCTGGCAGTGGCGAGCTGCACCCGCTCCCGGGAGGGGCGGTGTGGGGAGTGACCTGTGCTTGCACACCGGCTTCTTGGTAGCGGCAGCAGCAGCCTTAGCGTCTCCTGCCCGTCTCTGGGGTCCGCGCTGATAACCGCGGCTCGCGCCTGTCTCTGGGGTCCGCGATGTTAGCCGCGGCTCGCGCCTGTCTCTGGAGTTCGTTTAGGCGGCGCTCTGAATCCCCTCTCCTTGCGCGCCGCGAAACAAAGAGGCAAGAAAAAGTCTCTTGCCTCTTCGGCCGCTGCAGACTATTTCCCGGACTCCCTCCCGGCTAGCACCGAAGCCCGAGCCTCAGCTCCCAGCCCCCGCCCGCCCCGGCGGCCGAGCAGACAAGCCTCTCGGGCTGGTGAGTGCTACTCAGCACCGATCCTCCATGCGGGAATCTCTCCGCTTTGCCCTCCGCACCCCTGTGGCTGCGCTCTCCTCCGTGGCTCCGAAGCTCCCCCCTCTGCCACCCGCAGTCTCTGCCCACGAAGGGGCTCCTAGTGTGTGGACACCTTTCCTCCTTCACGGCTCCCTCCCACTGGTGCAGGTCCCGTCCCTATTCTTTTGTCTCTATTATTTCTTTTTTCTTTTACCCTACCCAAGTACGTGGGGATTTTCTTGCCTTTTGGGAGGTCTGACGTCTTCTGCCAGCGTTCAGTGGGTGTTCTGTAGGAGCAGTTCCACGTGTAGAGGTATTTCTACTGTATCTGTGGGAAGGAAGGTGATCTCCGCGTCTTACTCTTCCGCCATCTTGCCCCTACCTCTCCATAACTCTTTTTGAATTATGGTTTTCTCAGGGTATACGCCCAGTAGTAGGATTGCTGGGTCGTATGGTAGTTCTAGTTTTAGATTTTTAAGGAACCTCCATACAGTTCTCTATAGTGGCTGTATCAATTTACATTCCCACCAACAGTGTATGAGGGTTCCATTTTCTCCACACCCTCTCCAGCATTTATTGTTTGTAGATGTTTTGATGATGGCCATTCTAACCGGTGTGAGATGATATCACACTGTAGTTTTGATTTGCATTTCTCTAATGATTAGTGATGTTGAGCATTCTTTCATGTGTTTGTTGGCAATCTGTATATCTTCTTTGGAGAAATGTCTATTTAGGTCTTCTGCCCGTTTTTGGATTGGGTTGTTTGTTTTTTTCAAATTGAGCTCCATGAGCTGCTGGTAAATTTTGGAGATTAATCCTTTGTCAGTTGCTTCCTTTGCAAATATTTTCTCCCATTCTGAGGGTTTTCTTTTGGTCTTGTTTATGGTTTCCTTTGCTGTGCAAAAGCTTTTAAGTTTCATTAGGTCCCATTTGTTTATTTTTGTTTTTATTTCCATTTCTCTAGGAGCTGGGTCAAAAAGGATCTTGCTATGACTTATGTCATACAGTGTTCTGCCTATGTTTTCCTCTAAGAGTCTGAGAGTGTCTGGCCTTACATTTAGGTCTTTAATCCATTTTGAGTTTATTTTTGTGTATGGTGTTAAGGAGTGTTCTAATTTCATCCTTTTACATGTAGCTGTCCAGTTTTCCCAGCACCACTTATTGAAGAGGCGTCTTTTCTCAATTTTATATTCTTGCCTCCTTTATCAAAACTAATGTGACCATATGTACATGGGTTTATCTCTGGGCTTTCTATCCTGTTCCATTGATCTATACTTCTGTTTTTGTGCCAGTACCATACTGTCTTGATTACTGTAGCTTTGGAGTATAGTCTGAAGTCTGGGAGCCTGATTCCTCCAGCACCGTTTTCCTTTCTCAAGGTTACGTTGGCTATTCGGGGTCTTCTGTGATTCCATACCAATTGGGAAATTTTTTGATCTAGTTCTGTGAAAAATGCCAGTGGTAGTTTGATAGGGATTGCATTGAGTCTGTAGATTGCTTTGAGTAGTATAGTCATTTTCACAGTGTTGATTCTTCCAATCCAAGAACATGGTATATCGCTCCATCTGTTTGTATCCTCATTAATTTCTTTCATCAGTGTCTTATAATTTTCTTCATACCAGTCTTCTGTCTCCTTAGGTAGGTTTATTCCTAGATATTTAATTCTTTTAGTTGCAATGGTAAATGGGAGTGTTTTCTTAATTTCACTTTCAGATTTTTCATCATTAGTGTACAGGAATGCAAGAGATTTCTGTGCATTAATTTTGTATCCTGCTACTTTACCAAATTCATTGAGTAGCTCTAGTAGTTATCTGGTAACATCTTTAGGATTCTCTATGTATAGTATAGTATCATGTCATCTGAAAACAGTCACAGCTCTATTTCTTCTTTTCTGATTTGGATTCCTTTTATTTCTTTTTCTTCTCTGATTGCTGTGGCTAAAACTTCCAAAACTATGTCAATAGTGGTGAGAGTGGGCAACCTTGTCCTGTTCCTGATCTTAGTGGAAATGGTTTCAGTTTTTCACCATTGAGGATGATGTTGGCTGTGCATTTGTCGTATATGGCCTTTATTATGTGGAGGAAAGTTCCCTCTATGCCTACTTTCTGGAGGGTTTTTATCATAAATGGGTGTTGAATTTTGTCAAAAGCTTTCTCTGCATCTATTGAGATGATCATTTGGTTTTTCTCCTTCAATTTGTTAATATGGTGTATCACATTGATTGATTTGCGTATCTTGAAGAATCCTTGCATTCCTGGGATAAACCCCACTTGATCATGGTGTATGATCCTTTTAATGTGCTGTTGGACTCTGTTTGCTAGTATTTTGTTAAGGATTTTGGCATCTGTGTTCATCAGTGATATTGGCCTGTAGTTTTCTTTTTTTGTGACATCTTTGTCTGGTTTTGGTATCAGGGTGATGGTGGCCTCGTAGAATGAGTTTGGGAGTGTTCCTCCCTCTGCTATATTTTGGAAAAGTTTGAGAAGGATAGGTGTTAGCTCTTCTCTAAATGTTTGATAGAATTCGCCTGTGGATCCATATGGTCCTGGGCTTTTGTGCGTTGGAAGAGTTTTAATCACAGTTTCAATTTCAGTACTTGTGATTGGTCTGTTCATATTTTCTGTTTCTTCCTGGTTCAGTCTCGGAAGGTTGTGCATTTCTAAGAACTTGTCCATTTCCTCCAGGTTGTCCACTTTACTGGCATATAGTTGCTTGTAGTAATCTCTCATGATCCTTTGTATTTCTGCAGTGTCAGTTGTTACTTCTCCGTTTGCATTTCTAATTTTATTGATTTGAGTCTTCTCCCTTTTTTTCTTGATGAGTCTGGTTAATGGTTTATCAATTTTGTTTATCTCCTCAAAGAACCAGCTTTTAGTTTTATTGATCTTTGCTATCGTTTCCTTCATTTCTTTTTCATTTATTTCTGATCTGATCTTTATGATTTCTTTCCTTCTGCTAACTTTGGTGGTTTTTTGTTCTTCTTCCTCTCATTGCTTTAGGTGTAATGTTAGGTTGCCTATTTGAGATGTTTCTTGTTTCTTAAAGTAAGATTGTATTGCTATAAACTTCCCTCTTAGAACTGCTTTTGCTGCATCCCACAGGTTTTGGGCCGTCGTGTCTCCATTGTCATTTGTTTCTAGGTATTTTTTGATTTCCCCTTTGATTTCTTCAGTGATCACTTCGTTATTAAGTAGTGTATTGTGTAGCCTCCATGTGTTTGTATTTTTTACAGATCTTTTCCTGTAATTGATATCTAGTCTCATAGCGTTGTGGTCGGAAAAGATACTTGATACGATTTCAATTTTCTTAAATTTACCAAGGCTTGGCTTGTGACCCAAGATATGATCTATCCTGGAGAATGTTCCATGAGCACTTGAGAAAAGTGTGTATTCTGTTGTTTTGGGGTGGAATGTCCTATAAATATCCATTAAGTCCATCTTGTTTAATGTATCATTTAAAGCTTGTGTTTCCTTATTTATTTTCATTTTGGATGATCTGCCCATTGGTGAAAGTGGGGTGTTAAAGTCCCCTACTATGATTGTGTTGCTGTCGATTTCCCCTTTTATGGCTGTTAGTATTTGCCTTATGTATTGAGGTGCTCCTATGTTGGGTGCATAAATATTTACAATTGTTATACCTTCCTCTTGGATCGATCCCTTGATCATTATATAGTGTCCTTCTTTGTCTCTTGTAATAGTCTTTATTTTAAAGTCTATTTTGTCAGATATGAGAATTGCTACTCCAGCTTTCTTTTGATTTCCATTTGCATGGAATATCTTTTTCCATCCCCTCACTTTCAGTCTGTATGTGTCTCTAAGTCTGAAGTGGGTCTCTTGTAGACAGCATATATATGGGTCTTGCTTTTGTATCCATTCAGCCACTCTATGTCTTTTGGTGGGAGCATCTAATCCATTTACATTTAAGGTAACTATTGATATGTATGTTCCTATTCCCATTTTCTTAAATGTTTTGGGTTTGTTATTGTAGGTGTTTTCCTTCTCTTGTATTTCTCGCCTAGAGAAGTTCCTTTAGCATCTGTTGTAAAGCTGGTTTGGTGGTGCTGAACTCTCTCAGCTTTTGCTTGTCTGTAAAGGTTTTAATTTCTCCATCAAATCTGAATGAGATCCTTGCTGGGTAGAGTAATCTTGGCTGTAGGTTTTTCTCCTTCATGACTTTAAGTATATCCTGCCACTCCCTTCTGGCTTGCAGAGTTTCTGCTGAAAGATCAGCTGTTAACCTTATGGGGATTCCCTTGTGTGTTATTTGTTGTTTTTCCCTTGCTGCTTTTAATATGTTTTCTTTATATTTAATTTTTGATAGTTTGATTAATATGTGTCTTGGCGTGTTTCTCCTTGGATTTCTCCTGTATGGGGCTCTCTGTGCTTCCAGGACTTGATTAACTATTTCCTTTCCCATATTAGGGAAGTTTTCAACTATAATCTCTTCAAATATTTTCTCAGTCCCTTTCTTTTTCTCTTCTTCCTCTGGGACCCCTATAATTCGAATGTTGGTGCGTTTAATGTTGTCCCAGAGGTCTCTGAGACTGTCCTCAGTTCTTTTCATTCTTTGTTCTTTATTCTGCTCTGCAGTAGCTATTTCCACTATTTTATCTTCCAGGTCACTTATCCGTTCTTCTGCCTCAGTTATTCTGCTATTGATCCCATCTAGAGTATTTTTAATTTCATTTATTGTGTTTTTCATCGTTGCTTGGTTCCTCTTTAGTTCTTCTACATCCTTGTTAAATGTTTCTTGCATTTTGTCTATTCTATTTCCAAGATTTTGGATCATCTTTACTATCATTATTCTGAATTCTTTTTCAGGTAGACTGCCTATTTCCTCTTCATTTGTTAGGTCTGGTGTGTTTTGACCCTGCTCCTTCACCTGCTGTGTGTTTTTGGTCTTCTCATTTGGTTTATCTTACTGTGTTTGGGGTCTCCTTTTCACAGGCTGCACGTTCGTAATTCCCGTTGTTTTTGGTATCTGTCCCCAGTGGCTAAGGTTGCTTCAGTGGGTTGTGTAGGCTTCCTGGTGGAGGGGACTAGTGCCTGTGTTCTGGTGGATGAGGTTGGATCTTGTCTTTCTGGTGGGCAAGTCCACGTCTGGTGGTGTGTTTTGGGGTGTCTGTGGCCTTATTATGATTTTAGGAAGCCTCTCTGCTAATGGATGGGGCCGTGTTCCTGTCTTGCTAGTTGTTTGGCATAGTGTGTCCAGCACTGTAGCTTGCTGGTCGTTGAGTGAAGCTGGGTCTTGATGTTGAGATGGAGATCTCTGAGAGATTTTTGCCGTTTGGTATTATGTGGAGCTGGGAGGTCTCTTGTGGACCAGTGTCCTGAAGTTGGCCCTCCCACCTCAGAGGCACAGCCCTGATGCCTGGCTGGAGCACCAAGAGCCTTTCATCCCCACAGCTCAGAATATAAGGGAGAAAAAAATAGAAAGAAAGAAGAAAGAGGATAAAATAAAATAAAATAAAGCTATTATAATAAAAAATAAGAAAAAAAATTATTCAGAGTAAATATTCAGAAAAATTTTTTTTAATTTTTAAAAATAGATTTATTAATTTTTTATAATAAAAAATAAGAAAAAAATTATTAAGAAAAAAATTTTTTAATTTTTTAAAATAAAAAATATGGAAAAACTTATTAAAATTTTTTTAATTTCTAAAAATAGAAAATAAGGATAAAATTATTAAGAAAACATATATTAGGAAAACACAATTTTTTTAAGTAAAAAAAAAAAAATACGGACGGACATAACCCTAGGACTAATGGTGAAAGCAAAGCTATACACACAAAATCTCACCCAGAAGCATACACATATACACTCACAAAAAAAGGAAAAGGGGGAAAAATAATATATCCTGCTCCCAAAGTCCAGCTCTTGAATTTGGGATGATTCGTTGTCTATTCAGGTATTCAACAGATGCAGGCACATCAAGTTGTTTGTGGAGCTTTAATCCGCTGCTTCTGAGGCTGCTGGGAATGATTTCCCTTTCTCTTCTTTGTTCGTACAGCTCCCAGGGTTCAGCTTTGGATTTGGCCCCGCCTCTGCATGTAGGTCGCCTGAGGGCGTCCGTTCCCCGCCCAGACAGAACGGGGTTAAAGGAGCAGCTGCTTCGGGGGCTCTGGCTCACTCAGGCCGTGGGGAGGGAGGGGTACGGATTCAGGGCGAGCCTGCGGCGGCAGAGGCTGGTGTGACGTTGCAGCAGCCTGAGGCGCGCCGTGCATTCTCCCGGGGAAGTTGTCCCCGGATCACGGGAGCCTGGCAGTGGCGAGCTGCACCCGCTCCCGGGAGGGGCGGTGTGGGGAGTGACCTGTGCTTGCACACCGGCTTCTTGGTAGCGGCAGCAGCAGCCTTAGCGTCTCCTGCCCGTCTCTGGGGTCCGCGCTGATAACCGCGGCTCGCGCCTGTCTCTGGGGTCCGCGATGTTAGCCGCGGCTCGCGCCTGTCTCTGGAGTTCGTTTAGGCGGCGCTCTGAATCCCCTCTCCTTGCGCGCCGCGAAACAAAGAGGCAAGAAAAAGTCTCTTGCCTCTTCGGCCGCTGCAGACTATTTCCCGGACTCCCTCCCGGCTAGCACCGAAGCCCGAGCCTCAGCTCCCAGCCCCCGCCCGCCCCGGCGGCCGAGCAGACAAGCCTCTCGGGCTGGTGAGTGCTACTCAGCACCGATCCTCCATGCGGGAATCTCTCCGCTTTGCCCTCCGCACCCCTGTGGCTGCGCTCTCCTCCGTGGCTCCGAAGCTCCCCCCTCTGCCACCCGCAGTCTCTGCCCACGAAGGGGCTCCTAGTGTGTGGACACCTTTCCTCCTTCACGGCTCCCTCCCACTGGTGCAGGTCCCGTCCCTATTCTTTTGTCTCTATTATTTCTTTTTTCTTTTACCCTACCCAAGTACGTGGGGATTTTCTTGCCTTTTGGGAGGTCTGACGTCTTCTGCCAGCGTTCAGTGGGTGTTCTGTAGGAGCAGTTCCACGTGTAGAGGTATTTCTACTGTATCTGTGGGAAGGAAGGTGATCTCCGCGTCTTACTCTTCCGCCATCTTGCCCCTACCTCTCCATAACTCTTTTTGAATTATGGTTTTCTCAGGGTATACGCCCAGTAGTAGGATTGCTGGGTCGTATGGTAGTTCTAGTTTTAGATTTTTAAGGAACCTCCATACAGTTCTCTATAGTGGCTGTATCAATTTACATTCCCACCAACAGTGTATGAGGGTTCCATTTTCTCCACACCCTCTCCAGCATTTATTGTTTGTAGATGTTTTGATGATGGCCATTCTAACCGGTGTGAGATGATATCACACTGTAGTTTTGATTTGCATTTCTCTAATGATTAGTGATGTTGAGCATTCTTTCATGTGTTTGTTGGCAATCTGTATATCTTCTTTGGAGAAATGTCTATTTAGGTCTTCTGCCCGTTTTTGGATTGGGTTGTTTGTTTTTTTCAAATTGAGCTCCATGAGCTGCTGGTAAATTTTGGAGATTAATCCTTTGTCAGTTGCTTCCTTTGCAAATATTTTCTCCCATTCTGAGGGTTTTCTTTTGGTCTTGTTTATGGTTTCCTTTGCTGTGCAAAAGCTTTTAAGTTTCATTAGGTCCCATTTGTTTATTTTTGTTTTTATTTCCATTTCTCTAGGAGCTGGGTCAAAAAGGATCTTGCTATGACTTATGTCATACAGTGTTCTGCCTATGTTTTCCTCTAAGAGTCTGAGAGTGTCTGGCCTTACATTTAGGTCTTTAATCCATTTTGAGTTTATTTTTGTGTATGGTGTTAAGGAGTGTTCTAATTTCATCCTTTTACATGTAGCTGTCCAGTTTTCCCAGCACCACTTATTGAAGAGGCGTCTTTTCTCAATTTTATATTCTTGCCTCCTTTATCAAAACTAATGTGACCATATGTACATGGGTTTATCTCTGGGCTTTCTATCCTGTTCCATTGATCTATACTTCTGTTTTTGTGCCAGTACCATACTGTCTTGATTACTGTAGCTTTGGAGTATAGTCTGAAGTCTGGGAGCCTGATTCCTCCAGCACCGTTTTCCTTTCTCAAGGTTACGTTGGCTATTCGGGGTCTTCTGTGATTCCATACCAATTGGGAAATTTTTTGATCTAGTTCTGTGAAAAATGCCAGTGGTAGTTTGATAGGGATTGCATTGAGTCTGTAGATTGCTTTGAGTAGTATAGTCATTTTCACAGTGTTGATTCTTCCAATCCAAGAACATGGTATATCGCTCCATCTGTTTGTATCCTCATTAATTTCTTTCATCAGTGTCTTATAATTTTCTTCATACCAGTCTTCTGTCTCCTTAGGTAGGTTTATTCCTAGATATTTTATTCTTTTAGTTGCAATGGTAAATGGGAGTGTTTTCTTAATTTCACTTTCAGATTTTTCATCATTAGTGTACAGGAATGCAAGAGATTTCTGTGCATTAATTTTGTATCCTGCTACTTTACCAAATTCATTGAGTAGCTCTAGTAGTTATCTGGTAACATCTTTAGGATTCTCTATGTATAGTATAGTATCATGTCATCTGAAAACAGTCACAGCTCTATTTCTTCTTTTCTGATTTGGATTCCTTTTATTTCTTTTTCTTCTCTGATTGCTCTGGCTAAAACTTCCAAAACTATGTCAATAGTGGTGAGAGTGGGCAACCTTGTCCTGTTCCTGATCTTAGTGGAAATGGTTTCAGTTTTTCACCATTGAGGATGATGTTGGCTGTGCATTTGTCGTATATGGCCTTTATTATGTGGAGGAAAGTTCCCTCTATGCCTACTTTCTGGAGGGTTTTTATCATAAATGGGTGTTGAATTTTGTCAAAAGCTTTCTCTGCATCTATTGAGATGATCATTTGGTTTTTCTCCTTCAATTTGTTAATATGGTGTATCACATTGATTGATTTGCGTATCTTGAAGAATCCTTGCATTCCTGGGATAAACCCCACTTGATCATGGTGTATGATCCTTTTAATGTGCTGTTGGACTCTGTTTGCTAGTATTTTGTTAAGGATTTTGGCATCTGTGTTCATCAGTGATATTGGCCTGTAGTTTTCTTTTTTTGTGACATCTTTGTCTGGTTTTGGTATCAGGGTGATGGTGGCCTCGTAGAATGAGTTTGGGAGTGTTCCTCCCTCTGCTATATTTTGGAAAAGTTTGAGAAGGATAGGTGTTAGCTCTTCTCTAAATGTTTGATAGAATTCGCCTGTGGATCCATATGGTCCTGGGCTTTTGTGCGTTGGAAGAGTTTTAATCACAGTTTCAATTTCAGTACTTGTGATTGGTCTGTTCATATTTTCTGTTTCTTCCTGGTTCAGTCTCGGAAGGTTGTGCATTTCTAAGAACTTGTCCATTTCCTCCAGGTTGTCCACTTTACTGGCATATAGTTGCTTGTAGTAATCTCTCATGATCCTTTGTATTTCTGCAGTGTCAGTTGTTACTTCTCCGTTTGCATTTCTAATTTTATTGATTTGAGTCTTCTCCCTTTTTTTCTTGATGAGTCTGGTTAATGGTTTATCAATTTTGTTTATCTCCTCAAAGAACCAGCTTTTAGTTTTATTGATCTTTGCTATCGTTTCCTTCATTTCTTTTTCATTTATTTCTGATCTGATCTTTATGATTTCTTTCCCTCTGCTAACTTTGGTGGTTTTTTGTTCTTCTTCCTCTCATTGCTTTAGGTGTAATGTTAGGTTGCCTATTTGAGATGTTTCTTGTTTCTTAAAGTAAGATTGTATTGCTATAAACTTCCCTCTTAGAACTGCTTTTGCTGCATCCCACAGGTTTTGGGCCGTCGTGTCTCCATTGTCATTTGTTTCTAGGTATTTTTTGATTTCCCCTTTGATTTCTTCAGTGATCACTTCGTTATTAAGTAGTGTATTGTGTAGCCTCCATGTGTTTGTATTTTTTACAGATCTTTTCCTGTAATTGATATCTAGTCTCATAGCGTTGTGGTCGGAAAAGATACTTGATACGATTTCAATTTTCTTAAATTTACCAAGGCTTGGCTTGTGACCCAAGATATGATCTATCCTGGAGAATGTTCCATGAGCACTTGAGAAAAGTGTGTATTCTGTTGTTTTGGGGTGGAATGTCCTATAAATATCCATTAAGTCCATCTTGTTTAATGTATCATTTAAAGCTTGTGTTTCCTTATTTATTTTCATTTTGGATGATCTGCCCATTGGTGAAAGTGGGGTGTTAAAGTCCCCTACTATGATTGTGTTGCTGTCGATTTCCCCTTTTATGGCTGTTAGTATTTGCCTTATGTATTGAGGTGCTCCTATGTTGGGTGCATAAATATTTACAATTGTTATACCTTCCTCTTGGATCGATCCCTTGATCATTATATAGTGTCCTTCTTTGTCTCTTGTAATAGTCTTTATTTTAAAGTCTATTTTGTCAGATATGAGAATTGCTACTCCAGCTTTCTTTTGATTTCCATTTGCATGGAATATCTTTTTCCATCCCCTCACTTTCAGTCTGTATGTGTCTCTAAGTCTGAAGTGGGTCTCTTGTAGACAGCATATATATGGGTCTTGCTTTTGTAT
Source organism: Balaenoptera ricei (assembly GCF_028023285.1). Classification (NCBI taxonomy): domain Eukaryota; kingdom Metazoa; phylum Chordata; class Mammalia; order Artiodactyla; family Balaenopteridae; genus Balaenoptera; species Balaenoptera ricei. The sequence goes on along the minus strand of NC_082660.1, from coordinate 65,093,466 downwards.
CCATTCAGCCACTCTATGTCTTTTGGTGGGAGCATCTAATCCATTTACATTTAAGGTAACTATTGATATGTATGTTCCTATTCCCATTTTCTTAAATGTTTTGGGTTTGTTATTGTAGGTGTTTTCCTTCTCTTGTATTTCTCGCCTAGAGAAGTTCCTTTAGCATCTGTTGTAAAGCTGGTTTGGTGGTGCTGAACTCTCTCAGCTTTTGCTTGTCTGTAAAGGTTTTAATTTCTCCATCAAATCTGAATGAGATCCTTGCTGGGTAGAGTAATCTTGGCTGTAGGTTTTTCTCCTTCATGACTTTAAGTATATCCTGCCACTCCCTTCTGGCTTGCAGAGTTTCTGCTGAAAGATCAGCTGTTAACCTTATGGGGATTCCCTTGTGTGTTATTTGTTGTTTTTCCCTTGCTGCTTTTAATATGTTTTCTTTATATTTAATTTTTGATAGTTTGATTAATATGTGTCTTGGCGTGTTTCTCCTTGGATTTCTCCTGTATGGGGCTCTCTGTGCTTCCAGGACTTGATTAACTATTTCCTTTCCCATATTAGGGAAGTTTTCAACTATAATCTCTTCAAATATTTTCTCAGTCCCTTTCTTTTTCTCTTCTTCTTCTGGGACCCCTATAATTCGAATGTTGGTGCGTTTAATGTTGTCCCAGAGGTCTCTGAGACTGTCCTCAGTTCTTTTCATTCTTTGTTCTTTATTCTGCTCTGCAGTAGCTATTTCCACTATTTTATCTTCCAGGTCACTTATCCGTTCTTCTGCCTCAGTTATTCTGCTATTGATCCCATCTAGAGTATTTTTAATTTCATTTATTGTGTTTTTCATCGTTGCTTGGTTCCTCTTTAGTTCTTCTACATCCTTGTTAAATGTTTCTTGCATTTTGTCTATTCTATTTCCAAGATTTTGGATCATCTTTACTATCATTATTCTGAATTCTTTTTCAGGTAGACTGCCTATTTCCTCTTCATTTGTTAGGTCTGGTGTGTTTTGACCCTGCTCCTTCACCTGCTGTGTGTTTTTGGTCTTCTCATTTGGTTTATCTTACTGTGTTTGGGGTCTCCTTTTCACAGGCTGCACGTTCGTAATTCCCGTTGTTTTTGGTATCTGTCCCCAGTGGCTAAGGTTGCTTCAGTGGGTTGTGTAGGCTTCCTGGTGGAGGGGACTAGTGCCTGTGTTCTGGTGGATGAGGTTGGATCTTGTCTTTCTGGTGGGCAAGTCCACGTCTGGTGGTGTGTTTTGGGGTGTCTGTGGCCTTATTATGATTTTAGGCAGCCTCTCTGCTAATGGATGGGGCCGTGTTCCTGTCTTGCTAGTTGTTTGGCATAGTGTGTCCAGCACTGTAGCTTGCTGGTCGTTGAGTGAAGCTGGGTCTTGATGTTGAGATGGAGATCTCTGAGAGATTTTTGCCGTTTGGTATTATGTGGAGCTGGGAGGTCTCTTGTGGACCAGTGTCCTGAAGTTGGCCCTCCCACCTCAGAGGCACAGCCCTGATGCCTGGCTGGAGCACCAAGAGCCTTTCATCCCCACAGTTCAGAATATAAGGGAGAAAAAAATAGAAAGAAAGAAGAAAGAGGATAAAATAAAATAAAATAAAGCTATTATAATAAAAAATAAGAAAAAAAATTATTCAGAGTAAATATTCAGAAAAATTTTTTTTAATTTTTAAAAATAGATTTATTAATTTTTTATAATAAAAAATAAGAAAAAAATTATTAAGAAAAAAATTTTTTAATTTTTTAAAATAAAAAATATGGAAAAACTTATTAAAATTTTTTTAATTTCTAAAAATAGAAAATAAGGATAAAATTATTAAGAAAACATATATTAGGAAAACACAATTTTTTTAAGTAAAAAAAAAAAATACGGACGGACATAACCCTAGGACTAATGGTGAAAGCAAAGCTATACACACAAAATCTCACCCAGAAGCATACACATATACACTCACAAAAAAAGGAAAAGGGGGAAAAATAATATATCCTGCTCCCAAAGTCCAGCTCTTGAATTTGGGATGATTCGTTGTCTATTCAGGTATTCAACAGATGCAGGCACATCAAGTTGTTTGTGGAGCTTTAATCCGCTGCTTCTGAGGCTGCTGGGAATGATTTCCCTTTCTCTTCTTTGTTCGTACAGCTCCCAGGGTTCAGCTTTGGATTTGGCCCCGCCTCTGCATGTAGGTCGCCTGAGGGCGTCCGTTCCCCGCCCAGACAAAACGGGGTTAAAGGAGCAGCTGCTTCGGGGGCTCTGGCTCACTCAGGCCGTGGGGAGGGAGGGGTACGGATTCAGGGCGAGCCTGCGGCGGCAGAGGCTGGTGTGACGTTGCAGCAGCCTGAGGCGCGCCGTGCATTCTCCCGGGGAAGTTGTCCCCGGATCACGGGAGCCTGGCAGTGGCGAGCTGCACCCGCTCCCGGGAGGGGCGGTGTGGGGAGTGACCTGTGCTTGCACACCGGCTTCTTGGTAGCGGCAGCAGCAGCCTTAGCGTCTCCTGCCCGTCTCTGGGGTCCGCGCTGATAACCGCGGCTCGCGCCTGTCTCTGGGGTCCGCGATGTTAGCCGCGGCTCGCGCCTGTCTCTGGAGTTCGTTTAGGCGGCGCTCTGAATCCCCTCTCCTTGCGCGCCGCGAAACAAAGAGGCAAGAAAAAGTCTCTTGCCTCTTCGGCCGCTGCAGACTATTTCCCGGACTCCCTCCCGGCTAGCACCGAAGCCCGAGCCTCAGCTCCCAGCCCCCGCCCGCCCCGGCGGCCGAGCAGACAAGCCTCTCGGGCTGGTGAGTGCTACTCAGCACCGATCCTCCATGCGGGAATCTCTCCGCTTTGCCCTCCGCACCCCTGTGGCTGCGCTCTCCTCCGTGGCTCCGAAGCTCCCCCCTCTGCCACCCGCAGTCTCTGCCCACGAAGGGGCTCCTAGTGTGTGGACACCTTTCCTCCTTCACGGCTCCCTCCCACTGGTGCAGGTCCCGTCCCTATTCTTTTGTCTCTATTATTTCTTTTTTCTTTTACCCTACCCAAGTACGTGGGGATTTTCTTGCCTTTTGGGAGGTCTGACGTCTTCTGCCAGCGTTCAGTGGGTGTTCTGTAGGAGCAGTTCCACGTGTAGAGGTATTTCTACTGTATCTGTGGGAAGGAAGGTGATCTCCGCGTCTTACTCTTCCGCCATCTTGCCCCTACCTCTCCATAACTCTTTTTGAATTATGGTTTTCTCAGGGTATACGCCCAGTAGTAGGATTGCTGGGTCGTATGGTAGTTCTAGTTTTAGATTTTTAAGGAACCTCCATACAGTTCTCTATAGTGGCTGTATCAATTTACATTCCCACCAACAGTGTATGAGGGTTCCATTTTCTCCACACCCTCTCCAGCATTTATTGTTTGTAGATGTTTTGATGATGGCCATTCTAACCGGTGTGAGATGATATCACACTGTAGTTTTGATTTGCATTTCTCTAATGATTAGTGATGTTGAGCATTCTTTCATGTGTTTGTTGGCAATCTGTATATCTTCTTTGGAGAAATGTCTATTTAGGTCTTCTGCCCGTTTTTGGATTGGGTTGTTTGTTTTTTTCAAATTGAGCTCCATGAGCTGCTGGTAAATTTTGGAGATTAATCCTTTGTCAGTTGCTTCCTTTGCAAATATTTTCTCCCATTCTGAGGGTTTTCTTTTGGTCTTGTTTATGGTTTCCTTTGCTGTGCAAAAGCTTTTAAGTTTCATTAGGTCCCATTTGTTTATTTTTGTTTTTATTTCCATTTCTCTAGGAGCTGGGTCAAAAAGGATCTTGCTATGACTTATGTCATACAGTGTTCTGCCTATGTTTTCCTCTAAGAGTCTGAGAGTGTCTGGCCTTACATTTAGGTCTTTAATCCATTTTGAGTTTATTTTTGTGTATGGTGTTAAGGAGTGTTCTAATTTCATCCTTTTACATGTAGCTGTCCAGTTTTCCCAGCACCACTTATTGAAGAGGCGTCTTTTCTCAATTTTATATTCTTGCCTCCTTTATCAAAACTAATGTGACCATATGTACATGGGTTTATCTCTGGGCTTTCTATCCTGTTCCATTGATCTATACTTCTGTTTTTGTGCCAGTACCATACTGTCTTGATTACTGTAGCTTTGGAGTATAGTCTGAAGTCTGGGAGCCTGATTCCTCCAGCACCGTTTTCCTTTCTCAAGGTTACGTTGGCTATTCGGGGTCTTCTGTGATTCCATACCAATTGGGAAATTTTTTGATCTAGTTCTGTGAAAAATGCCAGTGGTAGTTTGATAGGGATTGCATTGAGTCTGTAGATTGCTTTGAGTAGTATAGTCATTTTCACAGTGTTGATTCTTCCAATCCAAGAACATGGTATATCGCTCCATCTGTTTGTATCCTCATTAATTTCTTTCATCAGTGTCTTATAATTTTCTTCATACCAGTCTTCTGTCTCCTTAGGTAGGTTTATTCCTAGATATTTTATTCTTTTAGTTGCAATGGTAAATGGGAGTGTTTTCTTAATTTCACTTTCAGATTTTTCATCATTAGTGTACAGGAATGCAAGGGATTTCTGTGCATTAATTTTGTATCCTGCTACTTTACCAAATTCATTGAGTAGCTCTAGTAGTTATCTGGTAACATCTTTAGGATTCTCTATGTATAGTATAGTATCATGTCATCTGAAAACAGTCACAGCTCTATTTCTTCTTTTCTGATTTGGATTCCTTTTATTTCTTTTTCTTCTCTGATTGCTGTGGCTAAAACTTCCAAAACTATGTCAATAGTGGTGAGAGTGGGCAACCTTGTCCTGTTCCTGATCTTAGTGGAAATGGTTTCAGTTTTTCACCATTGAGGATGATGTTGGCTGTGCATTTGTCGTATATGGCCTTTATTATGTGGAGGAAAGTTCCCTCTATGCCTACTTTCTGGAGGGTTTTTATCATAAATGGGTGTTGAATTTTGTCAAAAGCTTTCTCTGCATCTATTGAGATGATCATTTGGTTTTTCTCCTTCAATTTGTTAATATGGTGTATCACATTGATTGATTTGCGTATCTTGAAGAATCCTTGCATTCCTGGGATAAACCCCACTTGATCATGGTGTATGATCCTTTTAATGTGCTGTTGGACTCTGTTTGCTAGTATTTTGTTAAGGATTTTGGCATCTGTGTTCATCAGTGATATTGGCCTGTAGTTTTCTTTTTTTGTGACATCTTTGTCTGGTTTTGGTATCAGGGTGATGGTGGCCTCGTAGAATGAGTTTGGGAGTGTTCCTCCCTCTGCTATATTTTGGAAAAGTTTGAGAAGGATAGGTGTTAGCTCTTCTCTAAATGTTTGATAGAATTCGCCTGTGGATCCATATGGTCCTGGGCTTTTGTGCGTTGGAAGAGTTTTAATCACAGTTTCAATTTCAGTACTTGTGATTGGTCTGTTCATATTTTCTGTTTCTTCCTGGTTCAGTCTCGGAAGGTTGTGCATTTCTAAGAACTTGTCCATTTCCTCCAGGTTGTCCACTTTACTGGCATATAGTTGCTTGTAGTAATCTCTCATGATCCTTTGTATTTCTGCAGTGTCAGTTGTTACTTCTCCGTTTGCATTTCTAATTTTATTGATTTGAGTCTTCTCCCTTTTTTTCTTGATGAGTCTGGTTAATGGTTTATCAATTTTGTTTATCTCCTCAAAGAACCAGCTTTTAGTTTTATTGATCTTTGCTATCGTTTCCTTCATTTCTTTTTCATTTATTTCTGATCTGATCTTTATGATTTCTTTCCCTCTGCTAACTTTGGTGGATTTTGTTCTTCTTCCTCTCATTGCTTTAGGTGTAATGTTAGGTTGCCTATTTGAGATGTTTCTTGTTTCTTAAAGTAAGATTGTATTGCTATAAACTTCCCTCTTAGAACTGCTTTTGCTGCATCCCACAGGTTTTGGGCCGTCGTGTCTCCATTGTCATTTGTTTCTAGGTATTTTTTGATTTCCCCTTTGATTTCTTCAGTGATCACTTCGTTATTAAGTAGTGTATTGTGTAGCCTCCATGTGTTTGTATTTTTTACAGATCTTTTCCTGTAATTGATATCTAGTCTCATAGCGTTGTGGTCGGAAAAGATACTTGATACGATTTCAATTTTCTTAAATTTACCAAGGCTTGGCTTGTGACCCAAGATATGATCTATCCTGGAGAATGTTCCATGAGCACTTGAGAAAAGTGTGTATTCTGTTGTTTTGGGGTGGAATGTCCTATAAATATCCATTAAGTCCATCTTGTTTAATGTATCATTTAAAGCTTGTGTTTCCTTATTTATTTTCATTTTGGATGATCTGCCCATTGGTGAAAGTGGGGTGTTAAAGTCCCCTACTATGATTGTGTTGCTGTCGATTTCCCCTTTTATGGCTGTTAGTATTTGCCTTATGTATTGAGGTGCTCCTATGTTGGGTGCATAAATATTTACAATTGTTATACCTTCCTCTTGGATCGATCCCTTGATCATTATATAGTGTCCTTCTTTGTCTCTTGTAATAGTCTTTATTTTAAAGTCTATTTTGTCAGATATGAGAATTGCTACTCCAGCTTTCTTTTGATTTCCATTTGCATGGAATATCTTTTTCCATCCCCTCACTTTCAGTCTGTATGTGTCTCTAAGTCTGAAGTGGGTCTCTTGTAGACAGCATATATATGGGTCTTGCTTTTGTATCCATTCAGCCACTCTATGTCTTTTGGTGGGAGCATCTAATCCATTTACATTTAAGGTAACTATTGATATGTATGTTCCTATTCCCATTTTCTTAAATGTTTTGGGTTTGTTATTGTAGGTGTTTTCCTTCTCTTGTATTTCTCGCCTAGAGAAGTTCCTTTAGCATCTGTTGTAAAGCTGGTTTGGTGGTGCTGAACTCTCTCAGCTTTTGCTTGTCTGTAAAGGTTTTAATTTCTCCATCAAATCTGAATGAGATCCTTGCTGGGTAGAGTAATCTTGGCTGTAGGTTTTTCTCCTTCATGACTTTAAGTATATCCTGCCACTCCCTTCTGGCTTGCAGAGTTTCTGCTGAAAGATCAGCTGTTAACCTTATGGGGATTCCCTTGTGTGTTATTTGTTGTTTTTCCCTTGCTGCTTTTAATATGTTTTCTTTATATTTAATTTTTGATAGTTTGATTAATATGTGTCTTGGCGTGTTTCTCCTTGGATTTCTCCTGTATGGGGCTCTCTGTGCTTCCAGGACTTGATTAACTATTTCCTTTCCCATATTAGGGAAGTTTTCAACTATAATCTCTTCAAATATTTTCTCAGTCCCTTTCTTTTTCTCTTCTTCTTCTGGGACCCCTATAATTCGAATGTTGGTGCGTTTAATGTTGTCCCAGAGGTCTCTGAGACTGTCCTCAGTTCTTTTCATTCTTTGTTCTTTATTCTGCTCTGCAGTAGCTATTTCCACTATTTTATCTTCCAGGTCACTTATCCGTTCTTCTGCCTCAGTTATTCTGCTATTGATCCCATCTAGAGTATTTTTAATTTCATTTATTGTGTTTTTCATCGTTGCTTGGTTCCTCTTTAGTTCTTCTACATCCTTGTTAAATGTTTCTTGCATTTTGTCTATTCTATTTCCAAGATTTTGGATCATCTTTACTATCATTATTCTGAATTCTTTTTCAGGTAGACTGCCTATTTCCTCTTCATTTGTTAGGTCTGGTGTGTTTTGACCCTGCTCCTTCACCTGCTGTGTGTTTTTGGTCTTCTCATTTGGTTTATCTTACTGTGTTTGGGGTCTCCTTTTCACAGGCTGCACGTTCGTAATTCCCGTTGTTTTTGGTATCTGTCCCCAGTGGCTAAGGTTGCTTCAGTGGGTTGTGTAGGCTTCCTGGTGGAGGGGACTAGTGCCTGTGTTCTGGTGGATGAGGTTGGATCTTGTCTTTCTGGTGGGCAAGTCCACGTCTGGTGGTGTGTTTTGGGGTGTCTGTGGCCTTATTATGATTTTAGGCAGCCTCTCTGCTAATGGATGGGGCCGTGTTCCTGTCTTGCTAGTTGTTTGGCATAGTGTGTCCAGCACTGTAGCTTGCTGGTCGTTGAGTGAAGCTGGGTCTTGATGTTGAGATGGAGATCTCTGAGAGATTTTTGCCGTTTGGTATTATGTGGAGCTGGGAGGTCTCTTGTGGACCAGTGTCCTGAAGTTGGCCCTCCCACCTCAGAGGCACAGCCCTGATGCCTGGCTGGAGCACCAAGAGCCTTTCATCCACACAGCTCAGAATACAAGGGAGAAAAAAATAGAAAGAAAGAAAGAAAGAGGATAAAATAAAATAAAATAAAGCTATTATAATAAAAAATAAGAAAAAAAAATTATTCAGAGTAAATATTCAGAAATTTTTTTTTAATTTTTAAAAAGAGATTTATTAATTTTTTATAATAAAAAATAAGAAAAAAATTATTAAGAAAAAATATTTTTAATTTTTTAAAATAAAAAATATGGAAAAACTTATTAAAATTTTTTTTAATTTCTAAAAATAGAAAATAAGGATAAAATTATTAAGAAAACATATATTAGGAAAACACAATTTTTATAAGTAAAAAAAAAAATACGGACGGACATAACCCTAGGACTAATGGTGAAAGCAAATCTATACACACAAAATCTCACCCAGAAGCATACACAGATAGACTCACAAAAAAAGGAAAAGGGGAAAAAATAATATATCCTGCTCCCAAAGTCCAGCTCTTGCATTTGGGATGATTCGTTGTCTATTCAGGTATTCAACAGATGCAGGCACATCAAGTTTTTTGTGGAGCTTTAATCCGCTGCTTCTGAGGATGCTGGGAATGATTTCCCTTTCTCTACTTTGTTCGTACAGCTCCCAGGGTTCAGCTTTGGATTTGGCCCCGCCTCTGCATGTAGGTCGCCTGAGGGCATCCGTTCCCCGCCCAGACAGAACGGGGTTAAAGGAGCAGCTGCTTCGGGGGCTGTGGCTCACTCAGGCCGTGGGGAGGGAGGGGTACGGATGCGGGGCGAGCCCGCGGCGGCAGAGGCTGGTGTGACGTTGCAGCAGCCTGAGGCGCCCCGTGCATTCTCCCGGGGAAGTTGTCCCCGGATCACGGGAGCCTGGCAGGGGCGAGCTGCACCCGCTCCCGGGAGGGGCGGTGTGGGGAGTGACCTGTGCTTGCACACCGGCTTCTTGGTAGCGGCAGCAGCAGCCTTAGCGTCTCCTGCCCGTCTCTGGGGTCCGCGCTGATAACCGCGGCTCGCGCCTGTCTCTGGGGTCCGCGCTGTTAGCCGCGGCTCGCGCCCGTCTCTGGAGTTCGTTTAGGCGGCGCTCTGAATCCCCTCTCCTTGCGCGCCGCGAAACAAAGAGGCAAGAAAAAGTCTCTTGCCTCTTCGGCAGCTGCAGACTATTTCCCGGACTCCCTCCCGGCTAGCACCGAAGCCCGAGCCTCAGCTCCCAGCCCCCGCCCGCCCCGGCGGCCGAGCAGACAAGCCTCTCGGGCTGGTGAGTGCTACTCAGCACCGATCCTCCATGCGGGAATCTCTCCGCTTTGCCCTCCGCACCCCTGTGGCTGCGCTCTCCTCCGTGGCTCCGAAGCTCCCCCCTCTGCCACCCGCAGTCTCTGCCCACGAAGGGGCTCCTAGTGTGTGGACACCTTTCCTCCTTCACGGCTCCCTCCCACTGGTGCAGGTCCCGTCCCTATTCTTTTGTCTCTATTATTTCTTTTTTCTTTTACCCTACCCAAGTACGTGGGGATTTTCTTGCCTTTTGGGAGGTCTGACGTCTTCTGCCAGCGTTCAGTGGGTGTTCTGTAGGAGCAGTTCCACGTGTAGAGGTATTTCTACTGTATCTGTGGGAAGGAAGGTGATCTCCGCGTCTTACTCTTCCGCCATCTTGCCCCTACCTCTCCATAACTCTTTTTGAATTATGGTTTTCTCAGGGTATACGCCCAGTAGTAGGATTGCTGAGTCGTATGGTAGTTCTAGTTTTAGATTTTTAAGGAACCTCCCTACAGTTCTCTATAGTGGCTGTATCAATTTACATTCCCACCAACAGTGTATGAGGGTTCCATTTTCTCCACACCCTCTCCAGCATTTATTGTTTGTAGATGTTTTGATGATGGCCATTCTAACCGGTGTGAGATGATATCACACTGTAGTTTTGATTTGCATTTCTCTAATGATTAGTGATGTTGAGCATTCTTTCATGTGTTTGTTGGCAATCTGTATATCTTCTTTGGAGAAATGTCTATTTAGGTCTTCTGCCCGTTTTTGGATTGGGTTGTTTGTTTTTTTCAAATTGAGCTGCATGAGCTGCTGGGAAATTTTGGAGATTAATCCTTTGTCAGTTGCTTCCTTTGCAAATATTTTCTCCCATTCTGAGGGTTTTCTTTTGGTCTTGTTTATGGTTTCCTTTGCTGTGCAAAAGCTTTTAAGTTTCATTAGGTCCCATTTGTTTATTTTTGTTTTTATTTCCATTTCTCTAGGAGCTGGGTCAAAAAGGATCTTGCTATGACTTATGTCATACAGTGTTCTGCCTATGTTTTCCTCTAAGAGTCTGAGAGTGTCTGGCCTTACATTTAGGTCTTTAATCCATTTTGAGTTTATTTTTGTGTATGGTGTTAAGGAGTGTTCTAATTTCATCCTTTTACATGTAGCTGTCCAGTTTTCCCAGCACCACTTATTGAAGAGGCGTCTTTTCTCAATTTTATATTCTTGCCTCCTTTATCAAAACTAATGTGACCATATGTACATGGGTTTATCTCTGGGCTTTCTATCCTGTTCCATTGATCTATACTTCTGTTTTTGTGCCAGTACCATACTGTCTTGATTACTGTAGCTTTGGAGTATAGTCTGAAGTCTGGGAGCCTGATTCCTCCAGCACCGTTTTCCTTTCTCAAGGTTACGTTGGCTATTCGGGGTCTTCTGTGATTCCATACCAATTGGGAAATTTTTTGATCTAGTTCTGTGAAAAATGCCAGTGGTAGTTTGATAGGGATTGCATTGAGTCTGTAGATTGCTTTGAGTAGTATAGTCATTTTCACAGTGTTGATTCTTCCAATCCAAGAACATGGTATATCGCTCCATCTGTTTGTATCCTCATTAATTTCTTTCATCAGTGTCTTATAATTTTCTTCATACCAGTCTTCTGTCTCCTTAGGTAGGTTTATTCCTAGATATTTTATTCTTTTAGTTGCAATGGTAAATGGGAGTGTTTTCTTAATTTCACTTTCAGATTTTTCATCATTATTGTACAGGAATGCAAGGGATTTCTGTGCATTAATTTTGTATCCTGCTACTTTACCAAATTCATTGAGTAGCTCTAGTAGTTATCTGGTAACATCTTTAGGATTCTCTATGTATAGTATAGTATCATGTCATCTGAAAACAGTCACAGCTCTATTTCTTCTTTTCTGATTTGGATTCCTTTTATTTCTTTTTCTTCTCTGATTGCTGTGGCTAAAACTTCCAAAACTATGTCAATAGTGGTGAGAGTGGGCAACCTTGTCCTGTTCCTGATCTTAGTGGAAATGGTTTCAGTTTTTCACCATTGAGGATGATGTTGGCTGTGCATTTGTCGTATATGGCCTTTATTATGTGGAGGAAAGTTCCCTCTATGCCTACTTTCTGGAGGGTTTTTATCATAAATGGGTGTTGAATTTTGTCAAAAGCTTTCTCTGCATCTATTGAGATGATCATTTGGTTTTTCTCCTTCAATTTGTTAATATGGTGTATCACATTGATTGATTTGCGTATCTTGAAGAATCCTTGCATTCCTGGGATAAACCCCACTTGATCATGGTGTATGATCCTTTTAATGTGCTGTTGGACTCTGTTTGCTAGTATTTTGTTAAGGATTTTGGCATCTGTGTTCATCAGTGATATTGGCCTGTAGTTTTCTTTTTTTGTGACATCTTTGTCTGGTTTTGGTATCAGGGTGATGGTGGCCTCGTAGAATGAGTTTGGGAGTGTTCCTCCCTCTGCTATATTTTGGAAAAGTTTGAGAAGGATAGGTGTTAGCTCTTCTCTAAGTGTTTGATAGAATTCGCCTGTGGATCCATATGGTCCTGGGCTTTTGTGCGTTGGAAGAGTTTTAATCACAGTTTCAATTTCAGTACTTGTGATTGGTCTGTTCATATTTTCTGTTTCTTCCTGGTTCAGTCTCGGAAGGTTGTGCATTTCTAAGAACTTGTCCATTTCCTCCAGGTTGTCCACTTTACTGGCATATAGTTGCTTGTAGTAATCTCTCATGATCCTTTGTATTTCTGCAGTGTCAGTTGTTACTTCTCCGTTTGCATTTCTAATTTTATTGATTTGAGTCTTCTCCCTTTTTTTCTTGATGAGTCTGGTTAATGGTTTATCAATTTTGTTTATCTCCTCAAAGAACCAGCTTTTAGTTTTATTGATCTTTGCTATCGTTTCCTTCATTTCTTTTTCATTTATTTCTGATCTGATCTTTATGATTTCTTTCCCTCTGCTAACTTTGGTGGTTTTTTGTTCTTCTTCCTCTCATTGCTTTAGGTGTAATGTTAGGTTGCCTATTTGAGATGTTTCTTGTTTCTTAAAGTAAGATTGTATTGCTATAAACTTCCCTCTTAGAACTGCTTTTGCTGCATCCCACAGGTTTTGGGCCGTCGTGTCTCCATTGTCATTTGTTTCTAGGTATTTTTTGATTTCCCCTTTGATTTCTTCAGTGATCACTTCGTTATTAAGTAGTGTATTGTGTAGCCTCCATGTGTTTGTATTTTTTACAGATCTTTTCCTGTAATTGATATCTAGTCTCATAGCGTTGTGGTCGGAAAAGATACTTGATACGATTTCAATTTTCTTAAATTTACCAAGGCTTGGCTTGTGACCCAAGATATGATCTATCCTGGAGAATGTTCCATGAGCACTTGAGAAAAGTGTGTATTCTGTTGTTTTGGGGTGGAATGTCCTATACATATCCATTAAGTCCATCTTGTTTAATGTATCATTTAAAGCTTGTGTTTCCTTATTTATTTTCATTTTGGATGATCTGCCCATTGGTGAAAGTGGGGTGTTAAAGTCCCCTACTATGATTGTGTTGCTGTCGATTTCCCCTTTTATGGCTGTTAGTATTTGCCTTATGTATTGAGGTGCTCCTATGTTGGGTGCATAAATATTTACAATTGTTATACCTTCCTCTTGGATCGATCCCTTGATCATTATATAGTGTCCTTCTTTGTCTCTTGTAATAGTCTTTATTTTAAAGTCTATTTTGTCAGATATGAGAATTGCTACTCCAGCTTTCTTTTGATTTCCATTTGCATGGAATATCTTTTTCCATCCCCTCACTTTCAGTCTGTATGTGTCTCTAAGTCTGAAGTGGGTCTCTTGTAGACAGCATATATATGGGTCTTGCTTTTGTATCCATTCAGCCACTCTATGTCTTTTGGTGGGAGCATCTAATCCATTTACATTTAAGGTAACTATTGATATGTATGTTCCTATTCCCATTTTCTTAAATGTTTTGGGTTTGTTATTGTAGGTGTTTTCCTTCTCTTGTATTTCTCGCCTAGAGAAGTTCCTTTAGCATCTGTTGTAAAGCTGGTTTGGTGGTGCTGAACTCTCTCAGCTTTTGCTTGTCTGTAAAGGTTTTAATTTCTCCATCAAATCTGAATGAGATCCTTGCTGGGTAGAGTAATCTTGGCTGTAGGTTTTTCTCCTTCATGACTTTAAGTATATCCTGCCACTCCCTTCTGGCTTGCAGAGTTTCTGCTGAAAGATCAGCTGTTAACCTTATGGGGATTCCCTTGTGTGTTATTTGTTGTTTTTCCCTTGCTGCTTTTAATATGTTTTCTTTATATTTAATTTTTGATAGTTTGATTAATATGTGTCTTGGCGTGTTTCTCCTTGGATTTCTCCTGTATGGGGCTCTCTGTGCTTCCAGGACTTGATTAACTATTTCCTTTCCCATATTAGGGAAGTTTTCAACTATAATCTCTTCAAATATTTTCTCAGTCCCTTTCTTTTTCTCTTCTTCTTCTGGGACCCCTATAATTCGAATGTTGGTGCGTTTAATGTTGTCCCAGAGGTCTCTGAGACTGTCCTCAGTTCTTTTCATTCTTTGTTCTTTATTCTGCTCTGCAGTAGCTATTTCCACTATTTTATCTTCCAGGTCACTTATCCGTTCTTCTGCCTCAGTTATTCTGCTATTGATCCCATCTAGAGTATTTTTAATTTCATTTATTGTGTTTTTCATCGTTGCTTGGTTCCTCTTTAGTTCTTCTACATCCTTGTTAAATATTTCTTGCATTTTGTCTATTCTATTTCCAAGATTTTGGATCATCTTTACTATCATCATTCTGAATTCTTTTTCAGGTAGACTGCCTATTTCCTCTTCATTTGTTAGGTCTGGTGTGTTTTGACCCTGCTCCTTCACCTGCTGTGTGTTTTTGGTCTTCTCATTTGGTTTATCTTACTGTGTTTGGGGTCTCCTTTTCACAGGCTGCAGGTTCGTAATTCCCGTTGTTTTTGGTATCTGTCCCCAGTGGCTAAGGTTGCTTCAGTGGGTTGTGTAGGCTTCCTGGTGGAGGGGACTAGTGCCTGTGTTCTGGTGGATGAGGTTGGATCTTGTCTTTCTGGTGGGCAAGTCCACGTCTGGTGGTGTGTTTTGGGGTGTCTGTGGCCTTATTATGATTTTAGGCAGCCTCTCTGCTAATGGATGGGGCCGTGTTCCTGTCTTGCTAGTTGTTTGGCATAGTGTGTCCAGCACTGTAGCTTGCTGGTCGTTGAGTGAAGCTGGGTCTTGATGTTGAGATGGAGATCTCTGAGAGATTTTTGCCGTTTGGTATTATGTGGAGCTGGGAGGTCTCTTGTGGACCAGTGTCCTGAAGTTGGCCCTCCCACCTCAGAGGCACAGCCCTGATGCCTGGCTGGAGCACCAAGAGCCTTTCATCCCCACAGCTCAGAATATAAGGGAGAAAAAAATAGAAAGAAAGAAGAAAGAGGATAAAATAAAATAAAATAAAGCTATTATAATAAAAAATAAGAAAAAAAATTATTCAGAGTAAATATTCAGAAAAATTTTTTTTAATTTTTAAAAATAGATTTATTAATTTTTTATAATAAAAAATAAGAAAAAAATTATTAAGAAAAAAATTTTTTAATTTTTTAAAATAAAAAATATGGAAAAACTTATTAAAATTTTTTTAATTTCTAAAAATAGAAAATAAGGATAAAATTATTAAGAAAACATATATTAGGAAAACACAATTTTTTTAAGTAAAAAAAAAAAAATACGGACGGACATAACCCTAGGACTAATGGTGAAAGCAAAGCTATACACACAAAATCTCACCCAGAAGCATACACATATACACTCACAAAAAAAGGAAAAGGGGGAAAAATAATATATCCTGCTCCCAAAGTCCAGCTCTTGAATTTGGGATGATTCGTTGTCTATTCAGGTATTCAACAGATGCAGGCACATCAAGTTGTTTGTGGAACTTTAATCCGCTGCTTCTGAGGCTGCTGGGAATGATTTCCCTTTCTCTTCTTTGTTCGTACAGCTCCCAGGGTTCAGCTTTGGATTTGGCCCCGCCTCTGCATGTAGGTCGCCTGAGGGCGTCCGTTCCCCGCCCAGACAGAACGGGGTTAAAGGAGCAGCTGCTTTGGGGGCTCTGGCTCACTCAGGCCGTGGGGAGGGAGGGGTACGGATTCAGGGCGAGCCTGCGGCGGCAGAGGCTGGTGTGACGTTGCAGCAGCCTGAGGCGCGCCGTGCATTCTCCCGGGGAAGTTGTCCCCGGATCACGGGAGCCTGGCAGTGGCGAGCTGCACCCGCTCCCGGGAGGGGCGGTGTGGGGAGTGACCTGTGCTTGCACACCGGCTTCTTGGTAGCGGCAGCAGCAGCCTTAGCGTCTCCTGCCCGTCTCTGGGGTCCGCGCTGATAACCGCGGCTCGCGCCTGTCTCTGGGGTCCGCGCTGTTAGCCGCGGCTCGCGCCCGTCTCTGGAGTTCGTTTAGGCGGCGCTCTGAATCCCCTCTCCTTGCGCGCCGCGAAACAAAGAGGCAAGAAAAAGTCTCTTGCCTCTTCGGCCGCTGCAGACTATTTCCCGGACTCCCTCCCGGCTAGCACCGAAGCCCGAGCCTCAGCTCCCAGCCCCCGCCCGCCCCGGCGGCCGAGCAGACAAGCCTCTCGGGCTGGTGAGTGCTACTCAGCACCGATCCTCCATGCGGGAATCTCTCCGCTTTGCCCTCCGCACCCCTGTGGCTGCGCTCTCCTCCGTGGCTCCGAAGCTCCCCCCTCTGCCACCCGCAGTCTCTGCCCACGAAGGGGCTCCTAGTGTGTGGACACCTTTCCTCCTTCACAGCTCCCTCCCACTGGTGCAGGTCCCGTCCCTATTCTTTTGTCTCTATTATTTCTTTTTTCTTTTACCCTACCCAAGTACGTGGGGATTTTCTTGCCTTTTGGGAGGTCTGACGTCTTCTGCCAGCGTTCAGTGGGTGTTCTGTAGGAGCAGTTCCACGTGTAGAGGTATTTCTACTGTATCTGTGGGAAGGAAGGTGATCTCCGCGTCTTACTCTTCCGCCATCTTGCCCCTACCTCTCCATAACTCTTTTTGAATTATGGTTTTCTCAGGGTATACGCCCAGTAGTAGGATTGCTGGGTCGTATGGTAGTTCTAGTTTTAGATTTTTAAGGAACCTCCCTACAGTTCTCTATAGTGGCTGTATCAATTTACATTCCCACCAACAGTGTATGAGGGTTCCATTTTCTCCACACCCTCTCCAGCATTTATTGTTTGTAGATGTTTTGATGATGGCCATTCTAACCGGTGTGAGATGATATCACACTGTAGTTTTGATTTGCATTTCTCTAATGATTAGTGATGTTGAGCATTCTTTCATGTGTTTGTTGGCAATCTGTATATCTTCTTTGGAGAAATGTCTATTTAGGTCTTCTGCCCGTTTTTGGATTGGGTTGTTTGTTTTTTTCAAATTGAGCTCCATGAGCTGCTGGTAAATTTTGGAGATTAATCCTTTGTCAGTTGCTTCCTTTGCAAATATTTTCTCCCATTCTGAGGGTTTTCTTTTGGTCTTGTTTATGGTTTCCTTTGCTGTGCAAAAGCTTTTAAGTTTCATTAGGTCCCATTTGTTTATTTTTGTTTTTATTTCCATTTCTCTAGGAGCTGGGTCAAAAAGGATCTTGCTATGACTTATGTCATACAGTGTTCTGCCTATGTTTTCCTCTAAGAGTCTGAGAGTGTCTGGCCTTACATTTAGGTCTTTAATCCATTTTGAGTTTATTTTTGTGTATGGTGTTAAGGAGTGTTCTAATTTCATCCTTTTACATGTAGCTGTCCAGTTTTCCCAGCACCACTTATTGAAGAGGCGTCTTTTCTCAATTTTATATTCTTGCCTCCTTTATCAAAACTAATGTGACCATATGTACATGGGTTTATCTCTGGGCTTTCTATCCTGTTCCATTGATCTATACTTCTGTTTTTGTGCCAGTACCATACTGTCTTGATTACTGTAGCTTTGGAGTATAGTCTGAAGTCTGGGAGCCTGATTCCTCCAGCACCGTTTTCCTTTCTCAAGGTTACGTTGGCTATTCGGGGTCTTCTGTGATTCCATACCAATTGGGAAATTTTTTGATCTAGTTCTGTGAAAAATGCCAGTGGTAGTTTGATAGGGATTGCATTGAGTCTGTAGATTGCTTTGAGTAGTATAGTCATTTTCACAGTGTTGATTCTTCCAATCCAAGAACATGGTATATCGCTCCATCTGTTTGTATCCTCATTAATTTCTTTCATCAGTGTCTTATAATTTTCTTCATACCAGTCTTCTGTCTCCTTAGGTAGGTTTATTCCTAGGTATTTTATTCTTTTAGTTGCAATGGTAAATGGGAGTGTTTTCTTAATTTCACTTTCAGATTTTTCATCATTAGTGTACAGGAATGCAAGAGATTTCTGTGCATTAATTTTGTATCCTGCTACTTTACCAAATTCATTGAGTAGCTCTAGTAGTTATCTGGTAACATCTTTAGGATTCTCTATGTATAGTATAGTATCATGTCATCTGAAAACAGTCACAGCTCTATTTCTTCTTTTCTGATTTGGATTCCTTTTATTTCTTTTTCTTCTCTGATTGCTGTGGCTAAAACTTCCAAAACTATGTCAATAGTGGTGAGAGTGGGCAACCTTGTCCTGTTCCTGATCTTAGTGGAAATGGTTTCAGTTTTTCACCATTGAGGATGATGTTGGCTGTGCATTTGTCGTATATGGCCTTTATTATGTGGAGGAAAGTTCCCTCTATGCCTACTTTCTGGAGGGTTTTTATCATAAATGGGTGTTGAATTTTGTCAAAAGCTTTCTCTGCATCTATTGAGATGATCATTTGGTTTTTCTCCTTCAATTTGTTAATATGGTGTATCACATTGATTGATTTGCGTATCTTGAAGAATCCTTGCATTCCTGGGATAAACCCCACTTGATCATGGTGTATGATCCTTTTAATGTGCTGTTGGACTCTGTTTGCTAGTATTTTGTTAAGGATTTTGGCATCTGTGTTCATCAGTGATATTGGCCTGTAGTTTTCTTTTTTTGTGACATCTTTGTCTGGTTTTGGTATCAGGGTGATGGTGGCCTCGTAGAATGAGTTTGGGAGTGTTCCTCCCTCTGCTATATTTTGGAAAAGTTTGAGAAGGATAGGTGTTAGCTCTTCTCTAAATGTTTGATAGAATTCGCCTGTGGATCCATATGGTCCTGGGCTTTTGTGCATTGGAAGAGTTTTAATCACAGTTTCAATTTCAGTACTTGTGATTGGTCTGTTCATATTTTCTGTTTCTTCCTGGTTCAGTCTCGGAAGGTTGTGCATTTCTAAGAACTTGTCCATTTCCTCCAGGTTGTCCACTTTACTGGCATATAGTTGCTTGTAGTAATCTCTCATGATCCTTTGTATTTCTGCAGTGTCAGTTGTTACTTCTCCGTTTGCATTTCTAATTTTATTGATTTGAGTCTTCTCCCTTTTTTTCTTGATGAGTCTGGTTAATGGTTTATCAATTTTGTTTATCTCCTCAAAGAACCAGCTTTTAGTTTTATTGATCTTTGCTATCGTTTCCTTCATTTCTTTTTCATTTATTTCTGATCTGATCTTTATGATTTCTTTCCTTCTGCTAACTTTGGTGGTTTTTTGTTCTTCTTCCTCTCATTGCTTTAGGTGTAATGTTAGGTTGCCTATTTGAGATGTTTCTTGTTTCTTAAAGTAAGATTGTATTGCTATAAACTTCCCTCTTAGAACTGCTTTTGCTGCATCCCACAGGTTTTGGGCCGTCGTGTCTCCATTGTCATTTGTTTCTAGGTATTTTTTGATTTCCCCTTTGATTTCTTCAGTGATCACTTCGTTATTAAGTAGTGTATTGTGTAGCCTCCATGTGTTTGTATTTTTTACAGATCTTTTCCTGTAATTGATATCTAGTCTCATAGCGTTGTGGTCGGAAAAGATACTTGATACGATTTCAATTTTCTTAAATTTACCAAGGCTTGGCTTGTGACCCAAGATATGATCTATCCTGGAGAATGTTCCATGAGCACTTGAGAAAAGTGTGTATTCTGTTGTTTTGGGGTGGAATGTCCTATAAATATCCATTAAGTCCATCTTGTTTAATGTATCATTTAAAGCTTGTGTTTCCTTATTTATTTTCATTTTGGATGATCTGCCCATTGGTGAAAGTGGGGTGTTAAAGTCCCCTACTATGATTGTGTTGCTGTCGATTTCCCCTTTTATGGCTGTTAGTATTTGCCTTATGTATTGAGGTGCTCCTATGTTGGGTGCATAAATATTTACAATTGTTATACCTTCCTCTTGGATCGATCCCTTGATCATTATATAGTGTCCTTCTTTGTCTCTTGTAATAGTCTTTATTTTAAAGTCTATTTTGTCAGATATGAGAATTGCTACTCCAGCTTTCTTTTGATTTCCATTTGCATGGAATATCTTTTTCCATCCCCTCACTTTCAGTCTGTATGTGTCTCTAAGTCTGAAGTGGGTCTCTTGTAGACAGCATATATATGGGTCTTGCTTTTGTATCCATTCAGCCACTCTATGTCTTTTGGTGGGAGCATCTAATCCATTTACATTTAAGGTAACTATTGATATGTATGTTCCTATTCCCATTTTCTTAAATGTTTTGGGTTTGTTATTGTAGGTGTTTTCCTTCTCTTGTATTTCTCGCCTAGAGAAGTTCCTTTAGCATCTGTTGTAAAGCTGGTTTGGTGGTGCTGAACTCTCTCAGCTTTTGCTTGTCTGTAAAGGTTTTAATTTCTCCATCAAATCTGAATGAGATCCTTGCTGGGTAGAGTAATCTTGGCTGTAGGTTTTTCTCCTTCATGACTTTAAGTATATCCTGCCACTCCCTTCTGGCTTGCAGAGTTTCTGCTGAAAGATCAGCTGTTAACCTTATGGGGATTCCCTTGTGTGTTATTTGTTGTTTTTCCCTTGCTGCTTTTAATATGTTTTCTTTATATTTAATTTTTGATAGTTTGATTAATATGTGTCTTGGCGTGTTTCTCCTTGGATTTCTCCTGTATGGGGCTCTCTGTGCTTCCAGGACTTGATTAACTATTTCCTTTCCCATATTAGGGAAGTTTTCAACTATAATCTCTTCAAATATTTTCTCAGTCCCTTTCTTTTTCTCTTCTTCTTCTGGGACCCCTATAATTCGAATGTTGGTGCGTTTAATGTTGTCCCAGAGGTCTCTGAGACTGTCCTCAGTTCTTTTCATTCTTTGTTCTTTATTCTGCTCTGCAGTAGCTATTTCCACTATTTTATCTTCCAGGTCACTTATCCGTTCTTCTGCCTCAGTTATTCTGCTATTGATCCCATCTAGAGTATTTTTAATTTCATTTATTGTGTTTTTCATCGTTGCTTGGTTCCTCTTTAGTTCTTCTACATCCTTGTTAAATGTTTCTTGCATTTTGTCTATTCTATTTCCAAGATTTTGGATCATCTTTACTATCATTATTCTGAATTCTTTTTCAGGTAGACTGCCTATTTCCTCTTCATTTGTTAGGTCTGGTGTGTTTTGACCCTGCTCCTTCACCTGCTGTGTGTTTTTGGTCTTCTCATTTGGTTTATCTTACTGTGTTTGGGGTCTCCTTTTCACAGGCTGCACGTTCGTAATTCCCGTTGTTTTTGGTATCTGTCCCCAGTGGCTAAGGTTGCTTCAGTGGGTTGTGTAGGCTTCCTGGTGGAGGGGACTAGTGCCTGTGTTCTGGTGGATGAGGTTGGATCTTGTCTTTCTGGTGGGCAAGTCCACGTCTGGTGGTGTGTTTTGGGGTGTCTGTGGCCTTATTATGATTTTAGGCAGCCTCTCTGCTAATGGATGGGGCCGTGTTCCTGTCTTGCTAGTTGTTTGGCATAGTGTGTCCAGCACTGTAGCTTGCTGGTCGTTGAGTGAAGCTGGGTCTTGATGTTGAGATGGAGATCTCTGAGAGATTTTTGCCGTTTGGTATTATGTGGAGCTGGGAGGTCTCTTGTGGACCAG
This sequence comes from Balaenoptera ricei, assembly GCF_028023285.1. Taxonomy (NCBI): domain Eukaryota; kingdom Metazoa; phylum Chordata; class Mammalia; order Artiodactyla; family Balaenopteridae; genus Balaenoptera; species Balaenoptera ricei. The sequence continues at coordinate 65,072,029 of NC_082660.1, read as the reverse complement.
TGTCCTGAAGTTGGCCCTCCCACCTCAGAGGCACAGCCCTGATGCCTGGCTGGAGCACCAAGAGCCTTTCATCCCCACAGCTCAGAATATAAGGGAGAAAAAAATAGAAAGAAAGAAGAAAGAGGATAAAATAAAATAAAGCTATTATAATAAAAAATAAGAAAAAAAATTATTCAGAGTAAATATTCAGAAAATTTTTTTTTAATTTTTAAAAATAGATTTATTAATTTTTTATAATAAAAAATAAGAAAAAAATTATTAAGAAAAAAATTTTTTAATTTTTTAAAATAAAAAATATGGAAAAACTTATTAAAATTTTTTTAATTTCTAAAAATAGAAAATAAGGATAAAATTATTAAGAAAACATATATTAGGAAAACACAATTTTTTTAAGTAAAAAAAAAAAAATACGGACGGACATAACCCTAGGACTAATGGTGAAAGCAAAGCTATACACACAAAATCTCACCCAGAAGCATACACATATACACTCACAAAAAAAGGAAAAGGGGGAAAAATAATATATCCTGCTCCCAAAGTCCAGCTCTTGAATTTGGGATGATTCGTTGTCTATTCAGGTATTCAACAGATGCAGGCACATCAAGTTGTTTGTGGAGCTTTAATCCGCTGCTTCTGAGGCTGCTGGGAATGATTTCCCTTTCTCTTCTTTGTTCGTACAGCTCCCAGGGTTCAGCTTTGGATTTGGCCCCGCCTCTGCATGTAGGTCGCCTGAGGGCGTCCGTTCCCCGCCCAGACAGAACGGGGTTAAAGGAGCAGCTGCTTTGGGGGCTCTGGCTCACTCAGGCCGTGGGGAGGGAGGGGTACGGATTCAGGGCGAGCCTGCGGCGGCAGAGGCTGGTGTGACGTTGCAGCAGCCTGAGGCGCGCCGTGCATTCTCCCGGGGAAGTTGTCCCCGGATCACGGGAGCCTGGCAGTGGCGAGCTGCACCCGCTCCCGGGAGGGGCGGTGTGGGGAGTGACCTGTGCTTGCACACCGGCTTCTTGGTAGCGGCAGCAGCAGCCTTAGCGTCTCCTGCCCGTCTCTGGGGTCCGCGCTGATAACCGCGGCTCGCGCCTGTCTCTGGGGTCCGCGCTGTTAGCCGCGGCTCGCGCCCGTCTCTGGAGTTCGTTTAGGCGGCGCTCTGAATCCCCTCTCCTTGCGCGCCGCGAAACAAAGAGGCAAGAAAAAGTCTCTTGCCTCTTCGGCCGCTGCAGACTATTTCCCGGACTCCCTCCCGGCTAGCACCGAAGCCCGAGCCTCAGCTCCCAGCCCCCGCCCGCCCCGGCGGCCGAGCAGACAAGCCTCTCGGGCTGGTGAGTGCTACTCAGCACCGATCCTCCATGCGGGAATCTCTCCGCTTTGCCCTCCGCACCCCTGTGGCTGCGCTCTCCTCCGTGGCTCCGAAGCTCCCCCCTCTGCCACCCGCAGTCTCTGCCCACGAAGGGGCTCCTAGTGTGTGGACACCTTTCCTCCTTCACAGCTCCCTCCCACTGGTGCAGGTCCCGTCCCTATTCTTTTGTCTCTATTATTTCTTTTTTCTTTTACCCTACCCAAGTACGTGGGGATTTTCTTGCCTTTTGGGAGGTCTGACGTCTTCTGCCAGCGTTCAGTGGGTGTTCTGTAGGAGCAGTTCCACGTGTAGAGGTATTTCTACTGTATCTGTGGGAAGGAAGGTGATCTCCGCGTCTTACTCTTCCGCCATCTTGCCCCTACCTCTCCATAACTCTTTTTGAATTATGGTTTTCTCAGGGTATACGCCCAGTAGTAGGATTGCTGGGTCGTATGGTAGTTCTAGTTTTAGATTTTTAAGGAACCTCCCTACAGTTCTCTATAGTGGCTGTATCAATTTACATTCCCACCAACAGTGTATGAGGGTTCCATTTTCTCCACACCCTCTCCAGCATTTATTGTTTGTAGATGTTTTGATGATGGCCATTCTAACCGGTGTGAGATGATATCACACTGTAGTTTTGATTTGCATTTCTCTAATGATTAGTGATGTTGAGCATTCTTTCATGTGTTTGTTGGCAATCTGTATATCTTCTTTGGAGAAATGTCTATTTAGGTCTTCTGCCCGTTTTTGGATTGGGTTGTTTGTTTTTTTCAAATTGAGCTCCATGAGCTGCTGGTAAATTTTGGAGATTAATCCTTTGTCAGTTGCTTCCTTTGCAAATATTTTCTCCCATTCTGAGGGTTTTCTTTTGGTCTTGTTTATGGTTTCCTTTGCTGTGCAAAAGCTTTTAAGTTTCATTAGGTCCCATTTGTTTATTTTTGTTTTTATTTCCATTTCTCTAGGAGCTGGGTCAAAAAGGATCTTGCTATGACTTATGTCATACAGTGTTCTGCCTATGTTTTCCTCTAAGAGTCTGAGAGTGTCTGGCCTTACATTTAGGTCTTTAATCCATTTTGAGTTTATTTTTGTGTATGGTGTTAAGGAGTGTTCTAATTTCATCCTTTTACATGTAGCTGTCCAGTTTTCCCAGCACCACTTATTGAAGAGGCGTCTTTTCTCAATTTTATATTCTTGCCTCCTTTATCAAAACTAATGTGACCATATGTACATGGGTTTATCTCTGGGCTTTCTATCCTGTTCCATTGATCTATACTTCTGTTTTTGTGCCAGTACCATACTGTCTTGATTACTGTAGCTTTGGAGTATAGTCTGAAGTCTGGGAGCCTGATTCCTCCAGCACCGTTTTCCTTTCTCAAGGTTACGTTGGCTATTCGGGGTCTTCTGTGATTCCATACCAATTGGGAAATTTTTTGATCTAGTTCTGTGAAAAATGCCAGTGGTAGTTTGATAGGGATTGCATTGAGTCTGTAGATTGCTTTGAGTAGTATAGTCATTTTCACAGTGTTGATTCTTCCAATCCAAGAACATGGTATATCGCTCCATCTGTTTGTATCCTCATTAATTTCTTTCATCAGTGTCTTATAATTTTCTTCATACCAGTCTTCTGTCTCCTTAGGTAGGTTTATTCCTAGGTATTTAATTCTTTTAGTTGCAATGGTAAATGGGAGTGTTTTCTTAATTTCACTTTCAGATTTTTCATCATTAGTGTACAGGAATGCAAGAGATTTCTGTGCATTAATTTTGTATCCTGCTACTTTACCAAATTCATTGAGTAGCTCTAGTAGTTATCTGGTAACATCTTTAGGATTCTCTATGTATAGTATAGTATCATGTCATCTGAAAACAGTCACAGCTCTATTTCTTCTTTTCTGATTTGGATTCCTTTTATTTCTTTTTCTTCTCTGATTGCTGTGGCTAAAACTTCCAAAACTATGTCAATAGTGGTGAGAGTGGGCAACCTTGTCCTGTTCCTGATCTTAGTGGAAATGGTTTCAGTTTTTCACCATTGAGGATGATGTTGGCTGTGCATTTGTCGTATATGGCCTTTATTATGTGGAGGAAAGTTCCCTCTATGCCTACTTTCTGGAGGGTTTTTATCATAAATGGGTGTTGAATTTTGTCAAAAGCTTTCTCTGCATCTATTGAGATGATCATTTGGTTTTTCTCCTTCAATTTGTTAATATGGTGTATCACATTGATTGATTTGCGTATCTTGAAGAATCCTTGCATTCCTGGGATAAACCCCACTTGATCATGGTGTATGATCCTTTTAATGTGCTGTTGGACTCTGTTTGCTAGTATTTTGTTAAGGATTTTGGCATCTGTGTTCATCAGTGATATTGGCCTGTAGTTTTCTTTTTTTGTGACATCTTTGTCTGGTTTTGGTATCAGGGTGATGGTGGCCTCGTAGAATGAGTTTGGGAGTGTTCCTCCCTCTGCTATATTTTGGAAAAGTTTGAGAAGGATAGGTGTTAGCTCTTCTCTAAGTGTTTGATAGAATTCGCCTGTGGATCCATATGGTCCTGGGCTTTTGTGCGTTGGAAGAGTTTTAATCACAGTTTCAATTTCAGTACTTGTGATTGGTCTGTTCATATTTTCTGTTTCTTCCTGGTTCAGTCTCGGAAGGTTGTGCATTTCTAAGAACTTGTCCATTTCCTCCAGGTTGTCCACTTTACTGGCATATAGTTGCTTGTAGTAATCTCTCATGATCCTTTGTATTTCTGCAGTGTCAGTTGTTACTTCTCCGTTTGCATTTCTAATTTTATTGATTTGAGTCTTCTCCCTTTTTTTCTTGATGAGTCTGGTTAATGGTTTATCAATTTTGTTTATCTCCTCAAAGAACCAGCTTTTAGTTTTATTGATCTTTGCTATCGTTTCCTTCATTTCTTTTTCATTTATTTCTGATCTGATCTTTATGATTTCTTTCCTTCTGCTAACTTTGGTGGTTTTTTGTTCTTCTTCCTCTCATTGCTTTAGGTGTAATGTTAGGTTGCCTATTTGAGATGTTTCTTGTTTCTTAAAGTAAGATTGTATTGCTATAAACTTCCCTCTTAGAACTGCTTTTGCTGCATCCCACAGGTTTTGGGCCGTCGTGTCTCCATTGTCATTTGTTTCTAGGTATTTTTTGATTTCCCCTTTGATTTCTTCAGTGATCACTTCGTTATTAAGTAGTGTATTGTGTAGCCTCCATGTGTTTGTATTTTTTACAGATCTTTTCCTGTAATTGATATCTAGTCTCATAGCGTTGTGGTCAGAAAAGATACTTGATACGATTTCAATTTTCTTAAATTTACCAAGGCTTGGCTTGTGACCCAAGATATGATCTATCCTGGAGAATGTTCCATGAGCACTTGAGAAAAGTGTGTATTCTGTTGTTTTGGGGTGGAATGTCCTATACATATCCATTAAGTCCATCTTGTTTAATGTATCATTTAAAGCTTGTGTTTCCTTATTTATTTTCATTTTGGATGATCTGCCCATTGGTGAAAGTGGGGTGTTAAAGTCCCCTACTATGATTGTGTTGCTGTCGATTTCCCCTTTTATGGCTGTTAGTATTTGCCTTATGTATTGAGGTGCTCCTATGTTGGGTGCATAAATATTTACAATTGTTATACCTTCCTCTTTGATCGATTCCTTGATCATTATATAGTGTCCTTTGTCTCTTGTAATAGTCTTTATTTTAAAGTCTATTTTGTCAGATATGAGAATTGCTACTCCAGCTTTCTTTTGATTTCCATTTGCATGGAATATCTTTTTCCATCCCCTCACTTTCAGTCTGTATGTGTCTCTAAGTCTGAAGTGGGTCTCTTGTAGACAGCATATATATGGGTCTTGCTTTTGTATCCATTCAGCCACTCTATGTCTTTTGGTGGGAGCATCTAATCCATTTACATTTAAGGTAACTATTGATATGTATGTTCCTATTCCCATTTTCTTAAATGTTTTGGGTTTGTTATTGTAGGTGTTTTCCTTCTCTTGTATTTCTCGCCTAGAGAAGTTCCTTTAGCATCTGTTGTAAAGCTGGTTTGGTGGTGCTGAACTCTCTCAGCTTTTGCTTGTCTGTAAAGGTTTTAATTTCTCCATCAAATCTGAATGAGATCCTTGCTGGGTAGAGTAATCTTGGCTGTAGGTTTTTCTCCTTCATGACTTTAAGTATATCCTGCCACTCCCTTCTGGCTTGCAGAGTTTCTGCTGAAAGATCAGCTGTTAACCTTATGGGGATTCCCTTGTGTGTTATTTGTTGTTTTTCCCTTGCTGCTTTTAATATGTTTTCTTTATATTTAATTTTTGATAGTTTGATTAATATGTGTCTTGGCGTGTTTCTCCTTGGATTTCTCCTGTATGGGGCTCTCTGTGCTTCCAGGACTTGATTAACTATTTCCTTTCCCATATTAGGGAAGTTTTCAACTATAATCTCTTCAAATATTTTCTCAGTCCCTTTCTTTTTCTCTTCTTCTTCTGGGACCCCTATAATTCGAATGTTGGTGCGTTTAATGTTGTCCCAGAGGTCTCTGAGACTGTCCTCAGTTCTTTTCATTCTTTGTTCTTTATTCTGCTCTGCAGTAGCTATTTCCACTATTTTATCTTCCAGGTCACTTATCCGTTCTTCTGCCTCAGTTATTCTGCTATTGATCCCATCTAGAGTATTTTTAATTTCATTTATTGTGTTTTTCATCGTTGCTTGGTTCCTCTTTAGTTCTTCTACATCCTTATTAAATGTTTCTTGCATTTTGTCTATTCTATTTCCAAGATTTTGGATCATCTTTACTATCATTATTCTGAATTCTTTTTCAGGTAGACTGCCTATTTCCTCTTCATTTGTTAGGTCTGGTGTGTTTTGACCCTGCTCCTTCACCTGCTGTGTGTTTTTGGTCTTCTCATTTGGTTTATCTTACTGTGTTTGGGGTCTCCTTTTCACAGGCTGCAGGTTCGTAATTCCCGTTGTTTTTGGTATCTGTCCCCAGTGGCTAAGGTTGCTTCAGTGGGTTGTGTAGGCTTCCTGGTGGAGGGGACTAGTGCCTGTGTTCTGGTGGATGAGGTTGGATCTTGTCTTTCTGGTGGGCAAGTCCACGTCTGGTGGTGTGTTTTGGGGTGTCTGTGGCCTTATTATGATTTTAGGCAGCCTCTCTGCTAATGGATGGGGCCGTGTTCCTGTCTTGCTAGTTGTTTGGCATAGTGTGTCCAGCACTGTAGCTTGCTGGTCGTTGAGTGAAGCTGGGTCTTGATGTTGAGATGGAGATCTCTGAGAGATTTTTGCCGTTTGGTATTATGTGGAGCTGGGAGGTCTCTTGTGGACCAGTGTCCTGAAGTTGGCCCTCCCACCTCAGAGGCACAGCCCTGATGCCTGGCTGGAGCACCAAGAGCCTTTCATCCCCACAGCTCAGAATATAAGGGAGAAAAAAATAGAAAGAAAGAAAGAAAGAGGATAAAATAAAATAAAATAAAGCTATTATAATAAAAAATAAGAAAAAAATTATTCAGAGTAAATATTCAGAAAATTTTTTTTTAATTTTTAAAAATAGATTTATTAATTTTTTATAATAAAAAATAAGGAAAAAATTATTAAGAAAAATAAATTTTAATTTTTTAAAATAAAAAATATGGAAAAACTTATTAAATTTTTTTTATTTTCTAAAAATAGAAAATAAGGATAAAATTATTAAGAAAACATATATTAGGAAAACACAATTTTTTTAAGTAAAAAAAAAAAAATACGGACGGACATAACCCTAGGACTAATGGTGAAAGCAAAGCTATACACACAAAATCTCACCCAGAAGCATACACATATACACTCACAAAAAAAGGAAAAGGGGGAAAAATAATATATCCTGCTCCCAAAGTCCAGCTCTTGAATTTGGGATGATTCGTTGTCTATTCAGGTATTCAACAGATGCAGGCACATCAAGTTGTTTGTGGAGCTTTAATCCGCTGCTTCTGAGGCTGCTGGGAATGATTTCCCTTTCTCTTCTTTGTTCGTACAGCTCCCAGGGTTCAGCTTTGGATTTGGCCCCGCCTCTGCATGTAGGTCGCCTGAGGGCGTCCGTTCCCCGCCCAGACAGAACGGGGTTAAAGGAGCAGCTGCTTCGGGGGCTCTGGCTCACTCAGGCCGTGGGGAGGGAGGGGTACGGATGCAGGGCGAGCCTGCGGCGGCAGAGGCTGGTGTGACGTTGCAGCAGCCTGAGGCGCGCCGTGCATTCTCCCGGGGAAGTTGTCCCCGGATCACGGGAGCCTGGCAGTGGCGAGCTGCACCCGCTCCCGGGAGGGGCGGTGTGGGGAGTGACCTGTGCTTGCACACCGGCTTCTTGGTAGCGGCAGCAGCAGCCTTAGCGTCTCCTGCCCGTCTCTGGGGTCCGCGCTGATAACCGCGGCTCGCGCCTGTCTCTGGGGTCCGCGCTGTTAGCCGCGGCTCGCGCCCGTCTCTGGAGTTCGTTTAGGCGGCGCTCTGAATCCCCTCTCCTTGCGCGCCGCGAAACAAAGAGGCAAGAAAAAGTCTCTTGCCTCTTCGGCCGCTGCAGACTATTTCCCGGACTCCCTCCCGGCTAGCACCGAAGCCCGAGCCTCAGCTCCCAGCCCCCGCCCGCCCCGGCGGCCGAGCAGACAAGCCTCTCGGGCTGGTGAGTGCTACTCAGCACCGATCCTCCATGCGGGAATCTCTCCGCTTTGCCCTCCGCGCCCCTGTAGCTGCGCTCTCCTCCGTGGCTCCGAAGCTCCCCCCTCTGCCACCCGCAGTCTCTGCCCACGAAGGGGCTCCTAGTGTGTGGACACCTTTCCTCCTTCACGGCTCCCTCCCACTGGTGCAGGTCCCGTCCCTATTCTTTTGTCTCTATTATTTCTTTTTTCTTTTACCCTACCCAAGTACGTGGGGATTTTCTTGCCTTTTGGGAGGTCTGACGTCTTCTGCCAGTGTTCAGTGGGTGTTCTGTAGGAGCAGTTCCACGTGTAGAGGTATTTCTACTGTATCTGTGGGAAGGAAGGTGATCTCCACGTCTTACTCTTCCGCCATCTTGCCCCTACCTCTCCATAACTCTTTTTGAATTATGGTTTTCTCAGGGTATACGCCCAGTAGTAGGATTGCTGAGTCGTATGGTAGTTCTAGTTTTAGATTTTTAAGGAACCTCCCTACAGTTCTCTATAGTGGCTGTATCAATTTACATTCCCACCAACAGTGTATGAGGGTTCCATTTTCTCCACACCCTCTCCAGCATTTATTGTTTGTAGATGTTTTGATGATGGCCATTCTAACCGGTGTGAGATGATATCACACTGTAGTTTTGATTTGCATTTCTCTAATGATTAGTGATGTTGAGCATTCTTTCATGTGTTTGTTGGCAATCTGTATATCTTCTTTGGAGAAATGTCTATTTAGGTCTTCTGCCCGTTTTTGGATTGGGTTGTTTGTTTTTTTCAAATTGAGCTGCATGAGCTGCTGGTAAATTTTGGAGATTAATCCTTTGTCAGTTGCTTCCTTTGCAAATATTTTCTCCCATTCTGAGGGTTTTCTTTTGGTCTTGTTTATGGTTTCCTTTGCTGTGCAAAAGCTTTTAAGTTTCATTAGGTCCCATTTGTTTATTTTTGTTTTTATTTCCATTTCTCTAGGAGCTGGGTCAAAAAGGATCTTGCTATGACTTATGTCATACAGTGTTCTGCCTATGTTTTCCTCTAAGAGTCTGAGAGTGTCTGGCCTTACATTTAGGTCTTTAATCCATTTTGAGTTTATTTTTGTGTATGGTGTTAAGGAGTGTTCTAATTTCATCCTTTTACATGTAGCTGTCCAGTTTTCCCAGCACCACTTATTGAAGAGGCGTCTTTTCTCAATTTTATATTCTTGCCTCCTTTATCAAAACTAATGTGACCATATGTACATGGGTTTATCTCTGGGCTTTCTATCCTGTTCCATTGATCTATACTTCTGTTTTTGTGCCAGTACCATACTGTCTTGATTACTGTAGCTTTGGAGTATAGTCTGAAGTCTGGGAGCCTGATTCCTCCAGCACCGTTTTCCTTTCTCAAGGTTACGTTGGCTATTCGGGGTCTTCTGTGATTCCATACCAATTGGGAAATTTTTTGATCTAGTTCTGTGAAAAATGCCAGTGGTAGTTTGATAGGGATTGCATTGAGTCTGTAGATTGCTTTGAGTAGTATAGTCATTTTCACAGTGTTGATTCTTCCAATCCAAGAACATGGTATATCGCTCCATCTGTTTGTATCCTCATTAATTTCTTTCATCAGTGTCTTATAATTTTCTTCATACCAGTCTTCTGTCTCCTTAGGTAGGTTTATTCCTAGATATTTTATTCTTTTAGTTGCAATGGTAAATGGGAGTGTTTTCTTAATTTCACTTTCAGATTTTTCATCATTAGTGTACAGGAATGCAAGAGATTTCTGTGCATTAATTTTGTATCCTGCTACTTTACCAAATTCATTGAGTAGCTCTAGTAGTTATCTGGTAACATCTTTAGGATTCTCTATGTATAGTATAGTATCATGTCATCTGAAAACAGTCACAGCTCTATTTCTTCTTTTCTGATTTGGATTCCTTTTATTTCTTTTTCTTCTCTGATTGCTCTGGCTAAAACTTCCAAAACTATGTCAATAGTGGTGAGAGTGGGCAACCTTGTCCTGTTCCTGATCTTAGTGGAAATGGTTTCAGTTTTTCACCATTGAGGATGATGTTGGCTGTGCATTTGTCGTATATGGCCTTTATTATGTGGAGGAAAGTTCCCTCTATGCCTACTTTCTGGAGGGTTTTTATCATAAATGGGTGTTGAATTTTGTCAAAAGCTTTCTCTGCATCTATTGAGATGATCATTTGGTTTTTCTCCTTCAATTTGTTAATATGGTGTATCACATTGATTGATTTGCGTATCTTGAAGAATCCTTGCATTCCTGGGATAAACCCCACTTGATCATGGTGTATGATCCTTTTAATGTGCTGTTGGACTCTGTTTGCTAGTATTTTGTTAAGGATTTTGGCATCTGTGTTCATCAGTGATATTGGCCTGTAGTTTTCCTTTTTTGTGACATCTTTGTCTGGTTTTGGTATCAGGGTGATGGTGGCCTCGTAGAATGAGTTTGGGAGTGTTCCTCCCTCTGCTATATTTTGGAAAAGTTTGAGAAGGATAGGTGTTAGCTCTTCTCTAAGTGTTTGATAGAATTCGCCTGTGGATCCATATGGTCCTGGGCTTTTGTGCGTTGGAAGAGTTTTAATCACAGTTTCAATTTCAGTACTTGTGATTGGTCTGTTCATATTTTCTGTTTCTTCCTGGTTCAGTCTCGGAAGGTTGTGCATTTCTAAGAACTTGTCCATTTCCTCCAGGTTGTCCACTTTACTGGCATATAGTTGCTTGTAGTAATCTCTCATGATCCTTTGTATTTCTGCAGTGTCAGTTGTTACTTCTCCGTTTGCATTTCTAATTTTATTGATTTGAGTCTTCTCCCTTTTTTTCTTGATGAGTCTGGTTAATGGTTTATCAATTTTGTTTATCTCCTCAAAGAACCAGCTTTTAGTTTTATTGATCTTTGCTATCGTTTCCTTCATTTCTTTTTCATTTATTTCTGATCTGATCTTTATGATTTCTTTCCTTCTGCTAACTTTGGTGGTTTTTTGTTCTTCTTCCTCTCATTGCTTTAGGTGTAATGTTAGGTTGCCTATTTGAGATGTTTCTTGTTTCTTAAAGTAAGATTGTATTGCTATAAACTTCCCTCTTAGAACTGCTTTTGCTGCATCCCACAGGTTTTGGGCCGTCGTGTCTCCATTGTCATTTGTTTCTAGGTATTTTTTGATTTCCCCTTTGATTTCTTCAGTGATCACTTCGTTATTAAGTAGTGTATTGTGTAGCCTCCATGTGTTTGTATTTTTTACAGATCTTTTCCTGTAATTGATATCTAGTCTCATAGCGTTGTGGTCGGAAAAGATACTTGATACGATTTCAATTTTCTTAAATTTACCAAGGCTTGGCTTGTGACCCAAGATATGATCTATCCTGGAGAATGTTCCATGAGCACTTGAGAAAAGTGTGTATTCTGTTGTTTTGGGGTGGAATGTCCTATACATATCCATTAAGTCCATCTTGTTTAATGTATCATTTAAAGCTTGTGTTTCCTTATTTATTTTCATTTTGGATGATCTGCCCATTGGTGAAAGTGGGGTGTTAAAGTCCCCTACTATGATTGTGTTGCTGTCGATTTCCCCTTTTATGGCTGTTAGTATTTGCCTTATGTATTGAGGTGCTCCTATGTTGGGTGCATAAATATTTACAATTGTTATACCTTCCTCTTGGATCGATTCCTTGATCATTATATAGTGTCCTTTGTCTCTTGTGATAGTCTTTATTTTAAAGTCTATTTTGTCAGATATGAGAATTGCTACTCCAGCTTTCTTTTGATTTCCATTTGCATGGAATATCTTTTTCCATCCCCTCACTTTCAGTCTGTATGTGTCTCTAAGTCTGAAGTGGGTCTCTTGTAGACAGCATATATATGGGTCTTGCTTTTGTATCCATTCAGCCACTCTATGTCTTTTGGTGGGAGCATCTAATCCATTTACATTTAAGGTAACTATTGATATGTATGTTCCTATTCCCATTTTCTTAAATGTTTTGGGTTTGTTATTGTAGGTGTTTTCCTTCTCTTGTATTTCTCGCCTAGAGAAGTTCCTTTAGCATCTGTTGTAAAGCTGGTTTGGTGGTGCTGAACTCTCTCAGCTTTTGCTTGTCTGTAAAGGTTTTAATTTCTCCATCAAATCTGAATGAGATCCTTGCTGGGTAGAGTAATCTTGGCTGTAGGTTTTTCTCCTTCATGACTTTAAGTATATCCTGCCACTCCCTTCTGGCTTGCAGAGTTTCTGCTGAAAGATCAGCTGTTAACCTTATGGGGATTCCCTTGTGTGTTATTTGTTGTTTTTCCCTTGCTGCTTTTAATATGTTTTCTTTATATTTAATTTTTGATAGTTTGATTAATATGTGTCTTGGCGTGTTTCTCCTTGGATTTCTCCTGTATGGGGCTCTCTGTGCTTCCAGGACTTGATTAACTATTTCCTTTCCCATATTAGGGAAGTTTTCAACTATAATCTCTTCAAATATTTTCTCAGTCCCTTTCTTTTTCTCTTCTTCTTCTGGGACCCCTATAATTCGAATGTTGGTGCGTTTAATGTTGTCCCAGAGGTCTCTGAGACTGTCCTCAGTTCTTTTCATTCTTTGTTCTTTATTCTGCTCTGCAGTAGCTATTTCCACTATTTTATCTTCCAGGTCACTTATCCGTTCTTCTGCCTCAGTTATTCTGCTATTGATCCCATCTAGAGTATTTTTAATTTCATTTATTGTGTTTTTCATCGTTGCTTGGTTCCTCTTTAGTTCTTCTACATCCTTGTTAAATGTTTCTTGCATTTTGTCTATTCTATTTCCAAGATTTTGGATCATCTTTACTATCATTATTCTGAATTCTTTTTCAGGTAGACTGCCTATTTCCTCTTCATTTGTTAGGTCTGGTGTGTTTTGACCCTGCTCCTTCACCTGCTGTGTGTTTTTGGTCTTCTCATTTGGTTTATCTTACTGTGTTTGGGGTCTCCTTTTCACAGGCTGCACGTTCGTAATTCCCGTTGTTTTTGGTATCTGTCCCCAGTGGCTAAGGTTGCTTCAGTGGGTTGTGTAGGCTTCCTGGTGGAGGGGACTAGTGCCTGTGTTCTGGTGGATGAGGTTGGATCTTGTCTTTCTGGTGGGCAAGTCCACGTCTGGTGGTGTGTTTTGGGGTGTCTGTGGCCTTATTATGATTTTAGGCAGCCTCTCTGCTAATGGATGGGGCCGTGTTCCTGTCTTGCTAGTTGTTTGGCATAGTGTGTCCAGCACTGTAGCTTGCTGGTCGTTGAGTGAAGCTGGGTCTTGATGTTGAGATGGAGATCTCTGAGAGATTTTTGCCGTTTGGTATTATGTGGAGCTGGGAGGTCTCTTGTGGACCAGTGTCCTGAAGTTGGCCCTCCCACCTCAGAGGCACAGCCCTGATGCCTGGCTGGAGCACCAAGAGCCTTTCATCCCCACAGCTCAGAATATAAGGGAGAAAAAAATAGAAAGAAAGAAAGAAAGAGGATAAAATAAAATAAAATAAAGCTATTATAATAAAAAATAAGAAAAAAATTATTGAGAGTAAATATTCAGAAAATTTTTTTTTAATTTTTAAAAATAGATTTATTAATTTTTTATAATAAAAAATAAGGAAAAAATTATTAAGAAAAATAAATTTTAATTTTTTAAAATAAAAAATATGGAAAAACTTATTAAATTTTTTTAATTTCTAAAAATAGAAAATAAGGATAAAATTATTAAGAAAACATATATTAGGAAAACACAATTTTTTTAAGTAAAAAAAAAAATACGGACGGACATAACCCTAGGACTAATGGTGAAAGCAAAGCTATACACACAAAATCTCACCCAGAAGCATACACATATACACTCACAAAAAAAGGAAAAGGGGGAAAAATAATATATCCTGCTCCCAAAGTCCAGCTCTTGAATTTGGGATGATTCGTTGTCTATTCAGGTATTCAACAGATGCAGGCACATCAAGTTGTTTGTGGAGCTTTAATCCGCTGCTTCTGAGGCTGCTGGGAATGATTTCCCTTTCTCTTCTTTGTTCGTACAGCTCCCAGGGTTCAGCTTTGGATTTGGCCCCGCCTCTGCATGTAGGTCGCCTGAGGGCGTCCGTTCCCCGCCCAGACAGAACGGGGTTAAAGGAGCAGCTGCTTCGGGGGCTCTGGCTCACTCAGGCCGTGGGGAGGGAGGGGTACGGATGCAGGGCGAGCCTGCGGCGGCAGAGGCTGGTGTGACGTTGCAGCAGCCTGAGGCGCGCCGTGCATTCTCCCGGGGAAGTTGTCCCCGGATCACGGGAGCCTGGCAGTGGCGAGCTGCACCCGCTCCCGGGAGGGGCGGTGTGGGGAGTGACCTGTGCTTGCACACCGGCTTCTTGGTAGCGGCAGCAGCAGCCTTAGCGTCTCCTGCCCGTCTCTGGGGTCCGCGCTGATAACCGCGGCTCGCGCCTGTCTCTGGGGTCCGCGCTGTTAGCCGCGGCTCGCGCCCGTCTCTGGAGTTCGTTTAGGCGGCGCTCTGAATCCCCTCTCCTTGCGCGCCGCGAAACAAAGAGGCAAGAAAAAGTCTCTTGCCTCTTCGGCCGCTGCAGACTATTTCCCGGACTCCCTCCCGGCTAGCACCGAAGCCCGAGCCTCAGCTCCCAGCCCCCGCCCGCCCCGGCGGCCGAGCAGACAAGCCTCTCGGGCTGGTGAGTGCTACTCAGCACCGATCCTCCATGCGGGAATCTCTCCGCTTTGCCCTCCGCGCCCCTGTAGCTGCGCTCTCCTCCGTGGCTCCGAAGCTCCCCCCTCTGCCACCCGCAGTCTCTGCCCACGAAGGGGCTCCTAGTGTGTGGACACCTTTCCTCCTTCACGGCTCCCTCCCACTGGTGCAGGTCCCGTCCCTATTCTTTTGTCTCTATTATTTCTTTTTTCTTTTACCCTACCCAAGTACGTGGGGATTTTCTTGCCTTTTGGGAGGTCTGACGTCTTCTGCCAGTGTTCAGTGGGTGTTCTGTAGGAGCAGTTCCACGTGTAGAGGTATTTCTACTGTATCTGTGGGAAGGAAGGTGATCTCCGCGTCTTACTCTTCCGCCATCTTGCCCCTACCTCTCCATAACTCTTTTTGAATTATGGTTTTCTCAGGGTATACGCCCAGTAGTAGGATTGCTGAGTCGTATGGTAGTTCTAGTTTTAGATTTTTAAGGAACCTCCCTACAGTTCTCTATAGTGGCTGTATCAATTTACATTCCCACCAACAGTGTATGAGGGTTCCATTTTCTCCACACCCTCTCCAGCATTTATTGTTTGTAGATGTTTTGATGATGGCCATTCTAACCGGTGTGAGATGATATCACACTGTAGTTTTGATTTGCATTTCTCTAATGATTAGTGATGTTGAGCATTCTTTCATGTGTTTGTTGGCAATCTGTATATCTTCTTTGGAGAAATGTCTATTTAGGTCTTCTGCCCGTTTTTGGATTGGGTTGTTTGTTTTTTTCAAATTGAGCTACATGAGCTGCTGGTAAATTTTGGAGATTAATCCTTTGTCAGTTGCTTCCTTTGCAAATATTTTCTCCCATTCTGAGGGTTTTCTTTTGGTCTTGTTTATGGTTTCCTTTGCTGTGCAAAAGCTTTTAAGTTTCATTAGGTCCCATTTGTTTATTTTTGTTTTTATTTCCATTTCTCTAGGAGCTGGGTCAAAAAGGATCTTGCTATGACTTATGTCATACAGTGTTCTGCCTATGTTTTCCTCTAAGAGTCTGAGAGTGTCTGGCCTTACATTTAGGTCTTTAATCCATTTTGAGTTTATTTTTGTGTATGGTGTTAAGGAGTGTTCTAATTTCATCCTTTTACATGTAGCTGTCCAGTTTTCCCAGCACCACTTATTGAAGAGGCGTCTTTTCTCAATTTTATATTCTTGCCTCCTTTATCAAAACTAATGTGACCATATGTACATGGGTTTATCTCTGGGCTTTCTATCCTGTTCCATTGATCTATACTTCTGTTTTTGTGCCAGTACCATACTGTCTTGATTACTGTAGCTTTGGAGTATAGTCTGAAGTCTGGGAGCCTGATTCCTCCAGCACCGTTTTCCTTTCTCAAGGTTACGTTGGCTATTCGGGGTCTTCTGTGATTCCATACCAATTGGGAAATTTTTTGATCTAGTTCTGTGAAAAATGCCAGTGGTAGTTTGATAGGGATTGCATTGAGTCTGTAGATTGCTTTGAGTAGTATAGTCATTTTCACAGTGTTGATTCTTCCAATCCAAGAACATGGTATATCGCTCCATCTGTTTGTATCCTCATTAATTTCTTTCATCAGTGTCTTATAATTTTCTTCATACCAGTCTTCTGTCTCCTTAGGTAGGTTTATTCCTAGATATTTTATTCTTTTAGTTGCAATGGTAAATGGGAGTGTTTTCTTAATTTCACTTTCAGATTTTTCATCATTAGTGTACAGGAATGCAAGAGATTTCTGTGCATTAATTTTGTATCCTGCTACTTTACCAAATTCATTGAGTAGCTCTAGTAGTTATCTGGTAACATCTTTAGGATTCTCTATGTATAGTATAGTATCATGTCATCTGAAAACAGTCACAGCTCTATTTCTTCTTTTCTGATTTGGATTCCTTTTATTTCTTTTTCTTCTCTGATTGCTGTGGCTAAAACTTCCAAAACTATGTCAATAGTGGTGAGAGTGGGCAACCTTGTCCTGTTCCTGATCTTAGTGGAAATGGTTTCAGTTTTTCACCATTGAGGATGATGTTGGCTGTGCATTTGTCGTATATGGCCTTTATTATGTGGAGGAAAGTTCCCTCTATGCCTACTTTCTGGAGGGTTTTTATCATAAATGGGTGTTGAATTTTGTCAAAAGCTTTCTCTGCATCTATTGAGATGATCATTTGGTTTTTCTCCTTCAATTTGTTAATATGGTGTATCACATTGATTGATTTGCGTATCTTGAAGAATCCTTGCATTCCTGGGATAAACCCCACTTGATCATGGTGTATGATCCTTTTAATGTGCTGTTGGACTCTGTTTGCTAGTATTTTGTTAAGGATTTTGGCATCTGTGTTCATCAGTGATATTGGCCTGTAGTTTTCTTTTTTTGTGACATCTTTGTCTGGTTTTGGTATCAGGGTGATGGTGGCCTCGTAGAATGAGTTTGGGAGTGTTCCTCCCTCTGCTATATTTTGGAAAAGTTTGAGAAGGATAGGTGTTAGCTCTTCTCTAAGTGTTTGATAGAATTCGCCTGTGGATCCATATGGTCCTGGGCTTTTGTGCGTTGGAAGAGTTTTAATCACAGTTTCAATTTCAGTACTTGTGATTGGTCTGTTCATATTTTCTGTTTCTTCCTGGTTCAGTCTCGGAAGGTTGTGCATTTCTAAGAACTTGTCCATTTCCTCCAGGTTGTCCACTTTACTGGCATATAGTTGCTTGTAGTAATCTCTCATGATCCTTTGTATTTCTGCAGTGTCAGTTGTTACTTCTCCGTTTGCATTTCTAATTTTATTGATTTGAGTCTTCTCCCTTTTTTTCTTGATGAGTCTGGTTAATGGTTTATCAATTTTGTTTATCTCCTCAAAGAACCAGCTTTTAGTTTTATTGATCTTTGCTATCGTTTCCTTCATTTCTTTTTCATTTATTTCTGATCTGATCTTTATGATTTCTTTCCCTCTGCTAACTTTGGTGGTTTTTTGTTCTTCTTCCTCTCATTGCTTTAGGTGTAATGTTAGGTTGCCTATTTGAGATGTTTCTTGTTTCTTAAAGTAAGATTGTATTGCTATAAACTTCCCTCTTAGAACTGCTTTTGCTGCATCCCACAGGTTTTGGGCCGTCGTGTCTCCATTGTCATTTGTTTCTAGGTATTTTTTGATTTCCCCTTTGATTTCTTCAGTGATCACTTCGTTATTAAGTAGTGTATTGTGTAGCCTCCATGTGTTTGTATTTTTTACAGATCTTTTCCTGTAATTGATATCTAGTCTCATAGCGTTGTGGTCGGAAAAGATACTTGATACGATTTCAATTTTCTTAAATTTACCAAGGCTTGGCTTGTGACCCAAGATATGATCTATCCTGGAGAATGTTCCATGAGCACTTGAGAAAAGTGTGTATTCTGTTGTTTTGGGGTGGAATGTCCTATAAATATCCATTAAGTCCATCTTGTTTAATGTATCATTTACAGCTTGTGTTTCCTTATTTATTTTCATTTTGGATGATCTGCCCATTGGTGAAAGTGGGGTGTTAAAGTCCCCTACTATGATTGTGTTGCTGTCGATTTCCCCTTTTATGGCTGTTAGTATTTGCCTTATGTATTGAGGTGCTCCTATGTTGGGTGCATAAATATTTACAATTGTTATACCTTCCTCTTGGATCGATCCCTTGATCATTATATAGTGTCCTTCTTTGTCTCTTGTAATAGTCTTTATTTTAAAGTCTATTTTGTCAGATATGAGAATTGCTACTCCAGCTTTCTTTTGATTTCCATTTGCATGGAATATCTTTTTCCATCCCCTCACTTTCAGTCTGTATGTGTCTCTAAGTCTGAAGTGGGTCTCTTGTAGACAGCATATATATGGGTCTTGCTTTTGTATCCATTCAGCCACTCTATGTCTTTTGGTGGGAGCATCTAATCCATTTACATTTAAGGTAACTATTGATATGTATGTTCCTATTCCCATTTTCTTAAATGTTTTGGGTTTGTTATTGTAGGTGTTTTCCTTCTCTTGTATTTCTCGCCTAGAGAAGTTCCTTTAGCATCTGTTGTAAAGCTGGTTTGGTGGTGCTGAACTCTCTCAGCTTTTGCTTGTCTGTAAAGGTTTTAATTTCTCCATCAAATCTGAATGAGATCCTTGCTGGGTAGAGTAATCTTGGCTGTAGGTTTTTCTCCTTCATGACTTTAAGTATATCCTGCCACTCCCTTCTGGCTTGCAGAGTTTCTGCTGAAAGATCAGCTGTTAACCTTATGGGGATTCCCTTGTGTGTTATTTGTTGTTTTTTCCCTTGCTGCTTTTAATATGTTTTCTTTATATTTAGTTTTTGATAGTTTGATTAATATGTGTCTTGGCGTGTTTCTCCTTGGATTTCTCCTGTATGGGGCTCTCTGTGCTTCCAGGACTTGATTAACTATTTCCTTTCCCATATTAGGGAAGTTTTCAACTATAATCTCTTCAAATATTTTCTCAGTCCCTTTCTTTTTCTCTTCTTCTTCTGGGACCCCTATAATTCGAATGTTGGTGCGTTTAATGTTGTCCCAGAGGTCTCTGAGACTGTCCTCAGTTCTTTTCATTCTTTGTTCTTTATTCTGCTCTGCAGTAGCTATTTCCACTATTTTATCTTCCAGGTCACTTATCCGTTCTTCTGCCTCAGTTATTCTGCTATTGATCCCATCTAGAGTATTTTTAATTTCATTTATTGTGTTTTTCATCGTTGCTTGGTTCCTCTTTAGTTCTTCTACATCCTTGTTAAATGTTTCTTGCATTTTGTCTATTCTATTTCCAAGATTTTGGATCATCTTTACTATCATTATTCTGAATTCTTTTTCAGGTAGACTGCCTATTTCCTCTTCATTTGTTAGGTCTGGTGTGTTTTGACCCTGCTCCTTCACCTGCTGTGTGTTTTTGGTCTTCTCATTTGGTTTATCTTACTGTGTTTGGGGTCTCCTTTTCACAGGCTGCACGTTCGTAATTCCCGTTGTTTTTGGTATCTGTCCCCAGTGGCTAAGGTTGCTTCAGTGGGTTGTGTAGGCTTCCTGGTGGAGGGGACTAGTGCCTGTGTTCTGGTGGATGAGGTTGGATCTTGTCTTTCTGGTGGGCAAGCCCACGTCTGGTGGTGTGTTTTGGGGTGTCTGTGGCCTTATTATGATTTTAGGCAGCCTCTCTGCTAATGGATGGGGCCGTGTTCCTGTCTTGCTAGTTGTTTGGCATAGTGTGTCCAGCACTGTAGCTTGCTGGTCGTTGAGTGAAGCTGGGTCTTGATGTTGAGATGGAGATCTCTGAGAGAGTTTTGCCGTTTGGTATTATGTGGAGCTGGGAGGTCTCTTGTGGACCAGTGTCCTGAAGTTGGCCCTCCCACCTCAGAGGCACAGCCCTGATGCCTGGCTGGAGCACCAAGAGCCTTTCATCCCCACAGCTCAGAATATAAGGGAGAAAAAAATAGAAAGAAAGAAAGAAAGAGGATAACATAAAATAAAATAAAGCTATTATAGTAAAAAATAGGAAAAAAATTATTGAGAGTAAATATTCAGAAAAAAATTTTTTTTAATTATTAAAAATAGATTTATAAATTTTTTATAATAAAAATAAGAAAAAAATTATTAAGAAAAAAAATTTTTAATTTTTTAAAATAAAAAATATGGAAAAACTTATTAAAAATTTTTTAATTTCTAAAAATAGAAAATAAGGATAAAATTATTAAGAAAACATATATTAGGAAAACACAATTTTTTTAAGTAAAAAAAAAAAAAATACGGACGGACATAACCCTAGGACTAATGGTGAAAGCAAAGCTATACACACAAAATCTCACCCAGAAGCATACACAGATACACTCACAAAAAAAGGAAAAGGGGAAAAAATAATATATCCTGCTCCCAAAGTCCACCTCTTGCATTTGGGATGATTCGTTGTCTATTCAGGTATTCAACAGATGCAGGCACATCAAGTTTTTTGTGGAGCGTTAATCCGCTGCTTCTGAGGCTGCTGGGAATGATTTCCCTTTCTCTCCTTTGTTCGTACAGCTCCCAGGGTTCAGCTTTGGATTTGGCCCCGCCTCTGCATGTAGGTCGCCTGAGGGCATCCGTTCCCCGCCCAGACAAAACGGGGTTAAAGAGCAGCTGCTTTGGGGGCTGTGGCTCACTCAGGCCGTGAGGACGGAGGGGTACGGATGCGGGGTGAGCCTGCGGCTTCAGAGGCTGGTGTGACGTTGCAGCAGCCTGAGGCGCGCCGTGCATTCTCCCGGGGAAGTTGTCCCCGGATCACGGGAGCCTGGCAGTGGCGAGCTGCACCCGCTCCCGGGAGGGGCGGTGTGGGGAGTGACCTGTGCTTGCACACCGGCTTCTTGGTAGCGGCAGCAGCAGCCTTAGCGTCTCCTGCCCGTCTCTGGGGTCCGCGCTGATAACCGCGGCTCGCGCCTGTCTCTGGGGTCCGCGCTGTTAGCCGCGGCTCGCGCTCGTCTCTGGAGTTCGTTTAGGCGGCGCTCTGAATCCCCTCTCCTTGCGCGCCGCGAAACAAAGAGGCAAGGAAAAGTCTCTTGCCTCTTCGGCAGCTGCAGACTATTTCCCGGACTCCCTCCCGGCTAGCACCGAAGCCCGAGCCTCAGCTCCCAGCCCCCGCCCGCCCCGGCGGCCGAGCAGACAAGCCTCTCGGGCTGGTGAGTGCTACTCAGCACCGATCCTCCATGCGGGAATCTCTCCGCTTTGCCCTCCGCACCCCTGTGGCTGCGCTCTCCTCCGTGGCTCCGAAGCTCCCCCCTCTGCCACCCACAGTCTCTGCCCACGAAGGGGCTCCTAGTGTGTGGACACCTTTCCTCCTTCACGGCTCCCTCCCACTGGTGCAGGTCCCGTCCCTATTCTTTTGTCTCTATTATTTCTTTTTTCTTTTACCCTACCCAAGTACGTGGGGATTTTCTTGCCTTTTGGGAGGTCTGACGTCTTCTGCCAGCGTTCAGTGGGTGTTCTGTAGGAGCAGTTCCACGTGTAGAGGTATTTCTACTGTATCTGTGGGAAGGAAGGTGATCTCCGCGTCTTACTCTTCCGCCATCTTGCCCCTACCTCTCCATAACTCTTTTTGAATTATGGTTTTCTCAGGGTGTACGCCCAGTAGTAGGATTGCTGAGTCGTATGGTAGTTCTAGTTTTAGATTTTTAAGGAACCTCCCTACAGTTCTCTATAGTGGCTGTATCAATTTACATTCCCACCAACAGTGTATGAGGGTTCCATTTTCTCCACACCCTCTCCAGCATTTATTGTTTGTAGATGTTTTGATGATGGCCATTCTAACCGGTGTGAGATGATATCACACTGTAGTTTTGATTTGCATTTCTCTAATGATTAGTGATGTTGAGCATTCTTTCATGTGTTTGTTGGCAATCTGTATATCTTCTCTGGAGAAATGTCTATTTAGGTCTTCTGCCCATTTTTGGATTGGGTTGTTTGTTTTTTTCAAATTGAGCTGCATGAGCTGCTGGTAAATTTTGGAGATTAATCCTTTGTCAGTTGCTTCCTTTGCAAATATTTTCTCCCATTCTGAGGGTTTTCTTTTGGTCTTGTTTATGGTTTCCTTTGCTGTGCAAAAGCTTTTAAGTTTCTTTAGGTCCCATTTGTTTATTTTTGTTTTTATTTCCATTTCTCTAGGAGCTGGGTCAAAAAGGATCTTGCTATGACTTATGTCATACAGTGTTCTGCCTATGTTTTCCTCTAAGAGTCTGAGAGTGTCTGGCCTTACATTTAGGTCTTTAATCCATTTTGAGTTTATTTTTGTGTATGGTGTTAAGGAGTGTTCTAATTTCATCCTTTTACATGTAGCTGTCCAGTTTTCCCAGCACCACTTATTGAAGAGGCGTCTTTTCTCAATTTTATATTCTTGCCTCCTTTATCAAAACTAATGTGACCATATGTACATGGGTTTATCTCTGGGCTTTCTATCCTGTTCCATTGATCTATACTTCTGTTTTTGTGCCAGTACCATACTGTCTTGATTACTGTAGCTTTGGAGTATAGTCTGAAGTCTGGGAGCCTGATTCCTCCAGCACCGTTTTCCTTTCTCAAGGTTACGTTGGCTATTCGGGGTCTTCTGTGATTCCATACCAATTGGGAAATTTTTTGATCTAGTTCTGTGAAAAATGCCAGTGGTAGTTTGATAGGGATTGCATTGAGTCTGTAGATTGCTTTGAGTAGTATAGTCATTTTCACAGTGTTGATTCTTCCAATCCAAGAACATGGTATATCGCTCCATCTGTTTGTATCCTCATTAATTTCTTTCATCAGTGTCTTATAATTTTCTTCATACCAGTCTTCTGTCTCCTTAGGTAGGTTTATTCCTAGATATTTTATTCTTTTAGTTGCAATGGTAAATGGGAGTGTTTTCTTAATTTCACTTTCAGATTTTTCATCATTAGTGTACAGGAATGCAAGAGATTTCTGTGCATTAATTTTGTATCCTGCTACTTTACCAAATTCATTGAGTAGCTCTAGTAGTTATCTGGTAACATCTTTAGGATTCTCTATGTATAGTATAGTATCATGTCATCTGAAAACAGTCACAGCTCTATTTCTTCTTTTCTGATTTGGATTCCTTTTATTTCTTTTTCTTCTCTGATTGCTCTGGCTAAAACTTCCAAAACTATGTCAATAGTGGTGAGAGTGGGCAACCTTGTCCTGTTCCTGATCTTAGTGGAAATGGTTTCAGTTTTTCACCATTGAGGATGATGTTGGCTGTGCATTTGTCGTATATGGCCTTTATTATGTGGAGGAAAGTTCCCTCTATGCCTACTTTCTGGAGGGTTTTTATCATAAATGGGTGTTGAATTTTGTCAAAAGCTTTCTCTGCATCTATTGAGATGATCATTTGGTTTTTCTCCTTCAATTTGTTAATATGGTGTATCACATTGATTGATTTGCGTATCTTGAAGAATCCTTGCATTCCTGGGATAAACCCCACTTGATCATGGTGTATGATCCTTTTAATGTGCTGTTGGACTCTGTTTGCTAGTATTTTGTTGAGGATTTTGGCATCTGTGTTCATCAGTGATATTGGCCTGTAGTTTTCTTTTTTTGTGACATCTTTGTCTGGTTTTGGTATCAGGGTGATGGTGGCCTCGTAGAATGAGTTTGGGAGTGTTCCTCCCTCTGCTATATTTTGGAAAAGTTTGAGAAGGATAGGTGTTAGCTCTTCTCTAAATGTTTGATAGAATTCGCCTGTGGATCCATATGGTCCTGGGCTTTTGTGCGTTGGAAGAGTTTTAATCACAGTTTCAATTTCAGTACTTGTGATTGGTCTGTTCATATTTTCTGTTTCTTCCTGGTTCAGTCTCGGAAGGTTGTGCATTTCTAAGAACTTGTCCATTTCCTCCAGGTTGTCCACTTTACTGGCATATAGTTGCTTGTAGTAATCTCTCATGATCCTTTGTATTTCTGCAGTGTCAGTTGTTACTTCTCCGTTTGCATTTCTAATTTTATTGATTTGAGTCTTCTCCCTTTTTTTCTTGATGAGTCTGGTTAATGGTTTATCAATTTTGTTTATCTCCTCAAAGAACCAGCTTTTAGTTTTATTGATCTTTGCTATCGTTTCCTTCATTTCTTTTTCATTTATTTCTGATCTGATCTTTATGATTTCTTTCCTTCTGCTAACTTTGGTGGTTTTTTGTTCTTCTTCCTCTCATTGCTTTAGGTGTAATGTTAGGTTGCCTATTTGAGATGTTTCTTGTTTCTTAAAGTAAGATTGTATTGCTATAAACTTCCCTCTTAGAACTGCTTTTGCTGCATCCCACAGGTTTTGGGCCGTCGTGTCTCCATTGTCATTTGTTTCTAGGTATTTTTTGATTTCCCCTTTGATTTCTTCAGTGATCACTTCGTTATTAAGTAGTGTATTGTGTAGCCTCCATGTGTTTGTATTTTTTACAGATCTTTTCCTGTAATTGATATCTAGTCTCATAGCGTTGTGGTCGGAAAAGATACTTGATACGATTTCAATTTTCTTAAATTTACCAAGGCTTGGTTTGTGACCCAAGATATGATCTATCCTGGAGAATGTTCCATGAGCACTTGAGAAAAGTGTGTATTCTGTTGTTTTGGGGTGGAATGTCCTATAAATATCCATTAAGTCCATCTTGTTTAATGTATCATTTAAAGCTTGTGTTTCCTTATTTATTTTCATTTTGGATGATCTGCCCATTGGTGAAAGTGGGGTGTTAAAGTCCCCTACTATGATTGTGTTGCTGTCGATTTCCCCTTTTATGGCTGTTAGTATTTGCCTTATGTATTGAGGTGCTCCTATGTTGGGTGCATAAATATTTACAATTGTTATACCTTCCTCTTGGATCGATCCCTTGATCATTATATAGTGTCCTTCTTTGTCTCTTGTAATAGTCTTTATTTTAAAGTCTATTTTGTCAGATATGAGAATTGCTACTCCAGCTTTCTTTTGATTTCCATTTGCATGGAATATCTTTTTCCATCCCCTCACTTTCAGTCTGTATGTGTCTCTAAGTCTGAAGTGGGTCTCTTGTAGACAGCATATATATGGGTCTTGCTTTTGTATCCATTCAGCCACTCTATGTCTTTTGGTGGGAGCATCTAATCCATTTACATTTAAGGTAACTATTGATATGTATGTTCCTATTCCCATTTTCTTAAATGTTTTGGGTTTGTTATTGTAGGTGTTTTCCTTCTCTTGTATTTCTCGCCTAGAGAAGTTCCTTTAGCATCTGTTGTAAAGCTGGTTTGGTGGTGCTGAACTCTCTCAGCTTTTGCTTGTCTGTAAAGGTTTTAATTTCTCCATCAAATCTGAATGAGATCCTTGCTGGGTAGAGTAATCTTGGCTGTAGGTTTTTCTCCTTCATGACTTTAAGTATATCCTGCCACTCCCTTCTGGCTTGCAGAGTTTCTGCTGAAAGATCAGCTGTTAACCTTATGGGGATTCCCTTGTGTGTTATTTGTTGTTTTTCCCTTGCTGCTTTTAATATGTTTTCTTTATATTTAATTTTTGATAGTTTGATTAATATGTGTCTTGGCGTGTTTCTCCTTGGATTTCTCCTGTATGGGGCTCTCTGTGCTTCCAGGACTTGATTAACTATTTCCTTTCCCATATTAGGGAAGTTTTCAACTATAATCTCTTCAAATATTTTCTCAGTCCCTTTCTTTTTCTCTTCTTCTTCTGGGACCCCTATAATTCGAATGTTGGTGCGTTTAATGTTGTCCCAGAGGTCTCTGAGACTGTCCTCAGTTCTTTTCATTCTTTGTTCTTTATTCTGCTCTGCAGTAGCTATTTCCACTATTTTATCTTCCAGGTCACTTATCCGTTCTTCTGCCTCAGTTATTCTGCTATTGATCCCATCTAGAGTATTTTTAATTTCATTTATTGTGTTTTTCATCGTTGCTTGGTTCCTCTTTAGTTCTTCTACATCCTTGTTAAATGTTTCTTGCATTTTGTCTATTCTATTTCCAAGATTTTGGATCATCTTTACTATCATTATTCTGAATTCTTTTTCAGGTAGACTGCCTATTTCCTCTTCATTTGTTAGGTCTGGTGTGTTTTGACCCTGCTCCTTCACCTGCTGTGTGTTTTTGGTCTTCTCATTTGGTTTATCTTACTGTGTTTGGGGTCTCCTTTTCACAGGCTGCACGTTCGTAATTCCCGTTGTTTTTGGTATCTGTCCCCAGTGGCTAAGGTTGCTTCAGTGGGTTGTGTAGGCTTCCTGGTGGAGGGGACTAGTGCCTGTGTTCTGGTGGATGAGGTTGGATCTTGTCTTTCTGGTGGGCAAGCCCACGTCTGGTGGTGTGTTTTGGGGTGTCTGTGGCCTTATTATGATTTTAGGCAGCCTCTCTGCTAATGGATGGGGCCGTGTTCCTGTCTTGCTAGTTGTTTGGCATAGTGTGTCCAGCACTGTAGCTTGCTGGTCGTTGAGTGAAGCTGGGTCTTGATGTTGAGATGGAGATCTCTGAGAGAGTTTTGCCGTTTGGTATTATGTGGAGCTGGGAGGTCTCTTGTGGACCAGTGTCCTGAAGTTGGCCCTCCCACCTCAGAGGCACAGCCCTGATGCCTGGCTGGAGCACCAAGAGCCTTTCATCCCCACAGCTCAGAATATAAGGGAGAAAAAAATAGAAAGAAAGAAAGAAAGAGGATAACATAAAATAAAATAAAGCTATTATAATAAAAAATAGGAAAAAAATTATTGAGAGTAAATATTCAGAAAAAATTTTTTTTTAATTTTTAAAAATAGATTTATTAATTTTTTATAATAAAAATAAGAAAAAAATTATTAAGAAAAAAAATTTTTAATTTTTTAAAATAAAAAATATGGAAAAACTTATTAAAAATTTTTTAATTTCTAAAAATAGAAAATAAGGATAAAATTATTAAGAAAACATATATTAGGAAAACACAATTTTTTTAAGTAAAAAAAAAAAAATACGGACGGACATAACCCTAGGACTAATGGTGAAAGCAAAGCTATACACACAAAATCTCACCCAGAAGCATACACAGATACACTCACAAAAAAAGGAAAAGGGGAAAAAATAATATATCCTGCTCCCAAAGTCCACCTCTTGCATTTGGGATGATTCGTTGTCTATTCAGGTATTCAACAGATGCAGGCACATCAAGTTTTTTGTGGAGCGTTAATCCGCTGCTTCTGAGGCTGCTGGGAATGATTTCCCTTTCTCTCCTTTGTTCGTACAGCTCCCAGGGTTCAGCTTTGGATTTGGCCCCGCCTCTGCATGTAGGTCGCCTGAGGGCATCCGTTCCCCGCCCAGACAAAACGGGGTTAAAGAGCAGCTGCTTTGGGGGCTGTGGCTCACTCAGGCCGTGAGGACGGAGGGGTACGGATGCGGGGTGAGCCTGCGGCTTCAGAGGCTGGTGTGACGTTGCAGCAGCCTGAGGCGCGCCGTGCATTCTCCCGGGGAAGTTGTCCCCGGATCACGGGAGCCTGGCAGTGGCGAGCTGCACCCGCTCCCGGGAGGGGCGGTGTGGGGAGTGACCTGTGCTTGCACACCGGCTTCTTGGTAGCGGCAGCAGCAGCCTTAGCGTCTCCTGCCCGTCTCTGGGGTCCGCACTGATAACCGCGGCTCGCGCCTGTCTCTGGGGTCCGCGCTGTTAGCCGCGGCTCGCGCTCGTCTCTGGAGTTCGTTTAGGCGGCGCTCTGAATCCCCTCTCCTTGCGCGCCGCGAAACAAAGAGGCAAGGAAAAGTCTCTTGCCTCTTCGGCAGCTGCAGACTATTTCCCGGACTCCCTCCCGGCTAGCACCGAAGCCCGAGCCTCAGCTCCCAGCCCCCGCCCGCCCCGGCGGCCGAGCAGACAAGCCTCTCGGGCTGGTGAGTGCTACTCAGCACCGATCCTCCATGCGGGAATCTCTCCGCTTTGCCCTCCGCACCCCTGTGGCTGCGCTCTCCTCCGTGGCTCCGAAGCTCCCCCCTCTGCCACCCGCAGTCTCTGCCCACGAAGGGGCTCCTAGTGTGTGGACACCTTTCCTCCTTCACGGCTCCCTCCCACTGGTGCAGGTCCCGTCCCTATTCTTTTGTCTCTATTATTTCTTTTTTCTTTTACCCTACCCAAGTACGTGGGGATTTTCTTGCCTTTTGGGAGGTCTGACGTCTTCTGCCAGCGTTCAGTGGGTGTTCTGTAGGAGCAGTTCCACGTGTAGAGGTATTTCTACTGTATCTGTGGGAAGGAAGGTGATCTCCGCGTCTTACTCTTCCGCCATCTTGCCCCTACCTCTCCATAACTCTTTTTGAATTATGGTTTTCTCAGGGTATACGCCCAGTAGTAGGATTGCTGAGTCGTATGGTAGTTCTAGTTTTAGATTTTTAAGGAACCTCCCTACAGTTCTCTATAGTGGCTGTATCAATTTACATTCCCACCAACAGTGTATGAGGGTTCCATTTTCTCCACACCCTCTCCAGCAATTATTGTTTGTAGATGTTTTGATGATGGCCATTCTAACCGGTGTGAGATGATATCACACTGTAGTTTTGATTTGCATTTCTCTAATGATTAGTGATGTTGAGCATTCTTTCATGTGTTTGTTGGCAATCTGTATATCTTCTCTGGAGAAATGTCTATTTAGGTCTTCTGCCCATTTTTGGATTGGGTTGTTTGTTTTTTTCAAATTGAGCTGCATGAGCTGCTGGTAAATTTTGGAGATTAATCCTTTGTCAGTTGCTTCCTTTGCAAATATTTTCTCCCATTCTGAGGGTTTTCTTTTGGTCTTGTTTATGGTTTCCTTTGCTGTGCAAAAGCTTTTAAGTTTCTTTAGGTCCCATTTGTTTATTTTTGTTTTTATTTCCATTTCTCTAGGAGCTGGGTCAAAAAGGATCTTGCTATGACTTATGTCATACAGTGTTCTGCCTATGTTTTCCTCTAAGAGTCTGAGAGTGTCTGGCCTTACATTTAGGTCTTTAATCCATTTTGAGTTTATTTTTGTGTATGGTGTTAAGGAGTGTTCTAATTTCATCCTTTTACATGTAGCTGTCCAGTTTTCCCAGCACCACTTATTGAAGAGGCGTCTTTTCTCAATTTTATATTCTTGCCTCCTTTATCAAAACTAATGTGACCATATGTACATGGGTTTATCTCTGGGCTTTCTATCCTGTTCCATTGATCTATACTTCTGTTTTTGTGCCAGTACCATACTGTCTTGATTACTGTAGCTTTGGAGTATAGTCTGAAGTCTGGGAGCCTGATTCCTCCAGCACCGTTTTCCTTTCTCAAGGTTACGTTGGCTATTCGGGGTCTTCTGTGATTCCATACCAATTGGGAAATTTTTTGATCTAGTTCTGTGAAAAATGCCAGTGGTAGTTTGATAGGGATTGCATTGAGTCTGTAGATTGCTTTGAGTAGTATAGTCATTTTCACAGTGTTGATTCTTCCAATCCAAGAACATGGTATATCGCTCCATCTGTTTGTATCCTCATTAATTTCTTTCATCAGTGTCTTATAATTTTCTTCATACCAGTCTTCTGTCTCCTTAGGTAGGTTTATTCCTAGATATTTTATTCTTTTAGTTGCAATGGTAAATGGGAGTGTTTTCTTAATTTCACTTTCAGATTTTTCATCATTAGTGTACAGGAATGCAAGAGATTTCTGTGCATTAATTTTGTATCCTGCTACTTTACCAAATTCATTGAGTAGCTCTAGTAGTTATCTGGTAACATCTTTAGGATTCTCTATGTATAGTATAGTATCATGTCATCTGAAAACAGTCACAGCTCTATTTCTTCTTTTCTGATTTGGATTCCTTTTATTTCTTTTTCTTCTCTGATTGCTCTGGCTAAAACTTCCAAAACTATGTCAATAGTGGTGAGAGTGGGCAACCTTGTCCTGTTCCTGATCTTAGTGGAAATGGTTTCAGTTTTTCACCATTGAGGATGATGTTGGCTGTGCATTTGTCGTATATGGCCTTTATTATGTGGAGGAAAGTTCCCTCTATGCCTACTTTCTGGAGGGTTTTTATCATAAATGGGTGTTGAATTTTGTCAAAAGCTTTCTCTGCATCTATTGAGATGATCATTTGGTTTTTCTCCTTCAATTTGTTAATATGGTGTATCACATTGATTGATTTGCGTATCTTGAAGAATCCTTGCATTCCTGGGATAAACCCCACTTGATCATGGTGTATGATCCTTTTAATGTGCTGTTGGACTCTGTTTGCTAGTATTTTGTTGAGGATTTTGGCATCTGTGTTCATCAGTGATATTGGCCTGTAGTTTTCTTTTTTTGTGACATCTTTGTCTGGTTTTGGTATCAGGGTGATGGTGGCCTCGTAGAATGAGTTTGGGAGTGTTCCTCCCTCTGCTATATTTTGGAAAAGTTTGAGAAGGATAGGTGTTAGCTCTTCTCTAAATGTTTGATAGAATTCGCCTGTGGATCCATATGGTCCTGGGCTTTTGTGCGTTGGAAGAGTTTTAATCACAGTTTCAATTTCAGTACTTGTGATTGGTCTGTTCATATTTTCTGTTTCTTCCTGGTTCAGTCTCGGAAGGTTGTGCATTTCTAAGAACTTGTCCATTTCCTCCAGGTTGTCCACTTTACTGGCATATAGTTGCTTGTAGTAATCTCTCATGATCCTTTGTATTTCTGCAGTGTCAGTTGTTACTTCTCCGTTTGCATTTCTAATTTTATCGATTTGAGTCTTCTCCCTTTTTTTCTTGATGAGTCTGGTTAATGGTTTATCAATTTTGTTTATCTCCTCAAAGAACCAGCTTTTAGTTTTATTGATCTTTGCTATCGTTTCCTTCATTTCTTTTTCATTTATTTCTGATCTGATCTTTATGATTTCTTTCCTTCTGCTAACTTTGGTGGTTTTTTGTTCTTCTTCCTCTCATTGCTTTAGGTGTAATGTTAGGTTGCCTATTTGAGATGTTTCTTGTTTCTTAAAGTAAGATTGTATTGCTATAAACTTCCCTCTTAGAACTGCTTTTGCTGCATCCCACAGGTTTTGGGCCGTCGTGTCTCCATTGTCATTTGTTTCTAGGTATTTTTTGATTTCCCCTTTGATTTCTTCAGTGATCACTTCGTTATTAAGTAGTGTATTGTGTAGCCTCCATGTGTTTGTATTTTTTACAGATCTTTTCCTGTAATTGATATCTAGTCTCATAGCGTTGTGGTCGGAAAAGATACTTGATACGATTTCAATTTTCTTAAATTTACCAAGGCTTGGCTTGTGACCCAAGATATGATCTATCCTGGAGAATGTTCCATGAGCACTTGAGAAAAGTGTGTATTCTGTTGTTTTGGGGTGGAATGTCCTATAAATATCCATTAAGTCCATCTTGTTTAATGTATCATTTACAGCTTGTGTTTCCTTATTTATTTTCATTTTGGATGATCTGCCCATTGGTGAAAGTGGGGTGTTAAAGTCCCCTACTATGATTGTGTTGCTGTCGATTTCCCCTTTTATGGCTGTTAGTATTTGCCTTATGTATTGAGGTGCTCCTATGTTGGGTGCATAAATATTTACAATTGTTATACCTTCCTCTTGGATCGATCCCTTGATCATTATATAGTGTCCTTCTTTGTCTCTTGTAATAGTCTTTATTTTAAAGTCTATTTTGTCAGATATGAGAATTGCTACTCCAGCTTTCTTTTGATTTCCATTTGCATGGAATATCTTTTTCCATCCCCTCACTTTCAGTCTGTATGTGTCTCTAAGTCTGAAGTGGGTCTCTTGTAGACAGCATATATATGGGTCTTGCTTTTGTATCCATTCAGCCACTCTATGTCTTTTGGTGGGAGCATCTAATCCATTTACATTTAAGGTAACTATTGATATGTATGTTCCTATTCCCATTTTCTTAAATGTTTTGGGTTTGTTATTGTAGGTGTTTTCCTTCTCTTGTATTTCTCGCCTAGAGAAGTTCCTTTAGCATCTGTTGTAAAGCTGGTTTGGTGGTGCTGAACTCTCTCAGCTTTTGCTTGTCTGTAAAGGTTTTAATTTCTCCATCAAATCTGAATGAGATCCTTGCTGGGTAGAGTAATCTTGGCTGTAGGTTTTTCTCCTTCATGACTTTAAGTATATCCTGCCACTCCCTTCTGGCTTGCAGAGTTTCTGCTGAAAGATCAGCTGTTAACCTTATGGGGATTCCCTTGTGTGTTATTTGTTGTTTTTTCCCTTGCTGCTTTTAATATGTTTTCTTTATATTTAGTTTTTGATAGTTTGATTAATATGTGTCTTGGCGTGTTTCTCCTTGGATTTCTCCTGTATGGGGCTCTCTGTGCTTCCAGGACTTGATTAACTATTTCCTTTCCCATATTAGGGAAGTTTTCAACTATAATCTCTTCAAATATTTTCTCAGTCCCTTTCTTTTTCTCTTCTTCTTCTGGGACCCCTATAATTCGAATGTTGGTGCGTTTAATGTTGTCCCAGAGGTCTCTGAGACTGTCCTCAGTTCTTTTCATTCTTTGTTCTTTATTCTGCTCTGCAGTAGCTATTTCCACTATTTTATCTTCCAGGTCACTTATCCGTTCTTCTGCCTCAGTTATTCTGCTATTGATCCCATCTAGAGTATTTTTAATTTCATTTATTGTGTTTTTCATCGTTGCTTGGTTCCTCTTTAGTTCTTCTACATCCTTGTTAAATGTTTCTTTCATTTTGTCTATTCTATTTCCAAGATTTTGGATCATCTTTACTATCATTATTCTGAATTCTTTTTCAGGTAGACTGCCTATTTCCTCTTCATTTGTTAGGTCTGGTGTGTTTTGACCCTGCTCCTTCACCTGCTGTGTGTTTTTGGTCTTCTCATTTGGTTTATCTTACTGTGTTTGGGGTCTCCTTTTCACAGGCTGCACGTTCGTAATTCCCGTTGTTTTTGGTATCTGTCCCCAGTGGCTAAGGTTGCTTCAGTGGGTTGTGTAGGCTTCCTGGTGGAGGGGACTAGTGCCTGTGTTCTGGTGGATGAGGTTGGATCTTGTCTTTCTGGTGGGCAAGTCCACGTCTGGTGGTGTGTTTTGGGTGTCTGTGGCCTTATTATGATTTTAGGCAGCCTCTCTTCTAATGGATGGGGCCGTGTTCCTGTCTTGCTAGTTGTTTGGCATAGTGTGTCCAGCACTGTAGCTTGCTGGTCGTTGAGTGAAGCTGGGTCTTGATGTTGAGATGGAGATCTCTGAGAGATTTTTGCCGTTTGGTATTATGTGGAGCTGGGAGGTCTCTTGTGGACCAGTGTCCTGAAGTTGGCCCTCCCACCTCAGAGGCACAGCCCTGATGCCTGGCTGGAGCACCAAGAGCCTTTCATCCACACAGCTCAGAATATAAGGGAGAAAAAAATAGAAAGAAAGAAAGAAAGAGGATAAAATAAAATAAGATAAAGCTATTATAATAAAAAATAAGAAAAAAATTATTCAGAGTAAATATTCAGAAATTTTTTTTTAATTTTTAAAAATAGATTTATTAATTTTTTATAATAAAAAATAAGGAAAAAATTATTAAGAAAAATAAATTTTAATTTTTTAAAATAAAAAATATGGAAAAACTTATTAAAATTTTTTTAATTTCTAAAAATAGAAAATAAGGATAAAATTATTAAGAAAACATATATTAGGAAAACACAATTTTTTTAAGTAAAAAAAAAAAAAATACGGACGGACATAACCCTAGGACTAATGGTGAAAGCAAAGCTATACACACAAAATCTCACCCAGAAGCATACACATATACACGCACAAAAAAAGGAAAAGGGGGAAAAATAATATATCCTGCTCCCAAAGTCCAGCTCTTGAATTTGGGATGATTCGTTGTCTCTTCAGGTATTCAACAGATGCAGGCACATCAAGTTGTTTGTGGAGCTTTAATCCGCTGCTTCTGAGGCTGCTGGGAATGATTTCCCTTTCTCTTCTTTGTTCGTACAGCTCCCAGGGTTCAGCTTTGGATTTGGCCCCGCCTCTGCATGTAGGTCGCCTGAGGGCGTCCGTTCCCCGCCCACACAGAACGGGGTTAAAGGAGCAGCTGCTTTGGGGGCTCTGGCTCACTCAGGCCGTGGGGAGGGAGGGGTTCGGATGCGGGGCGAGCCTGCGGCGGCAGAGGCTGGTGTGACGTTGCAGCAGCCTGAGGCGCACCGTGCATTCTCCCGGGGAAGTTGTCCCCGGATCACGGGAGCCTGGCAGTGGCGAGCTGCACCCGCTCCCGGGAGGGGCGGTGTGGGGAGTGACCTGTGCTTGCACACCGGCTTCTTGGTAGCGGCAGCAGCAGCCTTAGCGTCTCCTGCCCGTCTCTGGGGTCCGCGCTGATAACCGCGGCTCGCGCCTGTCTCTGGGGTCCGCGCTGTTAGCCGCGGCTCGCGCCCGTCTCTGGAGTTCGTTTAGGCGGCGCTCTGAATCCCCTCTCCTTGCGCGCCGCGAAACAAAGAGGCAAGGAAAAGTCTCTTGCCTCTTCGGCAGCTGCAGACTATTTCCCGGACTCCCTCCCGGCTAGCACCGAAGCCCGAGCCTCAGCTCCCAGCCCCCGCCCGCCCCGGCGGCCGAGCAGACAAGCCTCTCGGGCTGGTGAGTGCTACTCAGCACCGATCCTCCATGCGGGAATCTCTCCGCTTTGCCCTCCGCACCCCTGTGGCTGCGCTCTCCTCCGTGGCTCCGAAGCTCCCCCCTCTGCCACCCGCAGTCTCTGCCCACGAAGGGGCTCCTAGTGTGTGGACACCTTTCCTCCTTCACGGCTCCCTCCCACTGGTGCAGGTCCCGTCCCTATTCTTTTGTCTCTATTATTTCTTTTTTCTTTTACCCTACCCAAGTACATGGGGATTTTCTTGCCTTTTGGGAGGTCTGACGTCTTCTGCCAGCGTTCACTGGGTGTTCTGTAGGAGCAGTTCCACGTGTAGAGGTATTTCTACTGTATCTGTGGGAAGGAAGGTGATCTCCGCGTCTTACTCTTCCACCATCTTGCCCCTACCTCTCCATAACTCTTTTTGAATTATGGTTTTCTCAGGGTATACGCCCAGTAGTAGGATTGCTGAGTCGTATGGTAGTTCTAGTTTTAGATTTTTAAGGAACCTCCCTACAGTTCTCTATAGTGGCTGTATCAATTTACATTCCCACCAACAGTGTATGAGGGTTCCATTTTCTCCACACCCTCTCCAGCATTTATTGTTTGTAGATGTTTTGATGATGGCCATTCTAACCGGTGTGAGATGATATCACACTGTAGTTTTGATTTGCATTTCTCTAATGATTAGTGATGTTGAGCATTCTTTCATGTGTTTGTTGGCAATCTGTATATCTTCTTTGGAGAAATGTCTATTTAGGTCTTCTGCCCATTTTTGGATTGGGTTGTTTGTTTTTTTCAAATTGAGCTGCATGAGCTGCTGGGAAATTTTGGAGATTAATCCTTTGTCAGTTGCTTCCTTTGCAAATATTTTCTCCCATTCTGAGGGTTTTCTTTTGGTCTTGTTTATGGTTTCCTTTGCTGTGCAAAAGCTTTTAAGTTTCATTAGGTCCCATTTGTTTATTTTTGTTTTTATTTCCATTTCTCTAGGAGCTGGGTCAAAAAGGATCTTGCTATGACTTATGTCATACAGTGTTCTGCCTATGTTTTCCTCTAAGAGTCTGAGAGTGTCTGGCCTTACATTTAGGTCTTTAATCCATTTTGAGTTTATTTTTGTGTATGGTGTTAAGGAGTGTTCTAATTTCATCCTTTTACATGTAGCTGTCCAGTTTTCCCAGCACCACTTATTGAAGAGGTGTCTTTTCTCAATTTTATATTCTTGCCTCCTTTATCAAAACTAATGTGACCATATGTACATGGGTTTATCTCTGGGCTTTCTATCCTGTTCCATTGATCTATACTTCTGTTTTTGTGCCAGTACCATACTGTCTTGATTACTGTAGCTTTGGAGTATAGTCTGAAGTCTGGGAGCCTGATTCCTCCAGCACCGTTTTCCTTTCTCAAGGTTACGTTGGCTATTCGGGGTCTTCTGTGATTCCATACCAATTGGGAAATTTTTTGATCTAGTTCTGTGAAAAATGCCAGTGGTAGTTTGATAGGGATTGCATTGAGTCTGTAGATTGCTTTGAGTAGTATAGTCATTTTCACAGTGTTGATTCTTCCAATCCAAGAACATGGTATATCGCTCCATCTGTTTGTATCCTCATTAATTTCTTTCATCAGTGTCTTATAATTTTCTTCATACCAGTCTTCTGTCTCCTTAGGTAGGTTTATTCCTAGGTATTTTATTCTTTTAGTTGCAATGGTAAATGGGAGTGTTTTCTTAATTTCACTTTCAGATTTTTCATCATTAGTGTACAGGAATGCAAGAGATTTCTGTGCATTAATTTTGTATCCTGCTACTTTACCAAATTCATTGAGTAGCTCTAGTAGTTATCTGGTAACATCTTTAGGATTCTCTATGTATAGTATAGTATCATGTCATCTGAAAACAGTCACAGCTCTATTTCTTCTTTTCTGATTTGGATTCCTTTTATTTCTTTTTCTTCTCTGATTGCTGTGGCTAAAACTTCCAAAACTATGTCAATAGTGGTGAGAGTGGGCAACCTTGTCCTGTTCCTGATCTTAGTGGAAATGGTTTCAGTTTTTCACCATTGAGGATGATGTTGGCTGTGCATTTGTCATATATGGCCTTTATTATGTGGAGGAAAGTTCCCTCTATGCCTACTTTCTGGAGGGTTTTTATCATAAATGGGTGTTGAATTTTGTCAAAAGCTTTCTCTGCATCTATTGAGATGATCATTTGGTTTTTCTCCTTCAATTTGTTAATATGGGGTATCACATTGATTGATTTGCGTATCTTGAAGAATCCTTGCATTCCTGGGATAAACCCCACTTGATCATGGTGTATGATCCTTTTAATGTGCTGTTGGACTCTGTTTGCTAGTATTTTGTTGAGGATTTTGGCATCTGTGTTCATCAGTGATATTGGCCTGTAGTTTTCTTTTTTTGTGACATCTTTGTCTGGTTTTGGTATCAGGGTGATGGTGGCCTCGTAGAATGAGTTTGGGAGTGTTCCTCCCTCTGCTATATTTTGGAAAAGTTTGAGAAGGATAGGTGTTAGCTCTTCTCTAAATGTTTGATAGAATTCGCCTGTGGATCCATATGGTCCTGGGCTTTTGTGCGTTGGAAGAGTTTTAATCACAGTTTCAATTTCAGTACTTGTGATTGGTCTGTTCATATTTTCTGTTTCTTCCTGGTTCAGTCTCGGAAGGTTGTGCATTTCTAAGAACTTGTCCATTTCCTCCAGGTTGTCCACTTTACTGGCATATAGTTGCTTGTAGTAATCTCTCATGATCCTTTGTATTTCTGCAGTGTCAGTTGTTACTTCTCCGTTTGCATTTCTAATTTTATCGATTTGAGTCTTCTCCCTTTTTTTCTTGATGAGTCTGGTTAATGGTTTATCAATTTTGTTTATCTCCTCAAAGAACCAGCTTTTAGTTTTATTGATCTTTGCTATCGTTTCCTTCATTTCTTTTTCATTTATTTCTGATCTGATCTTTATGATTTCT
This sequence comes from Balaenoptera ricei, assembly GCF_028023285.1. Classification (NCBI taxonomy): domain Eukaryota; kingdom Metazoa; phylum Chordata; class Mammalia; order Artiodactyla; family Balaenopteridae; genus Balaenoptera; species Balaenoptera ricei. The sequence continues at coordinate 65,034,454 of NC_082660.1, read as the reverse complement.
TTCCTTCTGCTAACTTTGGTGGTTTTTTGTTCTTCTTCCTCTCATTGCTTTAGGTGTAATGTTAGGTTGCCTATTTGAGATGTTTCTTGTTTCTTAAAGTAAGATTGTATTGCTATAAACTTCCCTCTTAGAACTGCTTTTGCTGCATCCCACAGGTTTTGGGCCGTCGTGTCTCCATTGTCATTTGTTTCTAGGTATTTTTTGATTTCCCCTTTGATTTCTTCAGTGATCACTTCGTTATTAAGTAGTGTATTGTGTAGCCTCCATGTGTTTGTATTTTTTACAGATCTTTTCCTGTAATTGATATCTAGTCTCATAGCGTTGTGGTCGGAAAAGATACTTGATACGATTTCAATTTTCTTAAATTTACCAAGGCTTGGCTTGTGACCCAAGATATGATCTATCCTGGAGAATGTTCCATGAGCACTTGAGAAAAGTGTGTATTCTGTTGTTTTGGGGTGGAATGTCCTATAAATATCCATTAAGTCCATCTTGTTTAATGTATCATTTAAAGCTTGTGTTTCCTTATTTATTTTCATTTTGGATGATCTGCCCATTGGTGAAAGTGGGGTGTTAAAGTCCCCTACTATGATTGTGTTGCTGTCGATTTCCCCTTTTATGGCTGTTAGTATTTGCCTTATGTATTGAGGTGCTCCTATGTTGGGTGCATAAATATTTACAATTGTTATACCTTCCTCTTGGATCGATCCCTTGATCATTATATAGTGTCCTTCTTTGTCTCTTGTAATAGTCTTTATTTTAAAGTCTATTTTGTCAGATATGAGAATTGCTACTCCAGCTTTCTTTTGATTTCCATTTGCATGGAATATCTTTTTCCATCCCCTCACTTTCAGTCTGTATGTGTCTCTAAGTCTGAAGTGGGTCTCTTGTAGACAGCATATATATGGGTCTTGCTTTTGTATCCATTCAGCCACTCTATGTCTTTTGGTGGGAGCATCTAATCCATTTACATTTAAGGTAACTATTGATATGTATGTTCCTATTCCCATTTTCTTAAATGTTTTGGGTTTGTTATTGTAGGTGTTTTCCTTCTCTTGTATTTCTCGCCTAGAGAAGTTCCTTTAGCATCTGTTGTAAAGCTGGTTTGGTGGTGCTGAACTCTCTCAGCTTTTGCTTGTCTGTAAAGGTTTTAATTTCTCCATCAAATCTGAATGAGATCCTTGCTGGGTAGAGTAATCTTGGCTGTAGGTTTTTCTCCTTCATGACTTTAAGTATATCCTGCCACTCCCTTCTGGCTTGCAGAGTTTCTGCTGAAAGATCAGCTGTTAACCTTATGGGGATTCCCTTGTGTGTTATTTGTTGTTTTTTCCCTTGCTGCTTTTAATATGTTTTCTTTATATTTAGTTTTTGATAGTTTGATTAATATGTGTCTTGGCGTGTTTCTCCTTGGATTTCTCCTGTATGGGACTCTCTGTGCTTCCAGGACTTGATTAACTATTTCCTTTCCCATATTAGGGAAGTTTTCAACTATAATCTCTTCAAATATTTTCTCAGTCCCTTTCTTTTTCTCTTCTTCTTCTGGGACCCCTATAATTCGAATGTTGGTGCGTTTAATGTTGTCCCAGAGGTCTCTGAGACTGTCCTCAGTTCTTTTCATTCTTTGTTCTTTATTCTGCTCTGCAGTAGCTATTTCCACTATTTTATCTTCCAGGTCACTTATCCGTTCTTCTGCCTCAGTTATTCTGCTATTGATCCCATCTAGAGTAATTTTAATTTCATTTATTGTGTTTTTCATCGTTGCTTGGTTCCTCTTTAGTTCTTCTACATCCTTGTTAAATGTTTCTTGCATTTTGTCTATTCTATTTCCAAGATTTTGGATCATCTTTACTATCATCATTCTGAATTCTTTTTCAGGTAGACTGCCTATTTCCTCTTCATTTGTTAGGTCTGGTGTGTTTTGACCCTGCTCCTTCACCTGCTGTGTGTTTTTGGTCTTCTCATTTGGTTTATCTTACTGTGTTTGGGGTCTCCTTTTCACAGGCTGCACGTTCGTAATTCCCGTTGTTTTTGGTATCTGTCCCCAGTGGCTAAGGTTGCTTCAGTGGGTTGTGTAGGCTTCCTGCTGGAGGGGACTAGTGCCTGTGTTCTGGTGGATGAGGTTGGATCTTGTCTTTCTGGTGGGCAAGTCCACGTCTGGTGGTGTGTTTTGGGTGTCTGTGGCCTTATTATGATTTTAGGCAGCCTCTCTGCTAATGGATGGGGCCGTGTTCCTGTCTTGCTAGTTGTTTGGCATAGTGTGTCCAGCACTGTAGCTTGCTGGTCGTTGAGTGAAGCTGGGTCTTGATGTTGAGATGGAGATCTCTGAGAGATTTTTGCCGTTTGGTATTATGTGGAGCTGGGAGGTCTCTTGTGGACCAGTGTCCTGAAGTTGGCCCTCCCACCTCAGAGGCACAGCCCTGATGCCTGGCTGGAGCACCAAGAGCCTTTCATCCACACAGCTCAGAATATAAGGGAGAAAAAAATAGAAAGAAAGAAAGAAAGAGGATAAAATAAAATAAGATAAAGCTATTATAATAAAAAATAAGAAAAAAATTATTCAGAGTAAATATTCAGAAATTTTTTTTTAATTTTTAAAAATAGATTTATTAATTTTTTATAATAAAAAATAAGGAAAAAATTATTAAGAAAAATAAATTTTAATTTTTTAAAATAAAAAATATGGAAAAACTTATTAAAATTTTTTTAATTTCTAAAAATAGAAAATAAGGATAAAATTATTAAGAAAACATATATTAGGAAAACACAATTTTTTTAAGTAAAAAAAAAAAAAATACGGACGGACATAACCCTAGGACTAATGGTGAAAGCAAAGCTATACACACAAAATCTCACCCAGAAGCATACACATATACACGCACAAAAAAAGGAAAAGGGGGAAAAATAATATATCCTGCTCCCAAAGTCCAGCTCTTGAATTTGGGATGATTCGTTGTCTCTTCAGGTATTCAACAGATGCAGGCACATCAAGTTGTTTGTGGAGCTTTAATCCGCTGCTTCTGAGGCTGCTGGGAATGATTTCCCTTTCTCTTCTTTGTTCGTACAGCTCCCAGGGTTCAGCTTTGGATTTGGCCCCGCCTCTGCATGTAGGTCGCCTGAGGGCGTCCGTTCCCCGCCCACACAGAACGGGGTTAAAGGAGCAGCTGCTTTGGGGGCTCTGGCTCACTCAGGCCGTGGGGAGGGAGGGGTTCGGATGCGGGGCGAGCCTGCGGCGGCAGAGGCTGGTGTGACGTTGCAGCAGCCTGAGGCGCACCGTGCATTCTCCCGGGGAAGTTGTCCCCGGATCACGGGAGCCTGGCAGTGGCGAGCTGCACCCGCTCCCGGGAGGGGCGGTGTGGGGAGTGACCTGTGCTTGCACACCGGCTTCTTGGTAGCGGCAGCAGCAGCCTTAGCGTCTCCTGCCCGTCTCTGGGGTCCGCGCTGATAACCGCGGCTCGCGCCTGTCTCTGGGGTCCGCGCTGTTAGCCGCGGCTCGCGCCCGTCTCTGGAGTTCGTTTAGGCGGCGCTCTGAATCCCCTCTCCTTGCGCGCCGCGAAACAAAGAGGCAAGGAAAAGTCTCTTGCCTCTTCGGCAGCTGCAGACTATTTCCCGGACTCCCTCCCGGCTAGCACCGAAGCCCGAGCCTCAGCTCCCAGCCCCCGCCCGCCCCGGCGGCCGAGCAGACAAGCCTCTCGGGCTGGTGAGTGCTACTCAGCACCGATCCTCCATGCGGGAATCTCTCCGCTTTGCCCTCCGCACCCCTGTGGCTGCGCTCTCCTCCGTGGCTCCGAAGCTCCCCCCTCTGCCACCCGCAGTCTCTGCCCACGAAGGGGCTCCTAGTGTGTGGACACCTTTCCTCCTTCACGGCTCCCTCCCACTGGTGCAGGTCCCGTCCCTATTCTTTTGTCTCTATTATTTCTTTTTTCTTTTACCCTACCCAAGTACATGGGGATTTTCTTGCCTTTTGGGAGGTCTGACGTCTTCTGCCAGCGTTCACTGGGTGTTCTGTAGGAGCAGTTCCACGTGTAGAGGTATTTCTACTGTATCTGTGGGAAGGAAGGTGATCTCCGCGTCTTACTCTTCCGCCATCTTGCCCCTACCTCTCCATAACTCTTTTTGAATTATGGTTTTCTCAGGGTATACGCCCAGTAGTAGGATTGCTGAGTCGTATGGTAGTTCTAGTTTTAGATTTTTAAGGAACCTCCCTACAGTTCTCTATAGTGGCTGTATCAATTTACATTCCCACCAACAGTGTATGAGGGTTCCATTTTCTCCACACCCTCTCCAGCATTTATTGTTTGTAGATGTTTTGATGATGGCCATTCTAACCGGTGTGAGATGATATCACACTGTAGTTTTGATTTGCATTTCTCTAATGATTAGTGATGTTGAGCATTCTTTCATGTGTTTGTTGGCAATCTGTATATCTTCTTTGGAGAAATGTCTATTTAGGTCTTCTGCCCATTTTTGGATTGGGTTGTTTGTTTTTTTCAAATTGAGCTGCATGAGCTGCTGGGAAATTTTGGAGATTAATCCTTTGTCAGTTGCTTCCTTTGCAAATATTTTCTCCCATTCTGAGGGTTTTCTTTTGGTCTTGTTTATGGTTTCCTTTGCTGTGCAAAAGCTTTTAAGTTTCATTAGGTCCCATTTGTTTATTTTTGTTTTTATTTCCATTTCTCTAGGAGCTGGGTCAAAAAGGATCTTGCTATGACTTATGTCATACAGTGTTCTGCCTATGTTTTCCTCTAAGAGTCTGAGAGTGTCTGGCCTTACATTTAGGTCTTTAATCCATTTTGAGTTTATTTTTGTGTATGGTGTTAAGGAGTGTTCTAATTTCATCCTTTTACATGTAGCTGTCCAGTTTTCCCAGCACCACTTATTGAAGAGGTGTCTTTTCTCAATTTTATATTCTTGCCTCCTTTATCAAAACTAATGTGACCATATGTACATGGGTTTATCTCTGGGCTTTCTATCCTGTTCCATTGATCTATACTTCTGTTTTTGTGCCAGTACCATACTGTCTTGATTACTGTAGCTTTGGAGTATAGTCTGAAGTCTGGGAGCCTGATTCCTCCAGCACCGTTTTCCTTTCTCAAGGTTACGTTGGCTATTCGGGGTCTTCTGTGATTCCATACCAACTGGGAAATTTTTTGATCTAGTTCTGTGAAAAATGCCAGTGGTAGTTTGATAGGGATTGCATTGAGTCTGTAGATTGCTTTGAGTAGTATAGTCATTTTCACAGTGTTGATTCTTCCAATCCAAGAACATGGTATATCGCTCCATCTGTTTGTATCCTCATTAATTTCTTTCATCAGTGTCTTATAATTTTCTTCATACCAGTCTTCTGTCTCCTTAGGTAGGTTTATTCCTAGGTATTTTATTCTTTTAGTTGCAATGGTAAATGGGAGTGTTTTCTTAATTTCACTTTCAGATTTTTCATCATTAGTGTACAGGAATGCAAGAGATTTCTGTGCATTAATTTTGTATCCTGCTACTTTACCAAATTCATTGAGTAGCTCTAGTAGTTATCTGGTAACATCTTTAGGATTCTCTATGTATAGTATAGTATCATGTCATCTGAAAACAGTCACAGCTCTATTTCTTCTTTTCTGATTTGGATTCCTTTTATTTCTTTTTCTTCTCTGATTGCTGTGGCTAAAACTTCCAAAACTATGTCAATAGTGGTGAGAGTGGGCAACCTTGTCCTGTTCCTGATCTTAGTGGAAATGGTTTCAGTTTTTCACCATTGAGGATGATGTTGGCTGTGCATTTGTCATATATGGCCTTTATTATGTGGAGGAAAGTTCCCTCTATGCCTACTTTCTGGAGGGTTTTTATCATAAATGGGTGTTGAATTTTGTCAAAAGCTTTCTCTGCATCTATTGAGATGATCATTTGGTTTTTCTCCTTCAATTTGTTAATATGGGGTATCACATTGATTGATTTGCGTATCTTGAAGAATCCTTGCATTCCTGGGATAAACCCCACTTGATCATGGTGTATGATCCTTTTAATGTGCTGTTGGACTCTGTTTGCTAGTATTTTGTTGAGGATTTTGGCATCTGTGTTCATCAGTGATATTGGCCTGTAGTTTTCTTTTTTTGTGACATCTTTGTCTGGTTTTGGTATCAGGGTGATGGTGGCCTCGTAGAATGAGTTTGGGAGTGTTCCTCCCTCTGCTATATTTTGGAAAAGTTTGAGAAGGATAGGTGTTAGCTCTTCTCTAAATGTTTGATAGAATTCGCCTGTGGATCCATATGGTCCTGGGCTTTTGTGCGTTGGAAGAGTTTTAATCACAGTTTCAATTTCAGTACTTGTGATTGGTCTGTTCATATTTTCTGTTTCTTCCTGGTTCAGTCTCGGAAGGTTGTGCATTTCTAAGAACTTGTCCATTTCCTCCAGGTTGTCCACTTTACTGGCATATAGTTGCTTGTAGTAATCTCTCATGATCCTTTGTATTTCTGCAGTGTCAGTTGTTACTTCTCCGTTTGCATTTCTAATTTTATCGATTTGAGTCTTCTCCCTTTTTTTCTTGATGAGTCTGGTTAATGGTTTATCAATTTTGTTTATCTCCTCAAAGAACCAGCTTTTAGTTTTATTGATCTTTGCTATCGTTTCCTTCATTTCTTTTTCATTTATTTCTGATCTGATCTTTATGATTTCTTTCCTTCTGCTAACTTTGGTGGTTTTTTGTTCTTCTTCCTCTCATTGCTTTAGGTGTAATGTTAGGTTGCCTATTTGAGATGTTTCTTGTTTCTTAAAGTAAGATTGTATTGCTATAAACTTCCCTCTTAGAACTGCTTTTGCTGCATCCCACAGGTTTTGGGCCGTCGTGTCTCCATTGTCATTTGTTTCTAGGTATTTTTTGATTTCCCCTTTGATTTCTTCAGTGATCACTTCGTTATTAAGTAGTGTATTGTGTAGCCTCCATGTGTTTGTATTTTTTACAGATCTTTTCCTGTAATTGATATCTAGTCTCATAGCGTTGTGGTCGGAAAAGATACTTGATACGATTTCAATTTTCTTAAATTTACCAAGGCTTGGTTTGTGATCCAAGATATGATCTGTCCTGGAGATTGTGCCATGAGCACTTGAGAAGAACGTGTATTCTGTTGTTTTTGGATGGAATGTCCTAAGAATATCAATTAAGTCCATCTTGTTTAATGTATCATTTAAAGCTTGTGTTTCCTTATTTATTTTCATTTTGGATGATCTGTCCTTTGGTGAAGGTGGGGTGTTAAAGTCCCCTACTATGATTGTGTTGCTGTCGATTTCCCCTTTTATGGCTTTTAGTATTTGCCTTATGTATTGAGGTGCTCCTGTGTTGGGTGCATAAATATTTACAATTGTTATACCTTCTTCTTGGAATGATCCCTTGGTCATTATGTAGTTTCCTTCTTTGTCTCTTGTAATAATCTTTGTTTTAAAGTCCATTTTGTTTGATATGAGAATTTCTAATACAGCTTTCTATTGTTTTCCATTTGCATGGAATATCTCTTTCCATCACCTCACTTTCTGTCAGTATGTGTCCCTAGGTCTGATGTGGGTCTCTTGTAGACAGCATATATATGGGTCTTGTTTTTGTATCCATTCAGCCAGTCTATGTCTTTTGGTTGGAGCATTTAATCCATTTACATTAAATGTACATACTTCAATTTTTAAAAATGCTTTTGTGAAGGTCATTAAAACTTTATCAGCAAAGCGTAAACCCTCAGGAATGGCAATAAATATATGTTTTATTCAGAGACATTGCAGCTGATTTTCAGGAAATATTTCGCCCCACTCAAGGAATTTGCCCACCTCTAAGTACAAAAAATGGTTCACTCTTATTCAGCCAAGTGGTACTTATGCTTCCAGTACAGCCTATAACCAACTAGAATACTAATTATGTGGCTATTTCTCTTACCCTCATCTGCCACTTACTTAGCCTGTGTATTCAGAATAATTGATAGAGGCTTTGCAGTGTTTTAAACTACTAACTCTCTATGTTTTTCTGGGGGAAAAAAACCCAAAAACCTCTAAAATTAGGTATGCACAAGCTACTTGGGAGAACTCCCAGTAACTGATTTCTTCTTTTTGCATTCTCTGCAATTTACAGTTCCCACAGCATAAATAATACTACTCGAAAAAGCACTCCAAAACTTTTCTCTGACTCTAGCAGTAGTTATAAATGACACAACTTCTGCTCCAGAAGCCCAGAAACTACTCTAAATTCATTAGCTAGTGTTGTCATGGACAATCTCATAGCCATTGATTTTCTCTAAGCTCCCCATTTCTAATCTCATAGCGTTGTGGTCAGAAAAGATGCTTGATATGATTTCAATTTTCTTAAATTTACTGAGGCTTGATTTGTGACCCAAAATGTGATCTATCCTGGAGAATGTTCCATGCATACTTGAGAAGAAAGTGCAGTCTTTTGTTTTTGGATGGAATGTCCTATAAATATCAATTAAATCTATCTTGTCTATTGTGTCATTTACACCTTCTGTTTCCTTGTTTATTTTCATTTTGGATGATCTGTCCATTGGTGAAAGTGGGGTGTTAAAGTCCCCTACTATTACTGTGTTCCTGTGGATTTCCTCTTTTATAGCTGTTAGCACTTGCCTTATGTATTGACGTGCTCCTATGTTGGGTGCATATATGTTTATAATTGTTATATCTTCTTCTTGGATTGATCCCTTGATCATTATGTAGTGTCCTTCCTTGTCTCTTGTAACATTCTTTATTTTAAAGTCTATTTTATCTCATATGAGTATTGCTACTCCAACTTTCTTTTTTTTTAATTAATTTATTTATTTATTTATTTTTGGCTGTGCTGGGTCTTCATTTCTGTGCAAGGGCTTTCTCTAGTCTTGGCAAGCGGGGGCCACTCTTCATCGTGGTGCCTGGGCCTTTCATTATCACGGCCTCTCTTGTTGCGGAGCACAGGCTCCAGACACGCATGCACAGTAGTTATGGTTCATGGACCTAGCCGCTCTGCGGCATGTGGTATCCTCCCGGACTGGGGCACGAACCCATGTCCCCTGCATTGGCAGGCAGATTCCCAACCGCTGCACCACCAGGGAAGCCCCAACTTTCTTTTGATTTCCATTTGCATGGAATATATTTTTCCATCCCTCACTTTCAGTCTGTATTTGTCCCTAGGTCTGAAGTGGGTCTCTTGTAGACAGCATATATGTGGGAATTGTTTTCGTATCCATTCAGCAAGCCTGTGTCTTTTGGTTGGAGCATTTAATCTATTCATGTTTAAGGTTATTATCAATATGTATGTTCCTACGACCATTTTCTTAATTGTTTTTGGTTTGTTTTTGTAGGTCCTTTTCTTCCCTTGTGTTTCCCACTTAGAGAAGTTCCTTTAGTATTTGTTGTAGAGCTGGTTTGCTGGTGGTGCTGAATTCTCTTAGCTTTTGCTTGTCTGTAAAGCTTTTGATTTCTCCTTCGAATCTGAATGAAATCCTTGCCAGGTAGAGTAATCTTGGTTGTAGGTTCTTCCCTTTCATCACTTTAAGTATATCATGCCACTCCCTTCTTGCCTGTGGAGTTTCTGCTGAGAAATCAGCTGTTAACCTTATGGGAGTTCCCTTGTATGTTATTTGTCGTTTTTCCCTTGCTGCTTTCAATAATTTTTCTTTGTCTTTTATTTTTGCAGATGTGATTACTATGTGTCTCGGCATGTTTCTCCTTGGATTTATCCTGTATGGGACTCTCTGCACTTCCTGGACTTGGGTGGCTACTTTTTTCCCATGTTAGGGAAGTTTTCAATTGTAATCTCTTCAAATATTTTCTCTGGTCCTTTCTCTCTCTCTTCTCCTTCTGGGACCCCTATAATGCGAATGTTGTTGTGTTTAATGTTGTCCCAGCAGTCTCTTAGGCTGTCTTCATTTCTTTTCATTTTTTTTTCTTTAGTCTGTTCCGCAGCAGTGAATTCCACCATTCTGTCTTCCTAGGTCACTTATTCGTTCTTCTGCCTCAGTTATTCTGCTATTGGTTCCTTCTAGTGTAGTTTTCATTTCAGTTATTGTATTGTTCATCTCTGTTTGTTCTTTAATTTTTCTAGGTCTTTGTTAAACATTTCTTGCATCTTCTCGATCTTTGCCTCCATTCTTTTTCCGAGGTCCTGGATCATCTTCACTATCATTATTCTGAATTCTTTTTCTGGAAGGTTGCCTATCTCCACTTCATTTAGTTCCTTTTCTGGGGTTTTATCTTGTTCCTTCATCTGGTACATAGCCCTCTGCCTTTTCATCTTGTCTGTCTTTCTGTGAATGTGGTTTTTGTTCCACAGGCTGCAGGATTGTAGTTCTTCTTGCTTCTGCTGTCTGCCCTCTGGTGGATGAGGCTATCTAAGAGCCTTGTGCAAGCTTCCTGATGGGAGGGACTGGTGGTGGGTAGAGCTGACTGTTGTTCTGGTGGGCAGAGCTCAGTAAAACTTTAATCCTCTTGACTGCTGATGGATGGGGCTGGGTTCCCTACCTGTTGGTTGTTTGGCCTGAGGCAACCCAACACTGGAGGCTACCTGGGCTCTTTGGTGGGTTTAATGGCATATTCTGGGAGGGCTCACGCCAAGGAGTACTTCCCAGAACTTCTGCTGCCAATGTCCTTGTTCCCATGGTGAGCCACAGCCACCCCCCGCCTCTGTAGGAGACCCTCCAATACTAGCAGGTAGGTCTGGTTCTGTCTCCCCTGGGGTCACGGCTCCTTCCCCTGGGTCCTGATGCACACACTACTTTGTGTGTGCCCTCCAAGAGTGGAGTCTCTGTTTCCCCCAGTTCTGTCGAAGTTCTGTCATCAAATCCTAGTAGGCTTCAAAGTCTGATTCTCTAAGAATTCCTCCTCCTGTTGCCAGACCCCCAGGTTGGGAAGCCTGACGTGGGGCTCAGAACCTTCACTCCAGTGGGTGGATTTCTGTGGTATAAGTGTTCTCCAGTCTGTTAGTCACCCACCCAGCAATCATGGGATTTGATTTTACTGTGATCGTGCCCCTCCTACCATCTCATTGTGGCTTCTCCTTTGTCTTTGGATGTGAGGTGTCTTTTTTGGTGAGTTCCAGTGTCTTCCTGTCAATGATTGTCCAGCAGCTATCTGTGATTCTGGTGTTCTTTCAAGAGGGAGTGAGAGCACGTCCTTCTACTCTGCCTTCTTGGTTCCAATCCCTCACTTTGTTGTAAAGCAGAAACTAACACACCTTTCTAAAGCAATTATACTCCAATAAAGATGTTACAAAAAGAAAAAGTAAGAGCACAAACTCTATCTTGTGTTCCCATTGTTCCAGATGTGACTGATAAACTGTTCTTGGTATGACTTAGCAAGGTACCATATACATAGAGCATTCCTATTTGGGGTTTCCCTGGGAATGAAAAACAGATAATTGACCAGAACCCTGCATTTTAAATGTTTGCAAGAGCCAATCTGTCATTCCCATTAGAGAGCAGGGAGGATGTAACCTCACAGGGATTAAAAAGATTTATTTACTTGGTTGGGGAGAGGGTATAGAATACTTATGAGAAAACAAATCGAATCAGGTGACGGACTTCTGAGAGGATGTGTTTGGCTGGATGTAAGAAGGGGAAGCAGAATGAAAGCACATTTTCTGGAATATATACTGCTGAGGAAAGGAGTCTCCTAGAGGTTATAGTCCACTGCAGCACTTGGAAACAGAGATGGAGAAGAACTTTTTCACTCAATGAGGCTCTTGGAAATAAAAGAAAATCGCCACCAGTCTCCTTCTTCAAAGGCCTAAGGCCAGGCCTGCTGGCCCAGACAAAGTTTTTTATGTCCCTTGGAGGTCATTGTTTCTTGCACAAGAGACTTCTGGGGAGAAAAGGACTTGGTAGCACCAGTACTGGTAGGGTGATGCATTGACACTAGGCTTTCATATTTATTAAGAACAACTGGGTACTGCTTCAAAAACGTGGGAAACCAAGAGGCTCCAAGAGACAAAGAGATATAGAGAACAAACTAGTAGTTACCAGTGGGGGAAGGAAGGGAGAAGGTCAAGATAGGGGTAGGGGAATAAGAGGTACAAACTACGATGTATAAAATAAATAACCTACAAGGATATATTGTACAACATGGGAAATATAGGTGATATTTTATAATAACTTTAAATGGATTATAATCTATTAAAATATTGAATCACTATGTGGTACACCTGAAACTTGTATAATACTGTACATCAACTATACCTCATTAAAAAATGAAGAAACATGCAAGAAATTGTGACTGGATTGAACATATTTTCAGAAGAAAATGAGGCTTAATATGAGAATTAAGAAGTTTGGTATAATTACAAATAAATAATTCAGAAAATCATGAGGAAATTCTTGACATCTGTTGGAATATCTCAGAATAATTCATTTGGAATACTGTGGTCTTATTGACCATCAATGACTTTTCTAGTATTCAAGCACTATCAGCAAAAGTGATCTCTGCATCTTTGCTCAGAATTCGGCCATGCAGATTTGCAATTTTGTGTGTTTACTGCTGATATTTGAAGTACCATAATCTTTTTATCAAAGTATAGTTGATTTACAATGTTGTGTTAGTTTCTGGTAGACAGCAAAGTGATTCAGTTATATATACATATATATGTATTGTTTTTCAGATTCTTTTCCATTATAGATTATTATAAGATATTTAATATAGTTCCCTGTGCTATATGGTAAAACCTTGTTGTTTATCTATTTTATATATAGCAGTAGTATCTCTTAATCCCAAATTCCTAATTTATCCCTCTCCCCTCTTTCTGCACTGGTAACCATAGGTCTGTTTTCTATGTCTGTGAGCCTTTCTGTACTGTAAATATGTTCATTTGTATCATTTTTAAGATTCCATATATAATTGATATCGTATGATATTTGTCTTTCTCTGTTTGACTTACTTTACTTAGTATGATAATCTCTAGGTCCATCCATGGTGCTACAAATGGCATTATTTCATTCATTTTTATGGCTGAGCAATATTCCATTTTATATGTATACCACATCTTCTTTATCCATTCATCTGTTTATGGACACTTAGGTTACTTCCATGTCCTGGCTATTGTAAATAGTGCTGCAATGACCATTGGGGTGCATGTATCTTTTCAAATTATAGTTTTCTCCAGAAATGTGCTCAGGAGTGGGATTGCTGTATCATATGGTAGCTCTATTTTTAGTTTTTTAAGGAACCTCCATACTGTTTTCCATAGTGGTTGCACCAATTTGCATTCCCACCAACAATGTACAAGGGTTCCCTTTTCTCCATGCCCTCTCCAGCATTTATTATTTGTACACATTTTGATGGTGGCCATTCTGACTGGTGTGAGGTGATACCTCATAGTAGTTTTGATTTGCATTTCTCTAATAATTAGGGATGTTGAGCATATTTTCATGTGCCTGTTGGCCATCTGTATGTCTTCTTTGGAGACATGTCAATTTAGGTCTTATGCCCATTTTTTGATTGGGTTGTTTGTTTTTTTATATTGAGCTATATGAGCTGTTTGTATATTTTGGAAATTAAGCCCTTATCAGTTGCATCATTTGCAAATATTTTCTTCCATTCTGTAGGCTGTCTTTTCATTTTGTTATGGTTTCCTTTGTTGTGAAAAAGCTTTTAAGTTTGATTAGGTCCCATTTGTTTATTTTTGCTTTTATTTATTTATTTATTTTTTGCCTTGGGAGACTGACTTAAGAAAACATTGCTACTGTTTATGTCAGAGAATGTTTTGCCTATGTTCTCTTTTAGGAGTTTTATGGTGTAATGCCTTATATTTAAGTCTTTAAGCCATTTTGTGTTTATTTTTGTGTATGGTGGGAAGGAGTGTTCTAACTTCATTGATTTACATGTGGCTGTCCATCTTTGCCAACACCACTTGAAGAGACTGTCTTTCTCCATTGTATATTCTTGTCTCCTTTGTCATAGATCAATTGACCATAGGTGTATGGGTTTATTTCTGTGTTCTCTATTCTGCTCCATTGATCCATATGTCTGTTTTTGTGCCAGTACCATGCTGTTTTGATTACTCTAGCTTTGTAGTTTTGTCTGAAGTCTGGGAGGGTTATGCCTCCAGCTTTGTTCTTTTTCAAATTACCATAAACTTTATATCCATTCTAGTATCTTTTTTTTTCATTCTAGTATCTTTGACTTCCAGAAAGTTTCCCCTTAACGTATTCAGCTAGAAAATTTTTATCAGGATGTTATTTAAGAACACAAAAGTTGGGCTTCCCTGGTGGTGCAGTGGTTGAGAATCTGCCTGCCAATGCAGGGGACACGGGTTCGAGCCCTGGTCTGGGAAGATCCCACATGCCACGGAGCAACTGGGCCCGTGAGCCACAATTACTGAGCCTGCGCGTCTGGAGCCTGTGCTCCGCAACAAGAGAGGCCGCGATGGTGAGAGGCCCGCGCACCGCGATGAAGAGTGGTCCCCACTTGCCGCAACTAGAGAAAGCCCTCACACAGAAACGAAGACTCAACACAGTCATAAATAAATAAATAAAAGAACGTGAATTTCTTTAAAAAAAAAAAAGAACACAGAAGTTATCATAAACACTATCATGTGACAAAGCAGGAAGAAAAGCTTCAAAAAGTATTTCAGGGTTCTAGTTCAAGATGGCAACATAGGAGGATCCTAAACTCACCTCCTCCTATGGATACACCGAATCTACAGCTACATACAGAACAATTGCCTCTGAAAAGAAACCTCAAAACTAGCTGGACAACTCCTACACAACAGGTGAATAAGAAAAAAATCCACATTAAAATGGGTAGGAGAGGCTGAGACACAGTCTCACCATAAACCTTACTCCCATCAAGGCAACCCACAATCAAGAGGGAATTCACAACCCCAAACTTCTCCTTGAGGAGAGAAGGGTTTGAAACCCACATCTGGCATCCTAATGTTTAAGACCTGCACCTAAGAAACAAGGCCCCAAAACATCTCACTTTGAAAGACAACAGGGCTCACCTCCACAAGACACACAAGGCTATAGTGATCTGAGAAACAATTCTTAAAGGGTTCATGCAGACCCAACCACCGTAGTGCCCACAGCAGA
Source organism: Balaenoptera ricei (assembly GCF_028023285.1). Lineage (NCBI taxonomy): Eukaryota > Metazoa > Chordata > Mammalia > Artiodactyla > Balaenopteridae > Balaenoptera > Balaenoptera ricei. Next base: position 65,019,425 of record NC_082660.1, on the reverse strand, counting down.
GGCAGCAACTGAAAAGCACCCACACCTTCTGTGAAAGTGGCCTATTTGCTTATCTTAAACCTTTGGTCTGGAGTGACATCAGCATCATGGCAGCATGACATGCTTTTTTCGTCTCTCCCCTTCAATCTACAATTAGTAAAACATCCATAACTCAACAAAAGTTTCTCTACCCACACACCAGGAGACTGGAGAAGTTGACATATCTGTATGTCTGAAGTTGGGTGGACTGGAACACATAGAGGATGCAGAACCAGGGAGACGTTAGGGGAAGTGTCTGTTATTCCAGTCCCCCAGCTGCCTTGGCTGAGCCTGAAGCCACAGAGAACTCAGTAGTAGCAGGGGAGGTGGCACACATGACTCCAACCTGTCAGCTGCAGCAGCACCAGCAGCTAAAGGTAACTGAGCTGCAGCTGTGGCAGGACCCATGACCCCAATCCCTCCAGCCAAAACAGAGCCTATGACTCTTGCGCCAACCCCACCCCCGACCCCTGCAGTGGCAGCACCCACGAATCCAACAAACCTGGATGCAGTGGAGGTGATCAAGACCCTGGCTCCTTCCCCACACCCTCCTCCCCCCCACTGCAGTGGAAATAAATGAAACAGTGACTAAAATGACAATAGAAAAGTCAGTGAAACTAATAGCTGGTTTTTTGAAAGATAAACAAAATTGACAAACTGTAGCTGGACTCACTAAGAAAAAAGGAGAGAAGCCTCAGATAAATAAAATCAGAACCAAATGAGGATAAATTATAGCAGATAACACAGAAATAAAAGGATATTAAGAAAAGTTATTTGCTGACAAATTGGACAAGCTAGAAGAAATGGATAAATTCTTAGAATCATATAATCTGCCAAGACTGAATCATGAAGAAATAGAAAACTTGAATAGACCAATCACTACTAAGGAGACTGAAACAGTAATCAGTAACTTCCCAAAAAACTAAATTCCAGAATTAGACAACTTTACAGGTGAATTCTACAAAACATTCAGAGAAGATTTAAAACCTATCCTTCTCAAACTCTTCCAAAAAATTGAAAAGGAGGGAATGTTGCCAAACTCATCTTATAAGACCAACATTACTGTGATACCAGAACCAGACAAGGACAACACAAAAAAGAAAATTACAGGCCAATATATCTGGTGAACGAAAATGCAAAAATCCTCAACAAAATATTAGCAAACTGAATACAACAATACATTAAAAGGATCATACACCACGATCAAGTGGGATTTATTCCAAGGATGCGAGGGTGGTTCGACATCTGCAAATCAATCAATGTGATACACCACACTAATAAAATGAAGAATAAAACTCATATAATCATCTCAATGGATGCAGAAAAACCATTTGAAATGATTCAAAACCCATTTATGATTTTAAAAAACTGTCAATAAAATAGATATAGAAGGAATGTACCTCAACATAACAAAGGCCATATATGACAAACCCACAGCTAACATCATACTCAATGGTAAAAAGCTGAAAGCTATCCCTCTAAGATCAGAAACAAGACAAGGATGCCCACTCTCACCATTCTTATTCAACATAGTATTGGAAGTACTAGCCACTCCAATCAGGCAAGAAAAAATAAATAAAAGTCATCCAAATTGGAAAGGAAGAAGTCAAATTGTCACTATTTGCAGATGATATGATACTATATATAGAAAACCCTAAAGATTCCCCCAAAATTTCAGAAATAACAAATACAGTAATGGTGCAGGGTACAAACTCAATATACAAAAACCTGTTGTGGGGACTTTCTTGGTGGTCCAGTAGTTAAGACTTCGCCTTCCAATGCAGGGGGTGCAGGTTCAATCCCTGGTTGGGGAGCTAAGATCCCACATGCCTTGTGGCCAAAAAAACCAAAGCATAAAACAGAAGCAATGTTGTAACAAATTCAATAAAGTCTTTAAAAATGGTCCACATCAAAAAAAAATCTTTAAAAAAATCTGTTGTAAAATTCTAGGCTTAGTTGTAAAATCCTGGGTTAACTATCATTTGGAAATTTAAATATACATTACAGTAAACATTTAGAAAATGTTTTTCTAAAATGTTCCATCTAGGTCAATAAACTTGTCTGTAGAAGTCTTTTATAAGGATAAAAAAAATCTGTTGTGTTTCTATACACTAATGAACTATTAGAAAGAGAGATTAAGAAAACAATCCTATTTACAATTGCAACAAAAAGAATAAAATACCTAGGAATAAATTTAACCAAGGAGGTGAAAGATCTCTATACTGAAAAATATAAGACATTGTTAAAAGAATTGAAGAAGACACAAATACATGGAAAGATATTCCATGCTTATGGATTGGAAGAAATAGCATTGTGAAAATGTCCACATTACCTAAAGCAATCTACAGATTCAATGCATTCCCCATCAAAATTCTGACATTTTTCACGGAACTAGAACAAAAAAAATCCTAATATTTTTATGGAACCACAAATGACCCCAAATAGCCAAAATAATCTTGAGAAAGGTCAAAGCTGGAGGCTTCATGCTTCTTGATTTCAACTATATTACAAAGCTATAGTAGTCAAAACAGTATGGTACTGGCATTAAAAACAGACACATAGATCAATGAAACAGGCTAAAGAGCCCAGAAAATAAACCTACATATATACTACAATTTACAGCAAAGGAGTCAAGAATATACAATGGGGAAAGGATAGTCTCTTCAATAAATGGTGTTGGGAAAACAGGACAGTCACATGCAAAAGAATGAAACTGGACCACTATTTTACACTTTACAAAAAATTTAACTCAAAATGGGTTAAACACTTGAATGCAAGACCTGAAACCATAAAACTCCTAGAAGAAAAGATAGGCGATAAACTCCTTGACATCAGTCTTGGTGATGATTTTCTGGATCTGACACCAAACACAAAGGTAACAAAAGCAAAACTAGACAAGTGGAACTTCATCACACTAAAATATTTCTGCACAGCAAAGGAAACCATCAACAAAATGAAAAAGCAACCTACAGAATGGTAGAAAATATTTGCAACTCATATATCTGATAAGGGGTTAACATCCAAAACATATAAAGAATTTATACAACTCAATAGCAAAAAATAAAATCTGATTAAAAAGTAGGCAGGGGCTTCCCTGGTGGCGCAGTGGTTGAGAATCTGCCTGCCAATGCAGGGGACACGGGTTCGAGCCCTGGTCTGGGAAGATCCCACATGCCGCAGAGCAGCTGGGCCCATGAGCCACAATTACTGAGCCTGCGCATCTGGAGCCTGTGCTCCGCAACAAGAGAGGCCGCGATAGTGAGAGGCCCGTGCACCACGATGAAGAGTGGCTCCCGCTTGCCGCAACTAGAGAAAGCCCTCACACAGAACGAAGACCCAACACAGCCATAAATAAATAAATATAACATGAATGAACATTAAAGAAAAAAAACCAGTATGGTGCTGGCAAAGGATAGAAATGTGGACCAATGGACTAAAATTGAGGGTCCAGAAATAAACCCATACTTTTATGACAAATTAATTTTTGACAAGTCCATTCAGTGGAGACAAGTTCTTTCAAAAAATAGTACTGAGACAACTGATTTACACATATGAAAGAATGAATTTGGGCCCCACTTCACACATACACAAAAATTAACTAGAAATTGATCAATGACCTAAATATAAGAGCCAATATCAGAAAACTCACTAAAGAAAACGTAAGGGTAAACTTAATAACCTTGGATTTCGCAATGGATTCTTAAATATAGCACCCACAGTATGATCAACAAAAGAAAAAATAGATAAATCAGACTTCATCAAAATTTTAAAACTTTTGTGCATAAAGAACGCTATAAAAAAAAAGTGAAAGGACAACTTACAGAATGGTAGAAAATATTTGCAAATCACATATCCAATAAAGTTTAATATCCAGAATAAAGAACTCCTACAACTCAACAACAAAAGAACAACCCAATCAATTGAAGTCACTTATGCAAACGACTTGAAGAGATGTTTCTCCAAAGAAGATATACAAATGGCCAATAAGCCCAACATCATTAGTCATTAGGGAAATGCAAATGAAAACCACAGTGAGATACCATTCATACCACTTCACATCTACAATTTTTTTTAAAAAAGGAAACTAACAAGTGTTGGCAAGGCTGCAGAGAAATTGGAACCCTCATACCTTGCTGGTGGGAATGTAAAATGGTGCAGCCACTGTGGAAAACAATTTGGCCGTTTCTCAAAAAGGTTAACACAGAATTACCATAAGACCTAGCAATTCCTCTTCTAGGTGTATCCCAAAAAGAATTGAAAATAGAAACTTAAACAGATACTTTTATGCCAGTGTTCATTGCAGCACTATTCACAATAGCTACAAGGTGGAAACAACCCAAGTGTCCATCAATAGATGAATGGATAAATGAAATGTGGTATATACGTGCAATGGAATATAATTCAACTGTAGAAAAAAATGACATTCTGAGATGTGCTACAATATGGATGAAACTTGAAAACATTATGCTAAGTGAAATAAACCAGACACAAAACACATAAAGTAGATTAGAGGTTACTGGGGCAGGGGGGAGAGGGAAAATACAGAGTTATGCCTAATGAATACAGAGTTTCTATTTGGGGTGATGAAAAAGCTTTGGAAATAGATAGCGGTAATTGTTGTACAACATTCTAAATATAATTAATGCCCCTGAGTTATACATTTAAAATGGCAAATTCTATGTTTTATATATATTTTAGCACAATAAAATTTTTTTTCAAAATAAGAAGAAAGAAATCTAGCATTACAGGAGACACAGCCTGTGCCCCACAACTCCTTTACCTCAGTGTTTAAGAACATTCAAATTGAACACAGTAATGAGATACTGTAAGCCACAATTCATAAACAACGCTTGGCAGCAAACTTCTTTCAGTATCATCATAACAGCTGTATCTGAGGCAGCTGCTAACTTTCTTCTCTCTCTCTTCTACTTCTTTGGTTACAACTTTACCCTAACAACTTCTCTTTCCCAGTCTGCCAGCATATTGGCTGTTTCTCACCAATAACTTCCTGTGAAAATCCTCTGCCTATATTTATGTCCCTATCACCATGCTGTACATTATATTCCCAGGTCTTATTTATTTTATAACAGAAAGTTTGTATTTTTGGCTACCTTTACCCATTTTGACCACCCTGACCCCTGCCTCTGGCAACTACCATATGTTCTTTGTATCTATGAGCTCAGGTATTTTTAAAAGATTCCACATAATAAGTGAGATCATATGGCATTTGTCTTTCTCTGTCTGACTTACTTTCCCCCTGTGAAAATCCTCTGCCTATATTTATGCCCCTGTCTTACTGACCAATCTATGGTCTAGAACAAGACTATTAACACTATGCTACTTTAGGTCATACGTCCAGCTTGACAAGACTGTTTGAATAGTCAGTCTCGAATATGGTAATTGACTAGGGCAAAGACATTTAATATTAAGCCTACATTTTACATTTATCCTGGCTCTATGTGTGATCATAGATAAAATATCACTCTGAGCTCAACATTGTCATCTATAAGATAGAAATAGCAGCATCTTCCTCCAAGAGTTTTTTTTTTTTTAGGATTAAATAAGATTAACATATGGAATGTATCTAGCACATAATGGAATCAGTAAATTTTAGTTAACTTCCACTTCTCCATAACATGTTATTAAGAGAAACTTCAATGCTGGGGTGGGGGTGGCCTGTAATTCTTACATTTTGAGAACCACATCAGGGGTATAACCTTACCTTCAGACACACTAATATTCATGCCTCTGCCAAGTAACAATCATGAGCTGAAGAGTGGATACGTTTGCCTTATTATGGCAAAACTTCTGTTCTTCTGCACTAAAGACACTTGACATTCAGAAAAAAACTCTCTTGTGAATAAGTTTGTAAATTAACTACTTTTGAAACAATTGTTACATCTTTTAAGTAAAGCTGAATTTTCATATATTTTACATATTGAGCTTGTTAAGAGTAAGACACACTCTATAATAGAGTACTACAGTGCTGAGAAAGCAGAATTACCCTTCTTGCAGACAAAGAGTTATTCATTCATACATGTATCCATTCAACATATATTAAGTGCCTGATATGTCATCCCCTGGGGATACAGAGATGAATAAACCATGGTTCCTATTCTCAAGGAGCTCACAGTCTAATGAGGGAGACAGACAAGTAATTAGACAATTACTAAATAGTGCACTAAGTGCTACAGTTGAGGGGAATTTTAACAACAGGTACTTAATCCAGGCTGGTAGGAAGTGACACCTGAATTTTCTTGAAACTCATGTATGAGCTATAAAAGCATACACAATTGCTATTATTATTATTATTTCTCTGGATCTGTATATATGTATATAAGTTCATAAGAAAACTTCTGGAAGGATCACACCAAACTAAAATTTTTTATGCAACAATTATTTCCTGAATGCTTACCACATGCCAGGTGCTTTTCTAGGCACTTAGGATAAATCACTGAATGTGACAGAACAAGATCCTTGTCCGAAGTTGGGGCTTATATTTTGCAGGGGGAGATACATAATAAAAATTAAATTTAAATGAGTAAAATATATATTGTATGTTATAAGGCAATAAGTGCTATGAAAGGAAAAAGAAAAAGTCTGGTAGAGATGAGGAGTGCTAGTGGAAAGGTAGTCAGGGTGCAGTATTAAATAGGGTGATCATGGTTGACTTCATTGAAAAGGTGCAAGTTGAGTAAAGACCTGATGTAGCTGAGGAAATTAGCCAAGTGAATATCTGGGGATATAGTGTTCCATGCAGAGGGAGGAATTAGAGAAAGGCCCTAAAATGGAAGTGTGGTTGACATGGCACATGGGAGAAACAGCAAGGTCACTACTGCCAGAGCCGAATGAATCAGAGACAGAACAGAAGGAGGGAGGCTAGACAGCTAAGAGGAAAGGGAAGCCAGTTAGATACTATCTTATAAAATATTATAATAATTTTGGGTTTTACTCTGAATAACATTGCAGGAATTTGAGAAGAGAAATAATGTGTTATTTAATGTTTTAATATGATATAATTTAATGTTTTATCAATCTGGTTGCTGTGCGAAAAATAGGCTTGGGGAAAGGGGCAAGGGTGGGAGCAGAAAAATCAGTTAAGAGCTTTTTGCGATAATCCAAGTGAGAGATGATGTTGGTTCAAACCAAGGTGATATCAGTTCAGGTGGTGGAAAATGGTGGGCTTCTGGATGTATTTTGTTGGTAGAACCAATTGGATTTACTACGAATTTGGACATGGGTGGGAGAGAAAGAGAGGTGTTAAGAATGAATCCAATATTTGGGCTTGAATAACTGGGATAATAGAAACTGTGGTTAGAGCAGATGTGGGGAGGATGATCAGGAGTTCAATTTTGAACATGCTAAATTTGAGATGTCTATTTGACATTCAAGTAGAGAACATAAGTAGGCAGTTGGATATTTGGATCTGGAGTTCAAGAGACAGTTCTGGGCTGGAGTTATAAATTTGGGAGTCACTGGAATATAGATGGTATCTAAAGCCTGAGACTGGATAAGAGCACCAAACAAATGACTGTTCTAGTTAGAGAAGAAAAGAGTGATTCAAGAAGTGAGCCCTGGGGACTTCACTGGTGGTCCAGTTGTAAAGAATCCACCTTACAATACAGGGGACACAGGTTTGATCTCTGCTCAGGGAACTAAGATCCCACATGCTGCAGGGCAACTAAGCCTTCATGCCACAACTACTGAGTTCACGCACCTCAACTAGAGCCCACATGCTGCAAACTACAGAGCCCATGTGCTCTGGAACCCATGCATCACAACTCCAGAGCCCACACACCCTGGAGCCTGTGTGCCACAACTACAGAGAGAAAACCTACACACCACAATGAAGAGCCCACTCACCACAACAAAAGATCCAGCATGCCTCAACGAAGATCCTGCGTGCCACAGCTAAGACCCAATGCAGCCAAAAAAGAAAAATAATAAATAAATTAAATTAAATAATTTTTTTTAAATCCTTAAAAAATAATAAAAAAGGAGTAAGCCTTGTAACATTTCAATATTAATAGGGTTGGGGAGAAGAGGAGGATGTAGCAAAGAAAAATAAGAAAAATCAGGAGTGTTTGGTATTCTAAAAGTTAGGCAACAGATGAAATCACACCTCATTTGGAAGGTTTCCCTGACTCCCATGTGTGATTTCCTAAGGACACCTAGCTGAGTAGCATCATTCATCCTATGTGGTCCTCTGTGTCCTCATCAATAAAATGGGGGAATAATATTGCCCACCCCCTAGGGTTGTTGTGAGCCTTGAATGAGGCAGTCTATGTGAACCTCACTAGTGCTTAATTAATATTACCTACTGTAACCCTCTCTTCCCATTAGACTGAATGGTCTTGAAGGACCTGAGGTCTTACTCATCTTAATATCTTATTTCTGCTTTTCCTTCTTCCTTCCCTACCTCTTGGCCATGATCCCCTAGTACAGTTTCTAGCACAGAGGGCCCTTAATAAACTATTTTTGAATGAAAAACACCTACCACTCCCTAATTATTCCAACATCTTCCTAAACAAGTTTTATCTCTTCATCATTCTGATTGTTTTAATACCCATGTTGATGTGGTTCTACTTTGTACCTCTATATATTAGTCTGGTCAACACTTTGTGTCTCAAATGTGAGTAATTTATGGACTCTTTAAACATTGCAATAGGGGATTAGCTCAAGAAGGTGAAGTGGAGGGAGGAGTCAAGATGGCGGAATAGGAGGAAATGGAATTTGTTGCTCCACAGAAGTTCATCAAAAACACATCTACAAACAGAACAATTCCCACAGAGCTCCTGCTGAACAGTAGCAGTAGACTTCAGACACCTAAAAGAATGAAAGAAAGAAGAAAAAAGAAAAAAAGAAAGGAAGAATCAAAAAAGAGACCAGCAATCCTGGCAGGAAGCTGAAGCTGAGCAGAGATCCCCACATTAAGAAAGACTCCCTCAAGGAGGGGAAATCAGCTGGGACAGAAAAGGAACTTCAGGGGATCAAAGGAGAATGCAGCAGATGGTCTGTGGAAGGCAAGACAACGTAAGAACTGCACACATGATCTATACCAGAGCTCTGTGCATTCTAGCCTGAATCGTGAGTCGCCTGTTGTGAAGGGGAGCTGTGTGCTGGAAAGACGGGTTCTGAGTGCAGACCCAGGGAAAGGACAGCTCTTGGCTGTGAAAAGACAGCCTGAAGGGTTAGGAGTAAGGGGTGCCACAACTGGGAAATTCTATGGAAAAAGCCTGAGACACCATAGCAAGGTGTCATTGTTGAGCAGGGTGCAAGGGGCGGAGCCACAATCATAACCCCCTTCCCTACCCACCGTCTTCTTTGGCCTCTGCAGGCATTAGGAGTGGCTCCCACCTGAGCGGGCACGCCCACCCCTTGGGCTGGGGTTGCCTCCACCTGCATAGGCTCCAGAGGCCTGAGCGCCACCCACCCCAAAACCTACTTGGGAAACAACCCTGGGCACCCCTGCCTGGGACGAGAGTCCACCAAAGTTGGCAGGGTCAGAGGGCTAAAGAGTGGGGTTGGAAGAACAGACCGGGGAGAGAAATGCAATTGGCTGCACAGAAACAATAGAAGGGATGGGAATGAGGGGATGCACGGCTGGGAATGCTCCTAGAGGAAGCCAGGTCTGCCTGGAATGCGAGGTGCCATTGTTGAGAGGTGCATGGGAGGAGGGGATGACAATGCTCCCATACACCAGCTCCTGCTGCTGCAGCTACTGGAAGTACCCAATTGTGCTCCAAGCAGCCGCTGCTTTCGCTCCCATTCACCTGGGCAAGGATCAGATGCCTGAGGGCAGCACACAGGCTGAGGTGTGGTTAAAAACAAAACTGAACCTGAGGGGCAGTGCAACCGAGGAAGAGAAACGCAAATCTTTCTATGCAGCAGCACAAGCTGTGAATTAAATCCCCAAGATCGGCTGGGTAAATCCTGCGTTTGTGGAATACCTGAATGGACAACAAGTGTTTCAACATCTGAGACCAGTGTAGCCTTCACAGCACTGGATGTTGTGGGCAAATACACATGGGAATCAGGCCAGGTCAGAGTCTGAGCTGGCCTGACAGTGCCCAAAACAGATCCAGAGACCTACCTAGAGGTATTGGAAGGCCTCCTGGGGAGGCGGCCCCAAGAAAATATTCTTATTACTAATATTCTATGTTGGTTTTTTTCATTTTGTTCAGTTGTTGGTGTTGTTGCTTTTATCATTTTTTATTTTTTATTCTCTACTTTTATTTTTTATCTCTTATCTTATGTAATTTTCTTAATATAGATAACGTTTTTATTTTTATATTTTTCCTTTACTTTTTTGTTGCTGTGGCTTTTGTCTTGTTTTGTTCTTCACTTTATATATTTTTTCCCTTTTTCTTTCTTTATTCAATTGTTTTTAGGTGTATATTCTATGTTTTATTTGCTTTGTTGTTGTTGATGTTGTTTGCTTGCCTGAACTTCTGTTTTATTTTTCATTCTTTGTTTTTGTTAGTATAATCCTTATCAATTGTTCTCATATTAGAATTCTCTTATTTGGTTGTCTGTTCCTTTGTTTTTTGTTTTCTTTTCTTTCCTCTGTGTGTGTGTGTGATGTGTGTGTTGTGTTGCTGTTGCTGCTGTTGGTTTGCTACTGTTCTTGCTATTTGCCCTGAGCTTTGCTTGTCTGGGTTTTGTTGTTGTTTTGGTTTATTTTTGTTTGGTTTTGTTTTTTGTTTTTGTCTTGTTTTGTTTTGTTTGTCTTTATTTAATTTCTTTTCTCTATATTTTATCAGTTCACACTGTGTGGCTTGTGGGATCTTGGTTCCCCAATCAGGGGTCAGTCCTGGGCCTCTGGAGTGGGAACATAGAGTCCTGGATGCTGGAATACCAGAGAATTCCCGGGTACAGGGAATATTAATTGGCATGTGCATTCCTGATGGTATCCATAAACACAGTAGGTTAGACAAAATGAAATAACAGAGAAATATGCTGCAGACATAGGAGCAAGGTAAAATCCCACAAGACCAAATAAATGAAGAAGAAATAGGCAAGCTATCTGAAAAAGAATTCACAGTAATGATAATAAAGATGATCCAAGATCTAAGAAAAGGAATGGAGAAAATACAAGAAACGTTTAACAAGGACCTAGAAGAACTAAAGAACAATCAGTGATGAACAACACAAAAACTGAAATGAAAAACACACAAGAAGGAATCAAGAGCAGAATAACTGAGGCAGAAGAACGAATAAGTGAGCTGGAAGATAGAATGGTGGAGTTAACTGTCGAGGAACAGAATAAAGAAAAAAGAATAAAAAGAATTGAGGACAGACTCAGAGACTTCTGGGACAACATCAAACCAACATTCAAATTATAGGTGTCCCAGAAGAAGAAGAGAAAGGGAAAGGGCCTGAGAAAATATTTGAAGAGATTATAGTTGAAAACTTCCTTAACATGGGAAAAGAAATAGTCAGTCAAGTCCAGGAAGCACAGAGAGTTCCATAAAGGATAAACCCAAGGAGAAACACACCAAGACACATATCACACTAACAAAAATTAAATACAAAGAAACAATATTAAAAGCAGCAAGGGAAAAGCAACAAATAAACTACAAGGGAATCCCCATAAAGATACCAACTAATTTTTCAGCAGAAACCTTGCAGGCCAGAAGGGAATGCCTGGACATACTTAAAGTGATGAAAGGGAGAAACCTACAACCAGGATTACTCTACCCAGTGAGGGTCTCATTCAGAATTGACAGAGAAATCAAAAGCTTTACAGATAAGCAAAAGCTAAGAGAATTCAGCACCACCAAACCAGCTTTACAACAAATGCTAAAGGAACTTCTTTGGGCAGAAAACACAAGAAAACAAAAAGACCTACAAGAATAAACCCAAAACAATTAAGAAAATGGTAATAGGAACATACATATCTATAATTACATTAAGTGTAAATGGATTAAATGCTCCAAACAAAAGACACAGACTAGCTGAATGGACACAAAAACAAGACCCATAAATATGCTATCTACAAGAGAAGCACGTCAGACCTAGGAACACATACAGACTGAAAGTGAGGGGATATAAAAAGATATTCCATACAAATCGTAATCAAAAGAAAACTGGAGTAGCAAAACTCATATCAGACAAGATAGACTTTAAAATAAAGACTATTACAAGAGACAAGGAAGGACACTACATAATGATCAAGGGATCAATCCAAGAATATATAACAATTGTAAATATATATGCACCCAACACAGGAGCACCTCAATACATAAGGCAAATGCTAACAGCCATAAAAGGAGAAATCAACAGTAACACAATAATAGAGGGGGACTTTAACACTCCACTTACACCAATGGGCAGATCTTCCAAACAGAAAATAAATAATGAAATGCAAGCTTTAAATGAAACAATAGACCAAATAAACTTAATTGATATTTCTAAGACATTCCACCTGAAAGTGGCAGAATACACTTTCTTCTCAAGTGTTCATGGAACATTCTCCAGGATAGATCACATCTTGGGTCACAAATCAAGCCTCAGTAAATTTAACAAAATTGAAATCATAGCAAGCATCTTTTCCAATGACAAGGCTATGAGATTAGAAATCACTTACAGGAAAAAAATGTAAAAAATACAAACACATGGGTCCTAGAGCCCCGTCCCCATGGGGCCACCCGCCGGTTTGAACCACATCCCTGTGACGCGGAGTACGATGAGGCCGGCGCCAATGGCCAGGGATGTCCCATGGGAGCCGGCACAGGAGCGCGGCATTGAGGGGCGGGCCTAGCTGGGGCCCATGGCCCTGCGTCTTCTGGCTGCATCGTGGGTCCTGCACACACTTCGAGGCCGCAGTCACCAGGCGGTGGGCACCCGAGGGGCCGGGAGGCGAGCCGGGGCCCCCAGGCGGGTGTGGGCATCATGTCCACAGCCAGCATCCCCGAGGCTGTGCTCAGGCCATGATCACTCGGTGAAGCTGTGCTACGACAGCGAGGCCGACTTCTTCCCGTGCTGTGAGGACCTCTGCACGCTGCAGGACTTGGTGCCTCTGCCCACTTTGCATGCCTCCCTGTGGGAGGACCTGCTGGACTTCAATGCCGACCACCTCCGTGGGGTGGACTGGGCGCCACTCCTGAGCACCCTCTGCCCCTGATCTGTATCCAGAGCTTCTTCCAGCCACGCCTTGGTGAGACAGGTTGTGACAGAAATAAAGTTTACAGAAGTTGTGTTCCTGCGATAAGAAATACAGATGTGACCTTCTAGTTGTGTAAAGCTCTTAAATGCTGTGTAAGTGCGTCGGGTGCACTAAGGAACCTGGAGCTAAATGGGCTAGTTCTGAGAGAGAGAGAGACTTAACTATGTTAACAAAGTTATTTGTCAAGGTGTAAAGAACTCTATCATCACTCTTAAGACAGTAAACTTCACAGCATGTAATCTGACATGGTAGGGAGCAGATCACATGGCCAAGATCTTAAAGTATCAGACTACCAGAAGGCATGAAGAAACCTGGGCTGAGAGTCTTCGTTACAGGAGACCTGATCTTGACTGTATGGCTGGTTTGAGGTGCATCACTCTGAACTGCAACACGCTCATTGGTGACCTGGGTGCAAGTGCTTTTCCAGAATCTCTTAGTGAGGATTTTTGGCTTAGAGCACTTGACCTGCAGCAGTGTGGCCTCACCAATGAAGGAGCAAAGGCTTTACTAAGGGCCCTTGAAACCAATAGAACTCTGCTCATTCTGGATATAAGAAAAATCCACTTGATCATTCTGTGATGAAAGCAGTTATCAAAAAAGGTCTCCAGAATGGAAGGAGTGCCAAGTCAGAGTACCAGTGGATAACTTCTCCATTGCTGAAGGAACTATCCAAAGTTGCTAGGCAGAAAAAGAGAACTGTAATTTGGGGAAGTGGTCGAAAAGGAAAAGCTACTATTAGAATTGGCATCTGCCCTCGGTCAGTACTCTGCCTTGCACAGAAGTGTGCACAAAATCAGGCACCCGAAAGTCCAATGAGGGATACTTACGTAATGCAGAAAATCTAGAGTCAACCCTGGTGTCCTGCAGGAGGGGTCTGATGAAGGAAATTAGGATCCATCCATAGTATGGAGTAACATGTGCGTGGAGAATGGGAAGATGTCCAGCGGAGCCCCACAACAGAAGCAAGATGAATATTCCATTCCACATTGGCAACACCAAAGGAGATGATGCTTTAGAAAAAAGATTTCTCAACAAAGCTCTTGAACTCAATATGATCTCCCTGAAAGGGCATAGGTCCGTGGGAGGCATTCAGGTCTCTCTGTATAATGCTGTCACTGTTGAAGATGTACAGAAGCTGGCAGCCTTCATGAAGAATTTTTTGGAGCTGCACCAGCTATGAGCACATCCTAGCCAATATACACTCTGCCCTTGAACAATGTACCAAATTGAAAGTCACTTGGGCATGGCTAAAAAAACTAAACAAACACAGCATTTTTCTCGAATGAACATGCGTATGATAGATTTTCTTCTTTTTGCAGAGAACAGCAAAACATCCACAGCTATCCCAAGCTGTTGAAACTTAACCTTAATTCTGAATTGAACTGGAAGCTTTTAAAAAATCTTCTCTTGCTTTTCTACCAAATTCTAGCTACTGTTGTCTTTGCTGCTACTTTTTCTGCCTAGATCTCATATTCAAAGCTGCCTGTGGGTTTAATTAAATGCAAATTGCAGGTTATTATTTTTAGAGACACACAAACACACAGCATGGAGGGTAGGTGGGGCCCTCTGGGTGCTGAATTTTGATCCTTTGCAAGATGACAGCAGTGGGGTCTTCTGGATTCTTTCTTTATATGGTTATTCTCATAAAGTGATAAAAGTGACATACTATATGTTTATATAGCAAGGTCTGTTTTTAATACCAAATAGTTTATATCTCTATGAAATTATATCTCTGTGCATTTATATTTCTAATAATACGGTTCTTGTTGGTATATGTTGAGACTTGGAGAATTTGTTAGGATCCTTGACCTTGTGCATTAGAGTGTTACGTTCTCAACAGTTGTGTGCCTCCCATTCCCCCTCCCCTCTCCCTTTTTAAGCTGCTTCACAAGATTTGGAAGCTCCCTGATTCACTTTTACTTTCCTTTCAGTGGGTAGAAGAACGGTTGGTTGGTTGGTTGGTTGGTCGGTTGGTTGGTTGGTTCTTTGTTTTTCAGTTATGCTGTTAAACTAAAAATCCCCACTAAACTCCCTTACTGTTTGTTCACATGACTGTTCTCTTTATGGTGTTTGACCAGTGATGCCATGAGTTCGGGAAGATCTTTGCTGAAGAGTCTTTTCCTGAATTGTTCATCCATTGTCAGTGTTTTATATTGACCGTATGAAGGACATTAAAGCCCTAAAACATCAAAAAAAATACAAACACATGGAAGCTAAACAAAACACAACTTAATAACCAAGAGATCACTGAAGAAATTAAAGAGGAAATCAAAAAATACTTAGAAACAAATGACAGTGAAAATATGACGACCCAAAGTCTATAGGACACAGCAAAAGCAGTTTTAACAGGGAAGTTTATAGCAACAACTCTACCTCAAGAAACAAGAATAATCTAAAACAAACAACCTAACATTACACCTACAGCAGCTAGAGAAAGAAGAACAAACAAAGCCCAAAGTTAGTAGAAGAAATCATAAAGATCAGAGCAGACATAAATGAAATAGAGACAAAGAAAACAATAGCAAAGATCAGTAAAACTAAAAGCTGGTTTTTTGAGAAGGTAAACAAAAATGATAAACCTTTAACCATACTCATCCAGAAAAAGAGGGAGAGGACTCAAATCAGTAAAATTTGAATTGAAAAAGGAGAAGTTATAACTGGCACCATAGAAATACAAAGGGTCATAAGAGAATACTACAAGCAACTATATGCCAAAAAAATGGACAACCTGGATGAAATGGACAAATTCTTAGAAAAGTACAACCTTCTAAGACTGAACCAAGAAGAAATAGAAAATATGAACAGACAAATCACAAGTAATGAAATTGAAACTGTGACTGAAAACTTCCAGCAAACAAAAGGCCAGAACCAGATGGCTTCACAGGTGAATTCTATCAAACATTTAGAGAAGAGCTAACACCTATCCTTCTCAAACTCCTGCAAAACTTCGCAGAGGATGGAAGACTCCCAAACTCATTCTACAAGGCTACCATCACCCTGATATCAAAACCAAATAAAGATATCACACAAAAAGAAAACTATAGGCCAATATCACTGATGATCATAGACACAAAAATCCTCAACAAAATACTAGCAAACAGAATCCAACAACACATTAAAAGGATCATACACCATGATCAAGTGGGATTTATTCCAAGTATGCAAGAATTCCTCAGTATATGCAAATCAATCAGTGTGATACACCATATTAATAAATTAAAGAATAAAAACCATACGATCATCTCAATAGATGTAGAAAAAGCATTTGACAAAATTCAACACCCATATATGATAAAAACTCTCTAGAAAGTGGGCATAGAGGGAACCTACCTCAACGTAATAAAGGCCATATATGACAAACCCACAGCAAACATTATTCTCAATGGTGAAAAACTGACAGCATTTCCACTAAGATCAGGAACAAGACAAGGATGTCCACTATCACCACTATTATTCAACACAGTTTTGGAAGTCCTAGCCATGGCAATCAGAGAAGAAAAAGAAATAAAAGAATCCAAATCAGAAAAGAAGAATTAAAACTGTCACGGTTTGCAGATGACATGATACTATACATAGAAAGTCCTAAAGATGCCACCAGAAAACTACTAGAGCTAATCAATGAATTTGGTAAAGTTGCAGGATATAAAATTAATACACAGAAATCTCTCTCATTCCTATACACTAACAACAAAACAGCAGAAAGAGAACTTAAGGAAACAGTCCAATTTACCACTGCAATGAAAAAAAATAAAATACATAGGAATAAACCTACCTAAGGAGGCAAAAGACCTGTACTCAGAAAACTATAAAACAGTGATGAAAGAAATCAAAGATGACATAAACGGATGGAGAGATATACTCTGTTCTTGGATTGGAAGAATCAATATTGTGAAAATGAATATACTACCCAAAGCAATCTACAGATTCAGTGAAATCCCTATCAAATTACTAATGAAACTTTTCACAGAACTAGAACAAAAAATTTTACAATTTTTATGGAAACACAAAAGACCTTGAATAGCAAAAGCAAACCTGAAAAACAAAAATGGAGCTGGAGGAATCAGGCTCCCTGACTTCAGACTATACAACAAAGCTGAAGTAATCAAGGTAGTATGGTACTGGCACAAAAACAGAAATATAGAACAGTGGAACAGGATAGAAAGCCCAGAGACACACCCACACACCTATGGTCACCTAATCTGTGAAAAAGGAGACAAGAATATACAATGGAGAAAAGACACCCTCTTCAATAAGTGGTGCTGGGAAAACTGGACGGCTACATGTAAAAGAATGAAATTAGAACACTCCCTAACACCATACACAAAAATAAACTCAAAATGGATTAAAGACCTAAATGTAAGGCCAGACACTATCAAACTCTTAGAGGAAAACATGGGCAGAACACTCTATGACATAAATCACAGCAAGATCCTTTTTGACCCACCCCCTAGAGAAATGGAAATAAAAACAAAAATAAACAAATGGGACCTAATGAAACTTAAAAGCTTTTGAATAGTAAAGGAAATCATAACCCAGATGAGAAGACAATGCTTCAATTAGGAGAAAATATTTGCAAATGAAGCAACTGACAAAGGATTAATCTCCAAAATTTACATGCAGCTCAATATCAAAAAAAAAACAAACAACCCAATAAAAAAATAGGCAGAATACCTAAATAGACATTTCTCCAAAGAAGACATACAGATGGTCAGCAAACACATGAAAATATGTTCAACATCACTAATCATTAGAGAAATTCAAATCAAAACTACATTGAGGTATCACCTCACACCAGTCAGAATGGCCATCATCAAAATATCTACAAACAATAAATGCTGGAGTGGGTGTGGAGAAAAGGGAACCCTCTTGAACTGTTGATGGGATTGTAAATTGATACAGCCACTATGGAAAACAGTATGAAGGTTCATATAAAACTAAAAATAGGACTACCATATGAACCAACAATCCCACTACTGGGCATATACCCAGAGAAAATCATAATTCAAAAAATATATGCACCTCAATGTTCATAAGCAGCACTATTTACAACAGCCAGGATATAGAAGCAACCTAAATGTCCATCAACAGATGAATGGATAAAGAAGATGTGGTACATATATACAATGGACTATTACTCAGCCATAAAAAGGAATGAAATTGGGTGATTTGTAGAGACGTGGATGGACCTAGAGAGTGTCATGCAGAGTGATGTAAGTAAGAAAGAGAAAAGCAAATATCTTATAATAACGCATATATGTGGAATCTAGAAAAAATGGTATAGATGATTTTATTTGCAAAGCAGAAATAGAGACATAGACATAGAAAACGAATGTATGAATACCAAGGGGGAAAGGGATGGGGAGGGAGGAATTGGGAGAGTGGGATTGACACATATACATTACTGATACTATGTATAAAATAGACAACTGATGCGAACTTGCGGTATGTAGCACAGGTATCTCTACCTAATACACTGTGGTAACCTAATGGAAGGGAAGTCCAAAAGGGAGGGGATATCTGTATGTGTATGGCTGATTCATTTTGTTGTGCAGTGGAGGTTAACACAACATTGTAAAGCAACCATATTCCAATAAAAATTAATTTTTATAAAAAAGGTGGAGTAGGACTTGGACTCACTCCCTTCTTAGGTAAACACCAAAATCACAACTAACGGCTGAACAACCATTGACAAAAAGATGCTGGAACCTACTAAAAAACCTACATCCAAAGACTGGGAAGTGGCCACAACGAGACAGCAGGAGGGGCGCAGTCACAATAGAATCAAATCCCATGCCCGCCGGTTGGGCGACCCACAAGTTGGAAAACAATTATACCACAGAAGTTATCCCACAGGAGTGAAAGTTCTCACCTCCACGTCAGGCTTCCCAGCCTGGGGGTTCAATAATGGGAGAAGTCCCCAGAGAATCTGGTTTTGAAGGCCAGTTGGGTTTGGTTGCAGGACTTCCACAGGACTGGGAGAAACAGAAACTCCACTCTTGGAGGGCTCACATGGAGTCTTGTGTGCAGAAGGACCCAGGGGAAAAAAGCAGTGACCCCATAAGGGATGGGGTCAGACCTACCTGCCAGTGTTGAAGGGTCTCCTGCAGAGGTGGGGGGTGGCTGTGTCTCACTGAAGGAACAAAGACACTGGCAACAGCAGTTCAGGGAGTTTCTCATTGGCGTCAGCCCTCCCAGAGGTTGTCATCGGCCCCAACAGGCAGACTGGGGGCTCTAGTGTTAGGTCACCCCAGGCTGAACAACCAGTGGAGTGGGAGCACAGCCCCACCCATCAGCAGACAAGCAGATTAAAGTTTTACTGAGGATGGCTCTGCCCACCAGAAGGACAAGATCCAGCTCCACTCACCACCAGTCACATCCATAAGGAAGCTATCACAAGCCTCTTAGATAGCCTCATCCACCAGAGGGAAGACAGCAGAAGCAAGAAGAACTACAGTCCTGCATCCTGTGGAATGGAAACCACAAACACAGAAAGTTAGACAAAATGAAGTGGCAGAGGAATCTGTCCCAGAAGAAGGAACAAGATAAAACCCCAGAAAAACAACTAAGTGAAGTGAAGATAGGCAACCCTCCAGAAAAAGAATTCAGAAAAATGATAGTGAAGATGATCCAGGATCTCGGAAAAAGAATGGAGGCAAGGATCAAGAAGATGCAAGAAATGTTTAACAAAGACCCAGAAGAACTAAAGAAAAAAAAAAACAGAGATGAGCAATGCAATAACTGAAATGAAAAACACACTAGAAGGAAACTATAGCAGAATAACTCAGGCAGAAGAATGGATAAGTGACATGGAAAACAGAAAGGTGGAAATTACTGGCACAGAACAGAATAAGACAAAAGAATGAAAAGAAATGAAGACAGTATAAGAGACTTCTGGGACTAAATTAAATGCACCAACATTCGCATTATAGGGGTCCCAGAAGAAGAAGAAAAGAGAGAGAAAGAACTGAAAAAAATATTTGTAGAACTGAAAAAAATATTTGTAGAGATAATAGCTGAAAACTTTCCTAACATGGGAAAGAAAGCAGTCACCCAAGTACAGGAAGCACAGAGACTCCCAGGCAGGATAAATCCAAGGAGGAACATGCCAAGACACATAGTAATCAAATTGACAAAAATTAAAGACAAAGAAAAAATATTAAAGGCAATAAGAGAAAAATGACAAGTAACATACAAAGGAACTCCCATAAGGTTATCTGCTGATTTATCAGCAGAAACTCTGCAGGCCAGAAGGGAGTGGCATGATATATTTAAAGTGATGAAAGGGAAGAACCTACAACCGAGAATACTCTACCCAGCAAGGCTCTCATTCAGATTTGATGGAGAAACCAAAAGCTTTACAGACAAGCAAAAGCTAAGAGACTTCAGCACCACCAGACCAGCTTTGCAACAAATGCTAAAGGAACTTCTCTAGGTGGGAAAGAGACCAGCAACTTAAAACAACCTTATACATATATCAACTGCTATATCAAAACCTCATGGGAATAGCAAACCCAAAAACTACAATAGATACATGCACAGAAAAGAAAACACAACACTAAAGATGGTCAGCAAACCACAAGAGAAGAGAACAAAAGAGGAAGGGAAGGAGAAAGACCTACAAAAAAAAACCCAAAACAATTAAGAAAATGGCAATAGGAACATACATATTGATAATTACCTTAAAAGCAAATGTACTAAGTGCTCCAACCAAAAGACATAGACTGTCCAAATGGATACAAAAACAAAACCTGTATATATGCTGTCTACAAGTGACCCGCTTCAGACCTAGGGACACATACAGACTGAAAGTGAGGGGATGGAAAAAGGTATTCCATGCAAATGGAGATCAAAAGAAAGCTGGAGTAGCAATACACATATCAGAAAAAATAGACTTTAAAATAAAGACTGGTAAAAAGAAAAGAAATGGAGTTATTTGTAGTGAGGTGGGTGGAGTTAGAGTCTGTCATACAGAGTGAAGTAAGTCAGAAAGAGAAAAACAAATACACTATGCTAACACATATATATGGAATCTAAGGGGAAAAAAAGGTCATGAAGAACCTAGTGGCAAGACAGGGATAAAGACACAGACCTACTAGAGAATGGACTTGAGGATATGGGGAGGGGGAAGGGTAGGATGTGACAAAGTGAGAGAGTGGCATGGACATATATACACTAACAAACGTAAAATAGATAGCTAGTGGGAAGCAACCGCATAGCACAGGGAGATCAGCTCGGTGCTTTGTGACCACCTAGAGGGGTGGGATAGGGAGGGTGGGAGGGAGGGAGATGCAAGAGGGAAGAGATATGGGAACATATGTATATGTATAACTGATTCACTTTGTTATAAAGCAGAAACTAACACACCATTGTAAAGCAATTGTACTCCAATAAAGATGTTAAAAAAAATAAAAATAAAAATAAAGACTGGTATAAGACACAAAGAAGGGCACTACATAATGATCAAGGGATCAATCCAATAAGATATAACAATTGTAAATATATATGCACCCAACACAGGAGCACCTCAATATATGAGGCAAATACTAACAGGCATAAAGGGAGAAACTGACAGTAACACAATAAAAGTGAAGGACTTTAACACCTCACTTTCATCAATGGACAGATCATTCAGACAGAAAATCAATATGGAAACACAGGTCTTAAATGACACATTAGACCAGATGGACTTAATTGATATTTATAGAGCATTCCATCTGAAAGCAGCAGAATACACATTCTTCTCATGTGCACATGGAACATTCTCTAGGATTGACCACATGCTGGGCCACAAAGTGAGCCTTGGTAAATTTTTAAAAAATGAAATATGGCTTCCCTGGTGGCACAGTGGTTAAGAATCTGCCTGCCAATGCAGGGGACACGGGTTTGAGCCCCGGTCTGGGAAGATCCCACATGTCGCACAGCAACTAAGCCTGTGCACTACAACTACTGAGGCTACACTCTAGAGCCTATGACCCACAACTGCTGAAGCCCGCACTCCTTGAGCCCATGATCCGCAACAAGGGAAGCCACTGCAATGAGAAGCCTGCACACCACAACTAGAGAAAGCCCACTCGCAGCAACGAAGACCCAACACAGCCAAAAATAAAATAAATAAAATAAATAAAATTTTTAAAAAAGAAAATTGAACTCATATCAAGCATCTTTTCCGACCACAACACCATGAGATTAGAGATAAACTGCAAGAAAAAAAATGTAAAAAAAAAAAACACCCACAAACATGTGGAGTCTAAACAATATGCTACTAAACAACCAATGGATCCCTGAAGAAATCAAAAAGGAAATCAAAAAATATGTAGAGACAAATGAAAATGAAAGCACAATGATCCAAAACCTGTGGGATGCAGCAAAAGTATTTCTAAGAGGGGAAGTGTATAGCAATACAATCTTACCTCAGAAAACAGGAAAAATCTCAAATAAACAACCTAACCTTATACCTAAAGCAACTAGAGAAAGAAGAACCAACAAAACCTAAGGTTAGTAGAAGGAAAGAAGTCATAAAGAACAGAGCAGAAATAAATGAAATAGAGACTAAGAAAACAATAACAAAGATCAATGAAACTAAAAGCTAGTTCTTTGAAAAGATAAACAAAATTGATAAACCTTTAGCCAGACTCATAAAGAAAAAAAGGTAGAGGGCTCAAATCAATAAAATAAGAAAGGAATAAGGAGAAGTTACAGCTGACACCACGGAAATAAAAAGAATCATAAGAGACTACTACAAGTAACTGTAGGCATATAAAATGGACAACCTGGCAGAAACGGACAAATTCTTAGAAAGGTACAATCTCCCAAGACTGAACCAGGAAGAAATGGAAAATATGAACAGAAGGATCACAAGTACTGAAATTGAAACTGTGATTTAAAAACTCCCAACAAAAAAGTTCAGAACCTGAGGGCTTCACAGGCGAATTTTATCAAACATTTAGAGAAGAGCTAACACCTATCCTGAAACTGTTCCAAAAAATTGCAGAGGAAGGAAAACTCCCAAACACATTCTATGAGGCCACCATCACCCTGATACCAAAACCACACAAAAATACCACACACAAAAAAGAAAATTACAGGCCAATATCACTGATAAACATAGATGCAAAAATCCTCAACAAAATGTCACCAATCCGAATTCAACAACACATTAAAAGGATCATACACCATGATTAAGTGGGATTTATCCCAGAGATGCAAGAATTTTTCAGTATCTGCAAATCAATCAGTGTGATACACCACATAAACAAATTGAAGAAAACCATGTGATCATCTCACTAGATGCAGAAAAAGCTTTTGACAGAATACAACAGCCGTTTATGATAAAAAAAAAAAACTCTCCAGAAAGCGGGCATGGAGGGAACCTTCTTCAATATGATAAAGGCCATATACAACAAACCTACAGCTAGCATCACACTCAACAGTAAAAGCCTGAAAGCATTTCCTCTAAGATCAGGAACAAGACAAGGATGTCCACTCTCGCCACTTTTATTCAACATAGTTTTGGAAATCCTAGCTACAGCTATCAGAGAAAAAAAAGAAATAAATAAATAAAACGACTCCAAATTGGAAAAGAAGAAGAAAAATTGTCACTGTTTGCAGATGACATGATACTATACATAGAAAATCCTAAAGATGCTACCAGAAAACTACTAGAGCTCATCAATGAATATGGTAAAGTTGCAGGTTACAAAATTAATACAGAGAAATCTGTTTCATTTCTATACACTAACAACAAACGATCGGAAAGAGAAATTCAAGAAAGAATCTTATTTACCATAGCATCAAAAATGGTAAAATACCTAGGAATAAACCTACCTAAGGAGACAAAAGACCTTTACTTAGTAAACAATAAGATGCTAATGAAAGAAATTGAAAATGATATAAACAGATGGAAATATGTACCATGTTCTTCTATTAGAAGAATTAATACTGTCAAAATGACATTACTACCCAAGGCAATCTACAGATTCATTGCAATCCATATCAAATTACCAATGGCATTTTTAACAGAACTAGAACAAAAAATCTTAAAATTTGTATGGAGACAAAAAAGACCCTGAATAGCCAAAGCAATCTTGAGAAAGAAAAACGGAGCAGGAGGAATCAGGCTCCCTAACTTCAGACTATACTACAAAGCTATAGTCATCAAAACAGTATGGTACTGAGAGAAAATCAAAATTATAGATCAATGGAACAGGATAGAAAGCCCAGAAATATACCCACGCACCTATGGTCAATTAATCTATGACAAAGATGGCAAGACTATACAATGGAGGAATGACAGTCTCTTCAATAAATGGTGCTGGGAAAACTGGACTGCTACATGTAAAAAAATGAAACCAGAACAGTCTTTAACACCACAGACAAAAATAAACTCAAAATGGATTAAAGAACTAAATTTGAGACTGGAGAATATAAAACTCTTAGAGGAAAACATAAGCAGAACACTCCCTGACATAAATCGGAGCAATCTTTTTCAATCTGTCACCCAAGTAATGGAAATAAAAAGAAAAATTAAAAAAATAGGACCTAATTGAACTCAAAAGCTTTTGCACAGCAAAGGAAACCATAAACAAAATGAAAAGACAACCCACAGGATTGGAGAAAATAGTTGCAAGTGATCTGATGGACAACGGATTAGTCTCCAAAATCTACAAACAGCTCATGTGGCTTAATATCATCAAAACAAACAACCCAATCAAAAAATGGGCAGAAGACTTAAACAGCCATTTATCCAAAGAAGACATACTGATGGCCAAGACACACATGAAAAGATACTCAATATAACTAATTATTAGAGAAATGTAAATCAAAGCTACGATGAGATATCACCTCACATCAGTCAGAAGGGCTATCATCAAGAAATCCAAAAAAAATAGATGCTGGAGAGGGTGTGGAGAAAAGGGAACCCTCCTACACTGTTGGTGGGAATGTAAATTGGTAAAGCCACTACGGAGAAAAGTATGGAGGTTCCTTTAAAAAGTAGGAGTAGATCTACCATATGATCCTGCAATCCCACTCCTGGGCATATATCTGGAGAAAAACAGTCCGAAAGGATACATGCACCCCAATTTTTATTGCAGCACTGTTTACAATAGCCAAGACATGGAAGCAACCTAAATGTCCAATGACAGAAGAATGGATAAAGAAAATGTGGTACAGATATACAATGGAATAATACTCAGCCATAAAAAAGAATGAAATAATGTCATTTGCAACAACATGGATGGACCTAGTGATTGTCATAATGAGTGAAGTAAGTCACACAGAGAAGCAGAAATATCATATTGCTTATATGTGGAATTTTTTGTTTAACATCTTTATTGGAGTATAATTGCTTTACAATGGTGTGTTAGTTTCTGCTTTATAACAAAGTGAATGAGCTATACATATATCCCCATATCTCCTCCCTCTTGTGACTCCCTCCCACCCTCCATATTGCACCCCTCTAGGTTGTCACAAAGCACTGAGCTGATCCCTCTGTGCTATGAGGCTGCTTCCCACTAGCTATCTATTTTACATTTGGTAGTATATATAAGTCCATACCACTCTCTCACTTTGTCCCAGCTTACATTTCCCCCTCCCCGTGTCCTCAAATCCATTCTCTACATCAACGTCTTTATTCCTGTCCTGCCCCTAGGCTCTTCAGAACCTTTTTTTTTTTTTTAGATTCCATATGTACGTGTTAGCATATGGTATTTGTTTCTCTCTTTCGGACTTACTTCACTCTATATGACAGACTCTACGTCCATCCACCTCACTACAAATAACTCAATTTTGCTTCTTTTTATGGCTGAGTAATATTCCACTGTATATACGTGCCACATGTTCTTTATCCATGTATCTGTCGATGGATACTTAGGTTGCTTCCATGCCCTGGCTATTGTATATACAGCTGCAATGAACATTGTGGTACATGATTCATTTTGAATTATGGTTTTCTCAGGGTATATGACCAGTAGTGGGATTCCTGGGTTGTATAGTAGCTCTATTTTTAGTTTTCTAAGGAACCTCCATACTGTTCTCCCTAGTTACTGTATCAATTTACATTCCCACCAATGGTGCAAAAGGGTTCCCTTTTCTCCACACCCTCTCCAGCATCTATTGTTTGTAGATATTTTGAGGATGGCCACTCTGACTGGTGTGAGGTAATACCTCATTGTAGTTTTGATTTACATTTCTCTAATGATTAGTGATGTTGAGCATACTTTCATGTGTTTGTTGGCAATCTGTATATCTTCTCTGGAGAAATGTCTATTTAGGTCTTCTGCCCATTTTTGGATTCGGTTGTTTGTTTTTTTCATGTTGAGCTGCATGAGCTGCTTGTAAATTTTGGAGATTAATTCTTTGTCACTTGCTTCATCTGCAAATATTTTCTCCCATTCTGAGGGTTGTCTTTTCATCTTGTTTCTGGTTTCCTTTGTTGTGCAAAAGCTTTGAAGTTTCATTAGGTCCCATCTTTTAATTTTTCTTTTTATTTCCATTCCTCTAGGAGCTGGGTCAAAAGGGATCTTGCTGTGACTTATGTCATAGAGTGTTCTTCCTAGGTTTTCCTCTAAGAGTTTTATAGTGTCTGGCCTTATATTTAGGTCTTTAATCCATTTTGAGTTTATTTTTGTGTATGGTGTTAGGGAGTGTTCTAATTTCATTCTTTTACATGTAGCTGTCCAGTTTTCCCAGCACCACTTATTGAAGAGGCTGTCTTTTCTCCATTGTATATTCTGGCCTCCTTTATCAAAAATAAGGTGACCATATGTACATGGGTATATATCTGGGTTTTCTATCCTGTTCCATTGATCTATATTTCTGTTTCTGTGCCAGTACCATACTGTCTTGATTACTGTAGCTTTGTAGTATAGTCTGAAGTCTGGGCGTCTGATTCCTCCAGCTCCGTTTTTCTTTCTCAAGATTGCTTTGGCTATTTAGGGTCTTTTGTGCTTCTATAGAAATTGTGAAATTTTTTGTTCTAGTTCTGTGAAAAATGCCATTGGTAGTTTGATAAGGATTGCATTGAATCTGTAGATTGCTTTGGATAGTATAGTCATTTTCACAATGTTGATTCTTCCAATCCAAGAACATGGTATACCTCTCCATCTGTTCGTATCATCTTTAATTTCTTTCATCAATCTCTTACAGTTTTTTGCATACAGGTCTTTTGTCTCCCTAGGTAGGTTTATTCCTAGATATTTTATTCTTTTTGTTCCAGTGGTAAATGGGAGTGTTTCCTTAATTTCTCTTTCAGATTTTTAATCATTAGTGTATAGGAATGCAAGAGATTTCTGTGCATTAATTTTGTATCCTGCTACTTTACCAAATTCATTGATTAGCTCTAGGAGTTTTCTGGTAGAGTCTTTAGGATTCTCTATGTATAGTATTATATCATCTGCAAACAGTGACAGCTTTACTTCTTCTTTTATGATTTGGATTCCTTTTATTTTTCTTTCTTCTCTGATTGCTGTGGCTAAAATTTCCAAAACTATGTTGAATAATAGTGTTAAGAGTGGGCAACCTTGTCTTGTTCCTGATCTTGGTGGAAATGGTTTCAGTTTTTCACCATTGAGAACGATGTTGGCTGTGGGTTTGTCATATATGGCCTTTATTATGCTGAGGTAAGTTCCCTCTATACCTACTTTCTGTAGGGTTTTTATCATAAATGGGTGTTGAATTTTGTTGAAAGGTTTATCTGCATCTATCGAGATGATCATATGGTTTTTATCCTTCGATTTGTTAATATGGTGTATCACATTGATTTGCATATATTGAAGAATGCTTGCATTCCTGGGATCAACCCCACTTGATCATGGTTTATGATTCTTTTAATGTGCTGTTGGATTCTGTTTGCTAGTATTTTGTTAGGATTTTGCATCTATGTTCATCAGTGATATTGACCTATACTTTTCTTTCTTTGTGACATCTTTGTCTGCTTTGGTATCAGGGTGATGGTGGTCTCATAGAATAAGTTTGGGAGTGTTCCTCCCTCTGCTATATTTTAGGAAGAGGTTGAGAAGGATAGGTGTTAGCTCTTCTCTAAATGTTTGATAGAATTCACCTGTGAAGCCATCTGGTCCTGGGCTTTCATTTGTTGGAAGATTTTTAATCACAGTCTCAATTGCAGTGCTTGTGATTGTCTGTTCGTATTTTCGATTTCTTCCCGGTTCAGTCTCAGAGGATTGTGCTTTTCTAAGAATTTGTACAATTCTTCCAGGTTGTCCATTTTATTGGCATATAGTTGCTTGTAGTAATCTCTTATGATCTTTTGTATTTCTGCAGTGTCAGTTGTTACTTCTCCTTTTGCATTTCTAATTCTATTGATTTGAGTGTTCTCCCTTTTTTTCTTGATGAGTCTGGCTACTGGTTTATCAATTTTGTTTATCTTCTCAAAGAACCAGCTTTTAGTTTTATTGATCTTTGCTATCGTTTCCTTCATTTCTTTTTCATTTATTTCTGATCTAATCTTTATGATTTCTTTCCTTCTGCTAACTTTGTGGGTTTTTTGCTCTTCTTTCTCTTATTGCTTTAGGTATAAGGTTAGGTTGTTTATTTGAGATGTTTCTTGTTTCCTGAGGTAGGACTGTATTGCTATAAACTTCCCTCTTAGAACTGCTTTTGCTGCATTCCATAGGTTTTGGGTCCTCTTTTTTTCATTGTCCTTTGTTTCTAGGTATTTTTTGATTTCCTCTTTGAGTTCTTCAGTGATCACTTCGTTATTAAGTATTGTATTGTTTAGCCTCCATGTGTTTGTATTTTTTACAGATTTTTTCTTCTAATTGATATCTAGTCTCATAGCTTTGTTGTTGGAAAAAGATACTTGATATGATTTAAATTTTCTTAAATTTACCAAGGCTTGATTTGTAACCCAAGATATGACCTATCCTGGAGAATGTTCCATGAGCACTTGAGAAGAAAGTGTATTCTGTTGTTTTTGGATGAAATGTCCTATAAATATCAATTAAGTCCATCTTGTTTAATGTATCATTTAAAGCTTGTGTTTCCTTATTTATTTTCATTTTGGATGATCTGTCCATTGGTGAAAGTGGGGTGTTCAAGTCCCTTACTATTATTGTGTTACTGTCGATTTCCCCTTTTATGGCTGTTAGCATTTGTCTTATGTATTGTGGTGCTCCTATGTTGGGTGTATAAAGATTTACAATTGTTATATCTTCTTCTTGGTTTGATCCCTTGATCATTATGTAATGTCCTTCTTTGTCTCTTGTAATAGTCTTTATGTTAAAGTCTATTTTGTCTGATATGAGAATTGCTACTCCAGCTTTCTTTTTTTTTCATCTTTATTGGAGTATAATTGCTTTAAAATGGTGTGTTAGTTTCCGCTTTATGACAAAGTGAATCAGTTATACATATACATGTGTCCCCATATTTCTTTCCTCTTGTGCCTCCCTCCCTCTCTCCAGCTTTCTTTTGTTTTCCATTTGCATGGAATATCTTTTTCTATCCCCTCACTTTCCGTCTGCATCTGTCCCTAGGTCTGAAGTGGGTCTCTTGTAGACAGCATATATATGGGTCTTGTTTTTGTATCCATTCAGCCAGTCTATGTCATTTGGTTGGAGCCTTTAATCCATTTACATTTATGGTAATTATCGATACATATATTCCCATTACCATTTTCTTAATTGTTTTGGGTTTGTTATTGTAAGTCTTTCCTTTTCTTGTGTTTCCTGCCCAGACAAGTTCCTTTAGCATTTGTTGTAAAGATGGTTTGGTGGTGCTGAATTCTCTTAGCTTTTGCTTGTCTGTAAAAGTTTTCAATTCCTCTGTCGAATCTGAATGAGATCTTTGCTGGGTAGAGTAATGTTGGTTGTAGTTTTTTCCCTTTAATCACTTTAAATATGTCCTGCCACTCCCTTCTGGCTTGCAGAGTTTCTGCTGAAAGATCAGCTGTTAACCTTATGGGGATTCCCTTGTATGTTATTTGTTGTTTTTCCCTTGCTACTTTTAATATTTTTTCTTCGAATTTAATTTTTGATAGTTTGATTAATATGTGTCTTGACATGTTTCTCCTTGGATTTATCCTGTATGGGACTCTCTGTGCTCCTGGACTCGATTAACTATTTCCTTTCCCATATTAGGGAAATTTTCAGCTATAATCTCTTCAAATATTTTCTCAGCCCCTTTCTTTTTCTCTTCTTCTGGGATCCCTATAATTCCAATATTGGTGCATTTAACATTGCCCCAGAGGTCTCTGAGAGTGTCCTCAATACTTTTCATTCTTTTTTCTTTATTCTGCTGTGCAGTAGTTATTTTCACTCTTTTATGTTCCAGGTCCCTTATCTGTTCTTCTGCCTCAATGATTCTGCTATTGATTCATTCTAGAGAATTTTAAATTTCGTTTATTGTGTTGCTCATCATTGTTTGTTTGCTCTTTATTTCTTTTAGGTCCTTGTTAAACGTTTCTTGTATTTTCCCCATTCTATTTCCAAGATTTTGGATCATCTTTACTATCGTTACTCTGAATTATTTTTCAGGTAGACTGACTATTTCCTCTTTATTTTTTTGGTCTGGTGGGTTTTTACCTTGCTCCTTCATCTGCTGTGTGTTTCTCTGTCTTCTCATTTTGCTTAACTTTCTGTGTTTGGGGTATGCTTTTTGCAGGCTGCAGGTTCGTAATTTCCGTTGTTTTTGGTGTCTGCCCCCAGTGGCTAAGGTTGGTCCAGTGGGTTGTGTAGGCCTCCTGGTGGAGGGTACTAGTGCCTGTGTTCTGGTGGATGAGGCTGTATCTTGTCTTTCTGGTGGGCAAGACCACGTCCGGTGGTGTGTTTTGGGGTGTCTGTGACATTATTATGATTTTAGGCAGCCTCTCTGCTGATGGGTGGGGTTGTGTTCCTGTCTTGCTGACTGTTTGGCATAGGGTGTCCAGCATTGTAGCTTGCTGGTTGTTGAGTGGAGCTGGGTCTTCGCGTTGAGATGGAGATCTCTGGGAGAGCTTTTGCCGTTTGATATTACATGGAGCTGGGAGGTCTCTAGTGGACCAATGTCCTGAACTCAGCTCTCCCACCTCAGAGGCACAGGCCTGACCCCCTGTCAGAGCACCGAGACCCTGTCAGCCACACGGCTCAGAAGAAGAGGGGAAAAAAAGATAAAAAACGAAAGAAAAAAATAAAATAAAGTTATTAAAATAAAAAATAATTATTAAAAAAATTTTAAATTAAAAAGTAATTTTTAAAAAAAGAAAGAAGAGAGCAACCAAACCAAAAAACAAATCCACCAATGATAACAAATACTAAAAACTATACTAAAAAAAAAAAAAATGGACAGACAGAACCCTAGGACAAATGGTAAAAGCGAAGCTATTCAGACAAAATCACACAAAGAAGCATACACATACACACTCAGAAAAAGAGAAAAGGGAAAAAAATTTATATATCATTGCTCCCAAAGTCCACCACCTCAATTTTGGGATGATTCACTGTCTTTTCAGGTATTCCAGAGATGCAGGGTAGATGAAGTTGATTGTGGACATTTAATCTGCTGCTCCTGAGGCTGCTGGGAGAGATTTCCCTTTCTTTTCTTTGTTCGCCCAGCTCCTGGGGTTCAGCTTTGGATTTGGCCCCGCCTCTGTGTGTAGGTCGCCTGAGGGAGTCTGTTCTTTGCTCAGACAGGATGGGGTTAAAGAAGCCGCTGATTAGGGGGCTCTGGCTCACTCAGGCCGGGGGGAGGGAGGGATACCGAATGCAGGGTGAGCCTGCAGCTGCAGAGGCCAGCATGACATTACAAGAGCCTGAGGTGCTCCGTGTGTTCTCCCAGGGAAGTTGTCCCTGGATCACGGGACCCTGGCAGTGACAGGCTGCACAGGCTCCTGGGAGGGGAGGTGTGGACAGTGAACTGTGCTTGCACACAGGCTTCTTGGTGGCTGCAGCAGTAGCTTTAGCGTTTCATGCCTGTCTCTGGTGTCCGCGCTGATAGCCGCGGCTCACGCCCGTCTCTGGAGCTCATTTAGGTGGTGCTCTGAATCTCCTCTCCTCGCGCACCCTGAAACAATGGTCTCTTGCCTCTTAGACAGGTCCATACTTTTTCTCAGACTCCCTCCCAGCTAGCTGTGGTGCACTAGCCCCCTTCAGGCTGTGTTCACACAGCCAACTGCAGTCCTTTCCCTGGGATCTGACCTCCAAAGAAGCCAGAGCCTCAGGTCCTATCCCCCACCCACCCCGGCAGGTGAGCAGACAAGCCTCTCGGGCTGGTGAGTGCTGGTTGGCACCGATCCTCTGTGCAGGAACCTCTCTGCTTTGCTCTCTGCACCCCTGTTGCTGCACTCTCCTCCATGGCTCTGAAGCTTCCCCCCCCCGCCACCCCCTGTCTCTGCCAGTGAAGGGGCTCCCTAATGTGTGGAAGCTTTTCCTCCTTCACAGCTCCCTCCCAGAGGTGCAGGTCCCATCTCTATTCTCTTATCTCTGTTTTTTCTTTTTTCTTTTGCCCTACCCACGTACGTGGGTAGTTTCTTGCCTTTGGGGAAGTCTGAGGTCTTCTGCCAGTGTTCAGTAGGTGTTCTGTAGGAGTTGTTCCAAATGTAGATGTATTTCTGATGTATTTGTGGGGAGGAAGGTGATCTCCATTTCTTACTCCTCTGCCATCTGAAGGTCTCCCCCTATATGTGGAATCTTAAGAAATGATACAAATGAACTTATTTACAAAACAGAAAGAGACTTACAGATTTAGAGAATGAATTTATGGTTACCAGGGGGAAGGGTGGGGCGGAGAGATAATTAGGGAGTTTGGGATTGACATGTACACACTGCTATATTTAAAATGGATAACCAACAAGGACCTACCATATAGCACATGCAACTCTGCTCAGTATTATGCAACAACCTTAATGGGAAAGAATTTGTAAGAGAATAGACTCATGTATATGTATAACTGAATCAGTTTGCTCTATACCTGAAACTAACATAACGTTGTTAATCAACTATAGTCCAATATAAAATGTTTAAAAAATTACAATAAATTCTAATATACTTCTAAAAAATAAACAAATAAAAGTTGGGTGAAGAAAATAAATCAAGGAGGGAGTGATCAAGTGCATCACATGCTACCGATAGGTCAAGTAAGATGAGGACTGAGAAATGACTACAAGATTTAGCACATTTTTTAAATGGATGAAAGGAAGTCTTCAGACAGAGGGAATAGTGCAACTGTGTGAGAATGCACAGTGATTGCAGGCAACTGCAAATAATTCAAGATAACTAAAGCTTAGGGATATAGCAGAAACTAGAGAGCAGCACTGCTGGGTGGATACACACAGGCTAGATCACAATGTAATGCTAAAAATTTTGGATTTATGCTAAAGGCTATGAGAATCCACAGGAGAACTTTAAGTTGTGGAGTAACAGAGCCAAACATTTAAAAAGTCAATTTGAGACCAGTATGAAAAATGGAGAAGAAATCTGAAGGCAAGGAAACCGGTTAACAGGCTGTTACTATAGTCCAGGGAGAAACTAAAGGCAGTGACAGTGGGGATCAAAATGAGAGGATGGGTCAGATATTTAGGAAGTTGTAGGACTTGGTGAGAATTTTGAAATGCAGGAAGGAGATATTAGAGGGAGGAAGGAGTCAAGGATGACTTGGGTTCTGGTTTGGACAAGTGGGTAGGGGTAACCATTCACAGAAGGAACACTGGAGAAAGAGTAAGTTTGGCAGTAAAAAAATCACACACAAAGGAATGCAGAAGGCCACCTGGTATCTTGGAATTATACAGTGTGTCACATATACTTTCTCATTTAATCCTGTTAGTTAGGGAGATGAGAAATAGGCTTGTAGAGATTAAGTAATTTACCCAAGTTTACACAGCCAGGATGTGAGAGTGTAGACTAGAATCCAAGCTCACTGTTCTTCCACTTCTTCAAAGCTACTGTGCCAAAGATTTTGAGGCAAGGAGGAAGAGCACTTAAAAAAATGAGTGAAGGTGAGCAAGTGGAGAAAGAAGGGGACTCTCAGCATTTGAGGGCAGTTTTCCCAAATATCTTTTTCTTTAAGTCTGCCTGGATGGAAGATAGAGACAATAAAAATGTTGATCAGCAACACATTTGGCTTATTAAATTGAATGGTACGTTATATAAAGTAGGGGAGATAACAACTTGGTAGTTTTTCCACAGCCTCTCAGTGTCTTCTTGGCTTATCTTAATCATCCTAAGGTTGTCCCCAATAACTATCAATGAACACAGGAATAGTGCTGAATGGTCCAGGCTCTAGTAGTTCTCACAGTCTAGTGAGGGATATAGACACATAATTATAATACAGGGTAACCATAAAATCTAGAAAGGGAATTTTAAAAATAAACTATTTTGGAATAATTTCAGATTCACAGAAGAGTTGTTGCAAAGGTAACAGAGAACTATTGGATATCAGTAACCCAGTTTCAGTTTCTCCTAATGTTATCATTTTACACTACATTTATCAAAACTAAGAAACCAACATTTGTACATTACTATTAACTAAACCCTAGACTTTGGATTTCACCAGTTTTTCATTTATGTCATTTTTCTGTTCTAGGATCCAATCTGGTGTCCCCCATTGCATTTTCACTTGTCATGATTCCTTAGCTTTCTCTGATCTATGGTAGTTTCTCAGTCTTTCCTAGTTTTTCTGGAAACATAGATATTTTAAAACATTACATATAATATACAGCATATTACATATACATGTATTTTACAGATTGAACCCTCTTGATTACCTTTGCTGGGACATGCTAAAGGCACAAGCTTATTCAGTGAAAATCAGAGATATGAAACATCTGAGGCAATGCACCAGATACATTGTGCAAAGATTGCTACATATGTGCTGTATTAATGCACTGTGTTCATGGCAATTTTGCACAGTGCATTGAGCTATGCATTGCTAATGGAGAATAAACATTGAACATATCATGCATTGTAATGTAATTATTATATGTACTTACCCATGTCTCTGAATTTTATTGTAGCCCTATACAAAGTAGTAATTTGTAAATTTAACATCATCCAAATAAAAATATCAACAGAGTTAATTTTTTAATTAGGCAAGCTAATTATAAGTTCATATAGAAAAATAAATAAGCAAAAATAGCCAGGAAGTCCTGGAAAAGAAGAGTAGTGACAGGTAGCCCTACCAGATATTAAAACATTTTAAAGTTTCAATAATTATAAACAAAGGGTATGGTGACATAAATAGACATACAGACCAATTTAAAAAAAAGAAAGTTCATAAGTAGAAACAAATAAATATTGAAATTTAGGATCTGATATAGACGACATCTTAAATTAGTGGAGAAAAGATAGACTACTCAGTAAATAGTTGGGACAACTGGTAGCCATCTAAAAGAATAAAATAGTTCCATACTTAAAGCTGTACACCAGGATAAACTACAAATGAAAAAATGATTTGAATGTACAAAGGAAAATAATAAAAGAGCACTAGAAGAAAACTTGGGAGAATTACTTTATAACATTGGAGTATTGGGTAAGCCTTTCTAACTATGATTCAAGAACCAAATGACATAGAAGATGCCCTCACATTCCATAAAAGACCAACAACCCAACAGAATATGGGCAACACTCATGAACAAATAACAGAAAAGAAAATATAAATAGCCCTCAAAGATTCGTGTCCTCTAGATGACATGATACTATACATAGAGAATCCTAAAGATGCTACCAAAAAACTACTAGAGCTAATCAATGAATTGGGTAAAGTAGCAGGATACAAAATTAATGCACAGAAATCTCTTGCATTCCTATACACTAATGATGAAAAATCTTAAAGAGAAATTAAGGAAACACTCCCATTTACCACTGCAACAAAAATAATAAAATATCTAGGAATAAACCTACCTAAGGAGACAAAAGACCTCTATGCAGAAAACTATAAGAGACTGATGAAAGAAATTAAAGATGATACAAACAGATGGAGAGATATACCATGTTCTTGGATTGGAAGAATCAACATTGTGAAAATGACTATACTACCCAAAGCAATCTACAGATTCAATGCAATCCGTATCAAACTACCAACAGCATTTTTCACAGAACTAGAACAAAAAATTTCACACTTTCTATGGAAACACAAAAGACCCCGAATAGCCAAAGCAATCTTGAGAAAGAAAAACGGAGCTGGAGGAATCAGGCTCCCAAACTTCAGACTACACTACAAAGCTACAGTAATCAAGACAGTATGGTACTGGCACAGAAACAGAAATATAGATCAATGGAACAGGATAGAAAACCCAGATATATACCCATGTACATATGGTCACCTTATTTTTGATAAAGGAGGCCAGAATATACAATGGAGAAAAGACAGCCTCTTCAATAAGTGGTGCTGGGAAAACTGGACACCTACATGTAAAAGAATGAAATTAGAACACTCCTTAACACCATACACAAAAATAAACTCAAAATGGATTGAAGACCTAAATATAAGGCCAGACACTATCAAACTCTTAGAGGAAAACATAGGCAGAACACTCTATGACATAAGTCACAGCAAGATCCTTTTTGACCCACCTCCTAGAGAAATGGAAATAAAAACAAAAATAAACAAATGGGACCTAATGAAACTTCAAAGCTTTTGCACAGCAAAGGAAACCATAAACAAGACGAAAAGACAACCCTCAGAATGGGAGAAAATATTTGCAAATGAAGTAACTGACAAAGGATTAATCTCCAAAATTTACAAGCCGCTGATGCAGCTCAATATCAAAAAAGCAAACAACCCAATCCAATAATGGGCAGAATGCCTAAATAGACATTTCTCCAGAGAAGATATACAGATTGCCAACAAACACATGAAAGGATGCTCAACATCACTCATCATTCGAGAAATGGAAATCAAAAGTACAATGAGGTATCACCTCACACCTGTCAGAATGGCCATCATCAAAAAATCTACAAACAATAAATGCTGGAGAGGATGTGGAGAAAAGGGAACCCTCTTGCACTGTTGGTGGGAATGTAAATTGATACAGCCACTATGGAGAACAGTATGGAGATTCCCTAAAAAACTAAAAATAGAACTACCAGATGACCCAGCAGTCCCACTACTGGGTGTATACCCTGAGAAAACCATAATTCAAAAAGAGTCATGTGTCACAATGTTCATTGCAGCTCTATTTACAATAGCCAGGACATGGAAGCAACCTAAGTGTCCATCAACAGATGAATGGATAAAGAAGATGTGGCACATATATACAATGGAATATTACTTAGCCATAAAAAAAACGGAATTGAGTTACTTGTAGTGAGGTGGATGGACCTAGAGACTGTCATACAGCATGAAGTAAGTCAGAAAGAGAAGAATAAATACCGTATGCTAAGACATATATATGGAATCTAAAAAAAAATGGTTCTGAAGAACTTAGGGGCAGGACAGTAATAAAGATGCAGACATAGAAAATGGAATTGAAGACACGGGGAGGGGGGAGGGTAAACTGGGATGAAGTGAGAGAGTGGCATGGACTTATATGTACTACCAAATATAAAATAGATAGGTAGTGGGAAGCAGCTGCATAGCACAGGGAGATCAGCTCGGTGCTTTGTGACCACATAGAGGGGTGGGATAGGGAGGATGGGAGGGAGATGAAAGAGGGAGGAGATATGGGGATATATGTATATGTATAGCTGATTCATTTTGTTATAAAGCAGAAACTAACACACCATTGTAAAGCAATTATACTCCAATAAAGATGTTAAAGAAAAAAAAGATTCTTGTCCTCTCTTACATAAGAAAAATGACAAATATAACTACTAAGACTTGTAACCACCCCCAAAATCGATAACACACTTTATTAGCAAGGCTGTGGGAAATTATACACTCTCATACATTCCTAGTGGGAATGCAAATTGATACTACCCTGATAAGGGGCTATTTGGCTATATCTATTGAAACAAAAAATTCATTTTTCATTGAACCAGCAATCCAACTTCTGGTGTTTACCAATATACCTGAACATCTATAAAATAAAATATGTACAAGATTATTAATTTCAACTTTAGCATATAGCAAAAGATTGGAAACAACCCAAGTATCTATCAACAAGGTACTGATTAGATAAATTAAGGATCAATCACACAATGGGATATTATGACATATAAAAGAATGAGGAAGATCTATTTGTACTGATATGGAAAGATATCCACGTTAAGAAAAATAAAGGTGCCAATCAGAATGTGTAGTATGCTATACTATGTAAGAAGGAGATAAAATAGAGTATATATTCATAGTTACATAAAGAAGCTCTGGAAAGTATGTATTTATTGAGATTAAGTGATTGGGGGAATAGGGTGAATGGGAAAGATGGGAGAGGAGTAGGAGCAAGACTTTTCACAATATACCCTTTATTGTTTGAGTTTTGAATCATATGAGTGTATTGCCTATTCAAGAAAAGGTAAACTACAAATAAAGATAAATATAAAACTCCAGGTAATAATAACAAGATGAGAAAAGAAGGGTTGTTCAATGAGTCAGTAAAGCATGCTACAAACTTTGTTGTGTTTCAAAAAAATAACAGAAATACTGAATCATTTTAGGTATATTAAAACATTTTATAGTTAAGTGTACATATTAAAAATTAAGGGCAGCCACTAAAGGAATATAAATGCAAACTACAGTTTCTAAGCCATCACAGGAAACAAAAGGGGATATAGACAAATTTATCAATTCAAGAGAAGGAAAAAAAAGTCAGAAAGCATGGTAAAAAGAAAGTAAAAAACAAAATGGTGATAACAACTCTCCAAATATGGCAATCATAACACACTTAAACAGGGGGACATAATCAATTAAAAGGCAGATTTTCAGAATGAATAAGAGACACACACAAGGCTATTTCTTGCAGCATTATTTATAATAGGAAAAGGCTAGAAACAACCCAAACGTTCCATCAATAAAGGTCTGGTACATCCACAAAATGAAGTACTCTATTGCTTTGAAAAGGAATTAAGAATATATATACTCTGATGGAGTGATCTACAGGACTTATTATTCATTAAAAAAAAGCAAGGTGGAAAAAAGTGTGCATAATATGACACCACCCACATAAGAAGGGAAGAGATAGAAATACCTATATACATATTTGTTTCTATAGGGAGTATGAAGGAATAGCATAAAGAGACAGGGATTAAAAACTAGACTTCTTTGAGTATACTTTGTTCCATAGATTTGACTTTGAAACCATGTAAATATATTACAAAATTGTGAAACTATTTTTTTAAAAAGCAATCCCTAAAAATCAAAAGCAAAATGAAACAAATGAATCTGTGTATCCAGATGGTGACATAATAACACAGAAAGTGACTTTAAAACACAGCAACATTAATGTATATCCCTAACAGGATACATCTTAAGGTAAGGACAAAAAATCTATAAAAGAATCATAAACTCTTTGTAAGTAATCATATTTTTGGTGGTATGGTGTTGGTATTGTTATTCTGAAACTTGTTGTCTCTATATTGTGGAATAAAGCAAATTAGTGATTATGTTGTTATTCTGAGAATCAGGATATTTGTTGTGGGAGAAAGGAGATATAGATTGTTGAGGTGAAGTAAAAATCCTATACTGTAGCCCTGAATTTAAATTGGAAGGATCACGATGCCCAGGGCCCAGATTTTTATTTCCAAATACCATTTCACACTAAAAAGAATCAGGACTCCTGAGAGGAATGGCTGATTTCTAGTCTGAGGTAGGAAACATACAAGTAGAACCTTCAATATCTTGCATTCTCAGAAAACAAGGAGGTTATCACAGACCACTAGGGTTGTGTCAAAAGGACACAGGGGCCAGAGTGTAGGGACCAAAGATGGGACAATCTGAGCATCAGTAAGGAGAATAACTGTAATGGATTGAAATATATCAAATGTTTAAATCCATATGTTTATGATAATACTAAAAAAAAGGTCACATTTAAAAAATGATAGATAATTAACTCATTATTTTGCAAGTCAATAAATAAAGGCATTTATCCTGCCTTTCCTATGTGAACTGTACCACTAGGTACAAAATAGTAGATGAGGGGAAGTTTCTTTTTATAAAAGAATTTCAGCTAATAAATGAATATGGAATGATAGAATATCACTATTTTGCAACTCTCAATGAATAAGTGGATCTTACCATTGAGAAACAACCAGACATTATGTGTCTCCTGATGGGAGAACTCCATATGAGCAGTCTAGCCAAGAAAACTGAACCTGAATCTGATTAAGCCTCTAAAGTGAAACACCAATCTGTAGGAAATACAGAAGACAGAGAATATGTTAATACCATGGGAATGGAATCAGGAAAGTCCAACTGGGGAAACCCTACAAGACAAACAACCAGATTTCTTCAACAAATTGCAAGGAAAAAAGGAGAGATAAGAGGGAAAACCTATGGCTTAAAAGAGACTTAAAAACCTTATGAGACATATAAACCAAATGCAATGCATGGACCTTATTTGGAGCTTGATTCTCTCTCTCTCTCCTTCACACACACACACACACACACACACACACAAAACACACACACTCATTTCTGAAACAGTTGAGCAATTTGAACAAAGAAAGCATATTTGATGATATTAAGGAGTTGTACTTTTAGGAATAATAATGGTAGTGTGGTTATATTTAATAAGGCCTTCTTATCTTTTATAAGTATTAATATATAATATTTGTGGATGAAAGGATATGAAGTCTGAGATTTGCCTCAGAATAATATGGGAGGAGGAGAAGATGGGAGTATAAATGACAGAAACTAGATTAGCTATTAGCTGATAATTGTTGAAGATAGGTGGTGGGGTTTATTGTATTATACATTTTCTTTTTTTATAATAAAATATTTAAAAATTTTTTCCATTTATTAGGTCACAGAGGTATACAAAAATAAAGATATAATCAATCAATAAAGCTAAGAACAGGCTCTGGGAAAAGAGTAATAAAAATAGACAAACTTCTGGGCAGATTCATCAAATCAAAAAGAGAGAAGGCACAAATAAAGTATGTCAGGAGTACAAAGGTGGCCATGATTCAGATTCAGAAAAGTCAAAAGCAAAGTTCTGCACAACTTTCTACTAATAAAGTTTGACCCCCAAAAGATATCTGGCAGGATCTGGGGAGTGGTTGTCACAACCTAGGTGGTGGTATGGGGCAGGGAGCGTGGGGGGGAGCGCTACTGACATCTAAACATCCAAAATGCACAAGACAGCCCCCACAACCAAGAATCATCCAGCCCCAAATGTCAGTAGTGCCAAGATTAAGAAACTCTGACTTGGATTAAATTGGCAAGCTTCTAGGAAAGTATTATTATCAACAATGACCCAAAAAGGAATTGAAATCATTTTCATAAAGCCACCTGTTTCCAAAATACACCAGGTCAGCAAGTTCTGCCCGATGAGTTCTACCAAGACTTCAAGGAACACATGCTTTTCTTTTCACGTAGACAGTTTTAGGGAATAGAAAAAGATGGGAAACTACCAAACTCATTTCACAAGCAAGCATAACCTTGTTACTGAAACCAAACAAGGACAGCATAAAAATAAAAGATTATAGGCCGATATAATTTAAAAACAATGATGCAAAAATTCTAAAAATATATTAGTAAATTGAATCTAGTGCATATTAAAAGAATAGTTTATCATGACCAAGTGATATGAATGAAAATATGGTTAAAAATATGGATCAACAAAAGGAAACCTATTGATGTAATTCACACATTAACCAAGTAGAGGAATAAACTATATGACTTTTTCAATACATGCAGGAAAAGCATCCAATAAAATTCAACATTTATTCATAATAATATTAATGATAAAGTTCTAGGAAACCAAGGAGAGAAAGAAATTATTTTAAAGTGATAAATGGTAACTTCCAGAAACCTACTGCAGACATATTTAATACTGAAACATTAGAATCAGTCCATTAAAGTCTGGAACAAGAAATGATAACCACTATACCCGCTACAAGAGTTATAAATATTTGAAAGGTAAAGACACAACTGTTACTATTTGCAAATGATATGACTGT
Organism: Balaenoptera ricei; assembly: GCF_028023285.1. Classification (NCBI taxonomy): domain Eukaryota; kingdom Metazoa; phylum Chordata; class Mammalia; order Artiodactyla; family Balaenopteridae; genus Balaenoptera; species Balaenoptera ricei. The sequence goes on along the minus strand of NC_082660.1, from coordinate 64,977,257 downwards.
CTATTTAGAAAACCCAAAAACATCACCTTTAAGCCAGTACACCTAGTGAGCTAACATAGAGAGTGGATATAAGATAAACATACAAAATCATTTTCCTATATATGATAATAACCAATTAACATATAACAGGGAAAAATCTTAATAGCAATAAAAACTATAAAGTACCAAAAAATAAGCTTAACAAAAAAGTACAACTCTTTCATAGAAAAAACTATAAAGTTTACTGAAAGAAATAAGAGAAGGTCTGAATAAATAAATAGACATTGTAGATAGGAAAGCCAAATATTCTCAATATATCCATTCTCCTCAAATGAATCCATAAATTCAGTGCAATCACAATAAAAATTGGGATTTTCCTTAGAACCTGACCAGATAATTCTAAAGTTCTTATGGAAGATTAAAGCTCAAGAATAGCCAAGGCAGTTCAACAATGGTGAAGGAACAGAAAAATAGATTAATGGAACAGACTAGTGATCCAGAAACAGACCCATGGGTACTTTACGTAGCATTTCAAATCAATGGGAAAAGAATATTCATTAAGTGGTGTTAATGCAATTGGCACTAACATTTAGGAAAACATTGTTAAATTTCTATCTAAACTCATTAATAAAAATAAATTATAGAGGAATTAAGAGCGTTATGGATAAAAAGCAAAACAATAAAATTAATACAAGAAAAATAATGTGTTGATGATCTTGAGGGCAGGAAGGCTTTATCAATTTCTTAGGGCTGCCATAACAAATTACCACAAACTGGGTGGTTTAAAACAACAGAAAATTATTCTCTCACAATCTGGAAGCCAGAAGTCAAATATCAAGGTGTCAGCAAGGTTGGTTCCTTCTGGAGGCTCTGAGAGAGAAGCTAGTCCATGCTTCTCTCCTGGCTTCTTGTGGCTGTGGGCAATCCTTGGCATTCCTTGGTTTGTAAATGCATCACTTCATCTCTGCCTCTGTCTTCACAAGGCCTTCTCCTCCCTATGTGTCTTCTTTTCTTAGAAGGACACGTATCATTGGATTTAGGGCTCAGTAGGAAAATCCAGCATGATCTCATCTCCAGATCCTTAATTACATCTGCACAGGCCCTGTTCCCAAATAAGGTCTCATTCACAAGTTCCGGGTAAACATATCTTTTCTTGGGCCAGCATGCAACCTACTACATAGGCCTTCTAAAATAAGACAAAAAGGAAGACTCATAAATTTGACTTCATTAAAAACTATATGAATAAAAAGACAACATAAATAATGTTAATAGAAAACCACTTATGGGAAAACGTTCATTATCTCTTTTGGATTTCTTTTTTTTTAAGTTAAATTACAGATTATGTAGTTTTTAAAAAATTCCTATAAATCAATAAGAAAAACAGTCCAATGGAGAAATGACTAAGTATATAAAGTTATTACCCAGAAGAAATAAAATAAAATAAATAAATAAACCAACATTACATAAATTAAATAAAATAAACATAAAAAGATGCTCAATGGCATCAGTATTCAGATAAATTAGGCTTAAGGTAAGATACCATTTTTGCACCCATCAGATTGCTCAAAATTAAAGTTTAATAATATCATGTATTGGTAAGGATGGGGAAAATGGAGATTTTCATATACTACTGGTTGGTGCAGATAATTTAAATGGCTTTTTGGATATATCAAAAATTTTAATGCCTATTTCCAAAACACCTGTCTGCATTCACAAGCAGACATACATGTATGTTCACTGAACTATTTTCAAGAGTTCTAACCTGGAAACAAAGTGAATGTTATCAACAGAGGAATGCCTACATAAACCACAGTATATGAAGTAGATCTCTATGTAATAACATGACTAGATCTTCATGACATAACTTTGGATGAATAAGGCACTCTGCACAACAGTAGGTACAGTATAATATTGTTTGCATTAAAAGAATACGCAGAAAACAACAATATTTTATATGTATTGCTGTGTGTGTGTGTGTGTGTTTGTGTGTGTGTGTGTAAATCCATAGGGAAAAATCTGGAAGGATACAAACCAATCCTGTAACTGTGGTTACCTTTGGGGAGGGAGATAAAGGAGACTGTGATTATGGGCGACAGACATGGGGAACTTTAACCTTATCTGTAATATTTAAATTGTTTTCATAAAGAATGTGTTTATATATTACTTATACAATTTTTAAAAAAATTTAAAGAGAGTGAATAGGAAACAACAGAAAGGAGAGAGTGTGTGAACTCTCTTTTCAAGAAATGTAATAATAAAAGATTTATTATTAATAATGAGAGAATAGCTAAGCAAACTGGAACATCTACTAGAAGGAAGATTAATGTAGACATTAACATAAAATGCAAAACCATGGAAAACATTTATAAAATGTGAAGTTTAAAAAATTTTGGATTTTTGAAAATTAGTATGATTAAAACTTCCAGGTAATATAAGGGAGCAACAATAAAATATTCCCAGGAACTTGGAAATAAAATGTTATTCAAGAGTTAAACTATAAAATTAATGTATGGTGAATCAAATGGAAAAATCACCTTCAAGAAACATAATGGCTTCCAGACAAGCAAGATTTGACTATAATTTGGGTGGATATTTTTGACATATCTAAAGCAAGAATGTGTCAGTGAACCATGGAAGTGTAGAAAAAGGAGACAGTGAAGCCCACATAGAGCAGACTTGTTAGTTACTTAATCTTCAGGCGCCTTAGCTTCTCCATTGCTAAAGCGTGGTTAATCATAGTATTTACTTCATAGGGTTATCATATAAAACAAAATAGCACTTGGTAAGGAGTGAGGCTTATACATTATTAAAGGACGGGAATGTAGTGGTCAGGCCACTATACTCCAATATAAAATAAACTGTTACTGTTCTATTTCTCATCAACAACCAGCATCCTGGTTTTCACACATCAGTCTCTCATGAGTTAATCAGCATGAGTCAGCCTCCTGAGACTGACCAGTTCAGGGACACTGAGGAGATCAAGTTTCTGAGATGGAAAGGTCCAGCCTGGACTGAGGTTGAAAGCACCAAGGTAATGCCATCCAACAAGGCACCTTGGTAGCCAGCCAGTTAACCTTCCTTGGTGACACACTACCTTTGGCTTTTCTAATCTATTCATACTTCTGAATAACTTGCCAGGGAAGGTGGTCTATGCAGAAGGAATAAAAAGACTAGAAAAAATAAGCTAAAATATTAACAGGTGGTTGTTTGTGAGAAGGAACTATGGGTGATTTGCTCTACTTTTCTATACTTTCCAAGTTTTCTTTAGTGAGCATATATTACTTTAATATTTTAAAAACATCTTTAAAGGATGATGAGGTGAAGAAAAAGAGAAGGCAGTAGCTTCAAGGGGACAAGGGTAGAGAAAGGACTTTTGAGGCGACAGGCCAAGGGGAAGATGTCAGGGAGTTAGGACCAGAGTAGGGGCAGGCAAGCACTCTTTCTTCCAAAATGAAGTAGCTTTCCCTGGAAAGACTTTTTCTCCCCATGTGTACCTGGGCCTTGAAGTAGCTTGTTATTTGCCAGTCATGGCATTTGCATAGCCAGTGAATTCGATGGAAACCATTTGCTTGAGAATTCTAAATGTATCTCTGTATCTAACTATATCGCTGGCTGGCCGTTGAACCCGAAAGTCCCAGATCTGAGTTCTTGAGCATTCCCTCCCTCTTTCTTCATCATCATTACCAAATATTTGCTAGTCACCTCCTAGGTGCCTGACTTTATGCTAATTTAGGCGGGGGTGAGGGTGGGGTTGGAACAGAGGGAGCTTACGAGGAGAGACTATACTACAATATAAAATAAAAATAAAATTGAAAAAAAGATAAACGAAAATGCAAAATCACTGTGGCCTAGGTGAGGTGGCTAAGGAAGGCTTGGAATCACAGATTTTCCGAGTTGGACCTGAAAGGTCAATCGGTCTAATTCTCTTACCCCGCGATTCAGAGAGCAGGTGGTACTTAACCCTTGACTTGAAAGACTTGCAGGGTTTGGATCAACGGAGATCAAGATGTGGGGGTTGGGGCAGTAAACAAAGGGAGCAAAGGCCCTGGGGCCAGGACACCTAGCGGGGTGTGGTCCGATTACTCTGCAGCCAGTGATCAGCGTTACCTACAGGTTTCCTTTCTAGCTTCCCTTTCTGCCTTTATTTTCAGCTGAGTCTTTGTTGCCTCAGCCTTGTGACCTATGTACGCACGAGGGAGCCTTCCAAAGCCGTTATACAATCTCCTCCAGCTCCTCTCCGGCCAAGGCTGTCCTGAGCACCGCTCCCTCCCAGCCCAGTTCCTGCTTGGGGCACTCGCTTCCTCAAAGCACACCACTGCCCCCTCCTTCCCAAGCGCGCCGATTCGCCACTTTCTGAGGAATAAAGTATTTACCTTAGGGAGTTGTTTCTTGTTTGGTTTGGATCGGAGTAAGGAGTTGAATCTGAGCTTTGAGTCAAAAGGATAAAATACAATAAAGACCCGGAAATTCCAATTCTTTAAACCTTGAACGCAAACGATCGTTCTTTCCTTTTAGGTTTGAAGTTACCGTAAGTTCCTAAAACTAGTCAGGCAGAAGAAACAGCCTCCCTAACATCCTGTGTCCACAGCAAGTGTGGACAACTGAAATAGTCATTTGAGGTGTTTCGAAAATAACCCCCTGATAGCACATTGCCTACGGTGACACATTCTCGTCCGCGGGGCGGGCTGGGTCGCCGGGGGCGGGGCGAGTCCCCAGGCGCCGCGCGCAGCTGCCGGGACACGAGGCGCCAGCCCCGCCTCCGGCTTGCGTCTCGTGGTAAGTGGAGGCGGCGCCGCGGCCTGTGACTTGCAGCTGCCGGCGGCCGCGCTGGGGTCTCTGGGCCGCGGCTGTGTTCGGTCTCCGGGAGTGGAGCGGAGGATGCAGGAGCCACCCGCGGGGGCCGGACGGGCTTAAGAGAGGCGGCGAGCGGCGCCGGAAGCACTCCGGCTGGTCTCTAGAGCACGGGAGGCTCGGGCGCGCGCGGGGCTGTGGTGGCCGCGGAGGCCGCCCTGGCCGGGACAGCCGGCCCCAGGCCCGAGCGGTGGTAGGACTGTGCCCGGGCCTGGTACTCGGGTTTCCCACAGCGAGGGTTGGGCTACGTTGGAGCCTCCTTTCTTGGAAAATCGTGGGCCCCTGTGGTACTGCGGCCGTCTCTCTGAGGGGATTGGAAACGGAGCGCGATGAGGAGCCGGAGTAACTCGGGGGTCCGGCTTGACGGCTATGCTAGGCTGGTGCATCAGACCATCCTGTGCCATCAGGTAAGTGATGGGGTGTCGCTTGTGATCACCGAGGACGCGCAGTGTGATAACCTGGACGGAGACCCTGGGAGAACCCGTGTGTGTGGCGGGGGTGTATTGCAGGTTCTCCCGCCCCCTAGCTGGGGAGGCCGTAAAGGACCCTGAAGAAAGGTGTTGGGCCAGGAACAGAACCAGAGTCAGTCACCCTTAGCCACGAGTTCTGAGTCAGAGCTTCTGAGTCCCCCCTCCCAACCCTCCGCGTCCCCCAAACCACTGCTGGGTTCCAGGGGCCAGAGTTGTAAGATGTGTCGAAGCTTGTTTATCGACACCGCCCCCGGCCCCCTCCCCAGGCTTGGGAGTCGGCTACTTCCCCTCCTCTGAAGGAAAAAGAGGTAGGAGAACTTTTAGCCATCGTAATACTAGACTGTTGTGAAGATCTGAAGTACCGTGTATATACTGTTCATTATAGTTTTTCTAATCTTTTAATGCTGATTTTTCGTTGGTAGCTCATTCTTTCTAAAACACCTCCTTTCTTTTAAGAATTCCCACATTTCAGACTTGTAAGGCGTCAGCCAGCTCTTTCCCTTTATTCAAGATAGCGTTTGCTTGCACTTGGTCAGAAGAGGAGATTATAAAACTCAGGAGTGGGGACATAGAAGAAAGACCAAAGTCCCTCAGTACCCATTTGATAGATTCTGTTTCCTCATATTAACACCCTATGGTTACCTGCCTGTCCCCTTTTTCTTGTCCTTACAGAATCCAGTGACGGGCTTGCTTCCAGCCAGCTATGATCAGAAAGATGCCTGGGTCCGGGATAATGTGTACAGCATCTTGGCTGTGTGGGGTTTGGGGCTGGCCTACCGGAAGAATGCAGACCGGGATGAGGATAAGGCAAAGGCCTATGAACTGGAGCAGGTACTCAATAAAAATACAAAGCTCTGGAACTGGGGGGAGGAGGAAGGAAATGTAGTCCACAGGAGCTAAGACAGGTATGTTTTGCCTCTCTCACTCTTTCTTCACCTTGCTGAAATTGCATTCCATAAAGCTTTCCTGTATTGTACGGAGTTTTTTTTTGCAGTGGAAACATGAAACTTGCTGATTCAGGGGGAGAGGGCACAGTCTGTTCTGTTACAGTGGAAATCCTATCCTCAGATCTTTGCTAAAAGTTGTAATCCTCTTTCCAAGTAAATGTATTTTGTAGTCTCCAGCATATTTATTCTCATTGAGAAGAATTTTCGGAGGCAGGTATCTACCATTTTACTTCTTTTTTGAAAATGATAGGTGGTATTTATATGAGGGTAACTGATAAAAATTAGCAGACTTTCCCAACTAGACACAAGTAAAAGACATTATTTGTTGATTATTATACCTAGGCTGCTGTTTCAGAGTCTGTTGTGTGTCCTCCCTGCCCCCCCCCATACCCACCCTCACCCCTTGGGGCAAAATAAGGTCAGAGTCAACAGATGCCTTTAAGCCAACTTTTAAGGCCCTCCCCTCAGTAAAGAAGTATCCTCTATAGAACTGTTTAGACACAGGATGCTACGTCCTCTTGAATGACCAAGAAAATAACGTTCTGGGCTACATGAGACTCTTAATGTTAAGGTACTCTGCTGTCAGTTGTAAGGTGTATGTGAATTCTTTTCCATTAGTGGAAAAGATTCTCTCCACACCAGCCATTTTCTCAAGTGGTCTCCCTCAGCTTAGGCAATCTGAACTCCAGTCTTCATCTATCAATCAGAATATTGAGATTTGGTTATTTTTAAGGACACCAACATATCGTGGGGTTATAGTCCTCGGCAGCAGGGAAGTTTCACTGTGTTGTCCTCTGCAACAGCAGGTATTTCTTATTCCCTCAAGCCATAATTAAGAGGTACTTAGGTCCACCAGAAAAAATTGTTGGAGTTTTAGCTCTAGCCCAGGAAGTACAGATCAATATTTTTGTGACTTATAGAAAACATACATAACCATTGTGAGAATTTGGAAAATATAGAGGAGTGTTAAAAAAAATCATCTGTAATCTTACTCCCCTCCCTTATCCTATGTCCTACTCTAATGTTTTGCTATTTTGATCTCAGTATTTTGTTTGTTTTGTTTTGCTAGAAATTGATATTGGTGGAACAATACCCAAGATTTTATACCCAGTACGATTTGACAAATTTCTTTTTCAACACTGTTAGAAGAAATCTGTGTCTCCTTGTTGATCAATCATTCTGCAGAGTTGACATTTTTCCTTATGTGGCCCAGGAAGAAAGAATGTAACAGAGGAAGAGGAGAAAAATGAACATAAAATTGTTCATTCTAAAATTTTAATGTTTCGTTAAATAATTTTTCACACAGCACAAAAATATTTTCCATACCACCTCAGTAATAACCTTGGGATGTCTCAAAAACATTATGGCAATAGGAAACATCTTAAAAAAAAAAACACATTTCTCTGGGAATTCTAAAATTTCTACCAACTTTCATTATAAATTAAAACAGATTGTATTATTAAGTCTCATTAATTTTCTTCTCAAATTTGACTCAGTTAATTCAGACTAGGGATCAGAGAACCATCTCTGTAAAGGCCAGATTGTAAATATTTTTGACACTGTGGGTTATGTGTGATCTCTACGCAACTACTCAGGTCTTCCGCTACTACGTAAAAGCAGCCAGAGACGATACATAAATGAATGAGCGTGGTTATGTTCCAGTAAGTTCTTTTTTTTTTTTTAATCAGTAAGTTCTATTTACAAAAACACACCGTGAGCTAGATTTGTCCCCACTCTACACGAATGGTTCTAAACTCTGGCTGTGCTTTGGAATGATTTGAGAAGCTTTTAAGAAATACCCTTACTGGACCTCACCCTAGAACAATTTAGATAAATCTCTGTAAGTGGAGCCCCAGGGGCATCAATATTTAAAACAAAAAACAAAACAAAACAACTGCTCTGGTAATTCTAAAGTGCAGCCAGAGATAATCACTGATCTATGGCTAATAAGTGAGCATAGGTGAAATCAAATAGAATAAATTCATAGATTAAATTCCTACCTACTGTGAGCTTTCCATTACTGTGTAGATTTTCCCAAACCATTGACTGTTAATCATTTCTACCCTTCCTTCCAACTCTCACCTAGATTTCTCTCTGAGAAATAATGTCAGAGAACTAAAGAGAATTCTGGATGAAGAGGGGACAAGGGTTTAAGTGACTGTTCTATCCTAGGTTGAGAATAGAAGTATGCACATACATGTTTTTACAAATGCCCTTTCTCTTAGTCACACAGATAAAAACTCACACCCATAAAAATAAATAGACACACAAATAGAGATAGCTCTTTGGCTGCCCCCAGTTCTACTTCTTCCTCAGTTTTGTTCTCCTTGTGTAGTCTCTCATCTTTTCTCGTGTCTTTAACTATTACCTTTATGAGAATGACTTCCAAAACTTCATCTTTAACTCTGACCTCACTTCAGTTTCAAACCCAGATTTTCATTTGTCTTCTGATCAGTTGCACCTCAACTCAAAATGGAATGGCAGGTCTGAAAATCTCCTCAAAATCAGCAGGTCTGAAACCCCACCTTCCCTACTAAAAACAAACAAAATAGACTACTAAACAACAGCAACTCACCAAATGTCCCTTTTTTTCTTACTGGTGTCCTCATTCTACTAGTCACCTGGGTAACATTACTTAGAACATTTCCCATAGTGTGTTCCATGGAATACTAGATCAACTAAGTTTGGAGCTATGTTAAACAGCAGGTTTCTTACTCTGTAATTTCTCAGAGCTTTTGATATACTGATGTGCATTTTGAATCTAAGATGGGGGTGGATTTTACAGCCTTCCCAGAATTTCCTGGACTAGTGTTCTATAAAACAGTGTTTGAAAAGTGCTGCCCTTATGGTGATTTTTGACTTGTTCCTTTTGCCTTTTGATACATGCAGACCAAAGTCTGTTAATTCTTACAATTTTTCTCGAATCCATCCCCTCCTTTCTATTCCCTTCTGCCTCAACCCTAGTCTAAACCCTGATCACTTAGTGAAAGGGTTTAGACTTTAAGTGAAAACAACACTTAAATTATGTATTTTCATTCTCAGCAATCTTTTTGTAGTTCTCATTTCCCTACAAGTAAAATCCAAATGTTTTGGATTGGTAGGCAAGGCTCTTTAGGGTTTGGTCCTAGGCTGCTTTTTCAATATTATATCATGCTGGTCCCCTGCATTCTACCCCCAGTTCCAACCAGGTTGGTGTCTTCATTACTTCTCTAACAGTACCTTGATAGAAATACCTGACATTTGTGTAAAGACTTTTCATTGTAATGTATACTTTCCCATAATTACTAGTATTTTATTCCTGTAACACCCTGTGAATTAGGTATTATTTTCCCCAATTTACAGGTGAAGGGATTGACAGAAGGAGATGAAGTTGGAATTTGGTGGTGTCATGAATACTACCTGGGTCTTATGACTTCAGATTCAGTCTTTTTGAATATTTCCTCCTCCATGGAAGCCATAGACATTCCCACCTGCAAATCATTTTATGAGCTGTTTCTTCCACCTGTGAAGCCTGCCGTCAATCCCACTTTTTCTGTGGTTCCTGTGCTCATAGACCTCTCAATTTCACAGTGATCACTTCTTTCTCAGGACTGCTTTATTGGAACTTCTAGATTACTTATGGTCTATGCCATTCAACATGTTCAGTTTTTCATTTAGCAAATTTTGTGTAATTGTTATGTGCCAAGCCCTACAATAGATATAAAAAATAAAATGGGACAAAATGTTTATATTTAAACCTCAACTTTTAATTTTTTTAAATTTTAAATTTACAGAAAACTTTTAGGAATAGTAAAATGAACATATTTGCATGTACTCTTTATCTAGGTTCACTAGTTGTTAACATTTTGTCATACTTGCATCCTCTCTATAAACATGTTCCCCCCGAGGCGCACAGGTTTTTTGGTAAGCCATTTGAGAGTTACTTGCAGACATGGAATATATATTTTTAAAAACACAATCTGCTTAGTCCATTGACTTAAAGGTCTATTTCTGAATCTGGTCTCTGCCCCTTTTTCTTAAGGAGTTCATAGGGTGATAGGGGAGACAGATACATATAAACATAGTTACAATGCATTAAGACAGATACTGTAGGTACCATATTTAGGAGATAAATACAAAGTTCTGTGGGAACACACAGGCAGGAAAGTCTAATTTCCCTTGAACAGGACAAGGAAGGATTCATAGAGGAGTTGGGTTTTAAAGGATAACCAGGAATTGTTAAGTAGACTGTATTTGTAGTTTAGTGGGGTTTTTTTTCATTCTTTCTTTCCTTTTTTTGTAGTTTAGTGTTTTTAAAAAACATATCTGTTCTGTCTCCCTTTTCTTTATGTTTTACAAAGCCTGGTAGAGTGCTTTGCATATGTTAGACGCTCATATGTATCTGATTGTAAATATACCTGGAGAGAGAGACAGGTATTAATACTTACATGGCTATTGTTGTGTATAAATAGTTATATATCCTTATATAGTCAGTTCACAAACACATAGATCCATATCCTCAAAAAAAAGATAGATTAGAAGAGGGTATCACTTGGTGTGGTTAGAAGCCCTGGTGTATGTATAAACATGTATAATTAATGCCAACTAGTGCACCTGAATCAGGAAATGGGCAGTTTGGGGGAATACAAACTACAGATACTTCCCTTCATTCTTACCTCTCCATGCTTCCTATTCATTTTATCCTGACTTGGAATTTGGAACTTGAGGACAGAAATGGCTGACAGTGGCCATTCCAAGAGGACAAAAATGGATGGAAATCAGGACTCCTCCACTGCGTCTATAATCTCCCAGGTTTGCTGTTTAAAGAAAATGTAGATGGTAGTAGCAGGGCTGGGTGGTAAAGAGAGTTGAAAGGATGGGATAGAAATCTGTGAGTATGTGGTGGCATGTAGAAGAGAATTCAGAATTGAATAAAGTCACCCCATAGAGTAAGAAGGCTGTGTTTAATGCTGTCTGTAATAGTATATTAAAGGATGGTCTCTTTCATTAGGATCAGAGTAGTGATAGAGATTTTCTTGTAGGAGTTGCAGTCAGTTTCATTACTTTATAACAAATGCTTCATGCTTTAAAAGGTGACAAGATCCTGCACTGCCTGTTTGTTCTGTCTCTCACTCTCACTCTCTCTTTATTTCTTCCCTTGATCTGTAAGGGGAGGGGACCATCTGTAGACAGAAATTACTTAAGGAAAGGAACTCTCCCAAGGAAACACTTTATTTTTCCCTCAGTAAAAGATTTCATAAAGCATTAGAACATAATTTAATAGGTGCTTATCCTTGTCCTGCCTACTGCTTGTAGTCCCATTTGAATATTTTGAAGGAATAACAGAATGGTGCAGCTCCCAAGTAGATTAGTTTTCAGAGGTGTCCTGAAGCCACCTCTGAGGCAGCATTCCCTGGAGTAACCTGGCTGTATTTCTTCTGGAATGTGAAACAGAAAGCTTAGAGAAATGGAGAAGCTGTTTGGTGCTATATTCTTCCAAAACATACTGCCTACCCATGCCAGTGTTGACGGGCCCTTCTAGTGTCATGTAGTATAACAAGTATACTGTTATTATACTATATTATAATTAAATATACTTATTATATTATTACTGTATGCATTATACTAACTAATATAGTACATTGTTAAAAATTGGTAATCAAAATTTTGGAGTGTTATGACTAGAAAACTAACTACTTAGAAATTGTCAAGTCCTAGTAAGGGAAATAGTGATGACTTGAGACTTAAGTTTGTGGCTTTTTTTTTTTTCAGGGAAAGAGGGTTGAGTTGCACTAACAATTCCCCTTTACAATTATTCTGAATTGAAGTTCATTTATTCTTTAGGGAAAATGTCCAGATAAATATTTCTGTGGACTCTTGAAGATAAGTCTTGGCTAGTTTAGAAAAAAATAAAAGTGATGATGCTGGCTTTTCTAGGACATAGGATATATTTTAAATATTCTCATAGCTTTATGATTTTTGAGCTGACTTGCCCATTTTTTTCCAGGTGGAATGTCCTCTAATAGGATAGTTGCCTTAGTTTTACATAAACCTGTTGGAGCTTGGATTTTTTTTTTAACTTGAAGGAGTCACCAACTGCAGCTTTCAGTTCCACTTTTAGCTGCAGTCTTCTCTTCTGTGTACCTATAAAGTAAATGCCATGTAAATAGGAACCCAGGATAAGGTTACTTGTTCTCAAAAGATCATGTACCAACTGCAGTTGCTGAGTAAGTGTTCCTGCATCTAGTGATGTTTATAACAGCTTGTTTCCATTTATTTCTGCAGAGTGTAGTGAAGCTGATGAGGGGACTGCTGCACTGCATGATCAGACAGGTATGGCATTGTTAACAGAACCCTCTCCAATAAAACCACATTGTAATATATATATATATATATATATATATATATATATGGCTTTTATTTTTTTCAGTTTCACAAATAGTACATACTAATTTTAGAAAATCTGTAGAATTGAGGAGGGAAATGTCAACCAAGATCTCACCACCCAGTTACCACTGAAGTATTACCTTCCAGTCTTTCTCCCCCCTCTACAAATGATTTTTTTATATACTTCATCATTACTGTACATGCAATTATGTATATTGAGTAGAAGATGATACAGGTCTATAAGTTCTCCTCTGAAACCCTTGGGACCAGATAAATTTTATAATTCAGAATTTTTCAGATTTTAAAAGGTAGTGCAGTGCACATACCATATGTTATGCCCTCAGCAAGTCCAGACATCGCTCTATCATCGAAAACATTAATCGCTCTACAGGAAAACATGCAGTTTTACAATAAGTGGAATAAATAAAAACTACAAATAGCCCCAAGTCAGTTTGAATCAGGTGCTGCCACCAAATGAATTTTGGTACAAAACTTAGGGGGAAAAACCTTTTGGAAGTGTTTTACATTTTAGGGTTGGAGATAAGGGGCCAAGGACTTACATCTTCTAGCATTAATATGCATTTTCCTGATCTTGAGTGAAGTTGAGCATCCTTTCATGTGTGGGTTGAAAATTTGTATTTCCTCTTCTATTAATTGCCTGTTAGGTCCTTTGCCTCTTTTTCTCTTGGGCTGTCCCTTTCTTGCCTATTTGAGGAGTTCCTGTCCATGATGGATATTAATCCTTTGTCACATGTACTACAAATATTTTTTAGCTGTCTCTGGTTTACCTTTTGGGTTTGTTTATGATATTTTTTCCATTCAAAAGTGTTTTACTAAAAGAAAAAGTATTTTACTTTTATCCTAGGAGATCTTTACACATGTTGTGCACTTTGACTCAGAATTGATTTTTGAGCCCAAGATTACATTTTATTAGAAGGAGAAATCGAGGCCCAGATTAATAAAGTGACCATCCTGAGGCACACAACAAGTCTAAAGTAAAAAGAAATCAACTCTAGACTTCTGAACTTGATCAGTGATCTCTAGTCCGGTAGGGACTATCTCACAGCCATCATTTTTTTTTCCTTCTTTGCTACTTTTTAATTTTTTTGTATTTTAGATATTTGCATTTTCCACCTTATCAAATAGGTTTAAAGTCACTAATTTCTTGAACCATATTTAAAGTTATGATAGTTACTATCGTATAGCAGATGCACACATAATCAAATTGAAGTTTCAGGAAATAAGTCTTTCATTTGTCCCTTGCACAGTGTTTCATTTCTGACCTTGGTTTCAGCTTTCTTTCACATCTTTTCTTTGTCACTCCATGGGTCTCTCCCTAGCTCCTTTCATTACTCCTTCAAAATATAGCCTCTTCCCTCAAAATTCCTACCTCTGTTTCAGGAACAAATGTATCTTTTTTAACAACTCAATTATCTCTTACTAAGCTGTTGTCACCTCTCCACACCTCAGTTTTTATCTACAAAGTGGGAAAACAACCATCTGAAGAGTGAAAGAGAGGTAATGAATAGGAAATAGCTGGTTTTGATGGATATTATTTTCTAATTAAATTGCTTAAATTGAAAAACAGCAAGAGCAGACTTTCCTAATTGTATAAGTGTAGGGAAAAAGAGGTAACTGCATTTTAAATACTCACAATTGCCTGAAGACCAAATGGAATGATATGTATCAGATTACTACCAAAGTATGGCATATGGGTTGATTTTTCTGCATAGCCTTCTTTTACTGTTTTTGTTTTCTTCAGGTGGATAAAGTAGAATCCTTCAAGTATAGTCAGAGTACCAAGGATAGCCTCCATGCCAAGTACAACACCAAAACCTGTGCCACTGTAGTGGGTGATGATCAGTGGGGACACCTGCAGCTGGATGCTACCTCTCTGTACCTGCTCTTCCTAGCGCAAATGACTGCCTCAGGTCAGTACAAGGACAGAAGTACTGGGAACCACTGCAGTGTGGAGCACTTGCCCTGGCACACGTGGCTTCTCCAAAGGTGTTGGCCAGCAAACAACATAGCTGTTTACATTACTTAAAGATACACATTGGAAACATAATATTTTGCAAATTTTATACAGAGAAACAACTCGCTAAGGTAGTTAGTGTTCTTTTACATTGAGAAACAAGTCTGGAGTACTAAGTAATATATATTTTTAATTGAGAACTGGGAAATCTGGGGTAGATTTTCTTTAGACAGGTATTTTTACCTTTTATTAATCCTCAGATGCTATAACATGGGAAAGAAGGACTATTGCTTATTCCCATACTATGCACTGACAAGCCTATAGTTAGTGTCAACATCACCTACTTTGTACTACTCTTTATGAGTATATTATAAACAAGGCATCTGTTTACAGGCATCTAAATTATATTAAGGGAATTAACTTAGGAATCAGAATTCAGTGTTTTTTATTATTGAATAACACACCCTTTTCAGATGATTTTGTTAATTGCTTTAGATGTTTCACCTGAAAAGGAAATTATAAGAACCAGCGTAATTCCCTTTTATTTCTCCTAAATTGGGGAGGACTGTGAATCTGATTACATTCAGTTTATAAATTAAACAGGACTTTGCCAGATCTTCCTGAGTAGATACATATACTTCTCACAATACCACATTTTTGACATTTCAATTTCTTTATCTTTCTATCTGATTACAGAGCTCCTTGGTACTAAAGGCATTCAGGGTCAGAATTACCCCAGAATACTCTTCTCCTTTTCTTGCAGAAATAAATACTTGGTGATAAAGCCTCCCTTTTTTTCTTTCCTCTAGAACAACACACATCCCAGAGGCTGAATAACCTTTTCTTAAAATTATAATGTCTACTCACATACTTCTTTCTTTTGGAGGGGAGGTTCCTCCCTGAATAAATATATTTTTTAGGTTTTATTTGTTTAAATAGAATGGCAACTATAACTCCATTTCTAATATTCTTCTAATACCAACTCTAGAGTGCTTTTCTACAACGCAGTGTCTAAATATCCCTTGTGGTTTTTCATTTGGGAAAAGGGAAGCGGAAATATACTAAAGAGGCTTATAAGAGACATATTCATTCATTCAACAAAAGTTTGTTGATTCCTGACTTAACATTTGATTTTCAACCCCATGAGCTGACTTTGATAGGTACTTGGAATAGGGTTGATATTTGATCAGGCCTTTGAGGAATAAGTTAGAATAAGTAGAAATTCACAAGTCAGAAAAGGGAAGGGAATAGCATGACTATAGCACAGAAGTTTGAAAGATACTGGCCACCAAAGTAAGGCTAGGTATCTTCTATGGTTAGAGTGTAAGATATTCAGTAGATCTGGAAAAATGGCAAAAGATGGAGCTGGAGAGTTGGGACTAACTTATGTTTAAGGGCTTGTGTACCATGCTAAGTAGTTTGGAGTTTAGTCTATAGTCAGTAGAGAGCCACTCAAGATAAATAATCAAGAAAGTTTCAAATGATTCACTCCAATAGCAGGAGGATAGATTGGATGGGGGAGTTAAAAGTTTAGTAAAATACTTTAGGCAAGAAATGATGCAGAACTTATGTAAGGCAGTTGCCTTGACGATGAAAAGGATAGCTGTGAGAGATAATTGAGAGGTAGAATGTGAAAGATCTTGATGGAAAATTTAGCAATTCTCTGAACATTTTTGAATTCTTAAAAATTTCAACCTTGGTTAAGAGAGGCTTAGACAGAAGCTGATTGTAACTTACAGGATAGTGGCAGAGAAGCTCCACAGACCCTCTCCCCAGCAAAATAGCCATAAATGGTGAAATTTAATTTTATAAAACCAACCATTTAAAGTCACTGGAAATTGTCCTAAGGGCACACAGCAAGTGGAAAAACATTTATTCAAGGAAATCTAAATCTTAACAGTGAGAGAATATGGCATTTGGGCCACAACCTATTCCCTCCCCTGCCGCAAGGTCACCATGACAGAAGCACTACTTGGAGTGGTTGTAGCCAGGAGTACAAGGCTCCCTCTCCCCCCAGCTCCCAGTCTAGGGCTATGATATCTCCCTGAGAGAGGTACGTTGCCAGCATTTCTCACCATCCCCAGCTCTGTGTTGCAGAAGTTCTAGTCTAGCCAAGAATAATTAAGAGGTTTGGAACTCCCTTCCTACCCCCCAGTCCCACTCATGGAGTGGAAGCTTAATCCCAGGCAGAGCAGACCAAGAATAATAGGCCTGGC
Source organism: Balaenoptera ricei (assembly GCF_028023285.1). NCBI lineage: Eukaryota > Metazoa > Chordata > Mammalia > Artiodactyla > Balaenopteridae > Balaenoptera > Balaenoptera ricei. Next base: position 64,960,453 of record NC_082660.1, on the reverse strand, counting down.
CCACCTTTCTAGTAGCATGGATGATGGGGCTGGCCATAAGAACAGAAAGCTCCATAGCTCCTCCCAAGAGAACTGACTTTATCTGGAACAGAGTGTGGGAAAGTTCGAGCCTAAGGGCACTCAAAAACAATTGAAGATTTTGGTTCTAAGAAATTGAGAGGAGGCTGATAACTCAATAATAAGAGCAGCAAGCTAACCCATACACTAGCTAGAAGTCTTAACAGAGAACCAAGGAAAGAGAGAGCTAAAAACAGCCCTCCTAGGGTTAGAACAAATTTCAAAGACTGGCATCAAAGACCACCTGAAATGGGGCCTGAATTTTTTTTTTATTAATAGCTACTTTATTTATTTATTTATTTATTTAGCTGTGTTGGGTCTTTGTTTCGTGCGAGGGCTTTCTCCAGTTGCGGCAAGTGGGGGCCGCTCTTCATCGCAGTGCGCGGGCCTCTCACTATCGTGGCCCCTCCCATTGCGGGGCACAGGCTCCAGACGCACAGGCTCAGCAGTTGTGGCTCACAGGCCCAGTTGCTCCGTGGCATGGGGGATCTTCCCAGACCAGGGCTCGAACCCGTGTCCCCTGTATTAACAGGCAGATTCTCAACCACTGCGCCACCAGGGAAGCCCTGGGGCCTGAATTTAATTGAATGAGATTGTGGAGCAATTTATGCCTTGGGGCATTGTACAATATAATAGAACAATCAGCTGGCAATTAGTGGAGATTAACATCTGGGAAAGTTACCAACAGAGGCAGATATTTAATGGATCACAGAAAGAGACAGTCACTAAAGCTAAAACCACTGTCTTCTTGGGGTGACAGTGTACACGTCCAACGCAGCACCCTCTGAAGAACAACTTCAGAGGCTGCATACTATGGGGAAAATAAATTTCACCAAAATAATCCAAGTCACTAAACAAATAAACAGGTAAACAAAAAACAAGTCCCATAGGGGAGGGTATCAATATCTATAAATTCCTACAACATATTATCTATAATATCCAGTTTTCAGCAAAAATTTATGAGGCGTGCAAAGAAACAGGAAAGCCTGAGCCAACACAAGAAAAAAAGTGGGTAACAGAAGCTGCCTTTGAGAGGAAGCATATGTTGAACTTAGGAAACAAAGACTTCAAAGCAGTTACTATAAAAGTGTCCAGAAAGCTAAAGGACACCATGCTTAAAGAAGTAAAGGAATATATGATGATTGTATTTCGTCGAATAGAGAATATCACTAAAGAGATAAAAATGAAGCAAATGGAAAGTTGAAAATGAAAGATTCACTAGGGAGACTCATAGATTTGAGCTGGCAGAGGGGAAGATCAGCATACTTGAAGATAGATCAACAGATTATGCAGTCTGAAGAACAAGAAAAGATAATAAAGAAAAATGAATAAAACCCCAGAGAAATGTAGGACACCAACTCGTGTAATAAGAGCACCAGAGGAGAGTAAGGAGCAGAAAATATTTTTAAAGAAATAATGGCTAAAAACATCCCAAATTTGATGAAAAACATTAATCTACATATCTAAGAAGCTCAAAGATCTCCAGGTAGGATAAACAGAGATTCATACCCAGAAACATCATAGTAAAAATGTTAAAAGCCAAAAACAAACATCTTGAAAGCACTATGAGAAAAATGACTTGTTATGTATAAGGGAACCCAAATAAGATTATCAACTGACTTCTCATCAGAAAAAAAGTGGAGGCCAGAAGGCAGTGGAATGATATATTCAAAGGGCTGAAAAAAGGACCTGTCAACCAAGAATCTTATATCCAGCAAAACTATCTCTCAGAAATGAAGTGAGATGAAGACATTCCCAGATAAACAAAGAGTGAGAGAATTTGTTGCTAATAGACCTACCTTACAAGAAATACTAAAAGAAGTTCTTTATACTAAAATCAGAGGACCGCAGACAGTAATTGGAATCCTCACACACAAAAAAAGAGACCACTGGTAAAAATCATTATAAAATATGATATAACTGCATATTTCTTCTTTCTAAACTGACCTAAAAATCAATTGTATAAAACAATATACTTGTATTATTGGGCTTATAGCATATAAAAATGTAAATATATTTGATAATATTAGAACTAAGGACGTGGGTGGGAGCAAAGATATATTGAATTAAGGAAATGATACCAAATGGTAACTCAAATCCACAGGAACAAATGAAGAGAATCAGAAATGTTAAATTAGAAAGACATCCTGTGTTCATGGATCAGAAGACTTACTGTTAAGATAGCAACATTCCCCAAACTGATCTATAAATTCAATGCAATTCCTGTGAAAATCCCAGCTGTCTTCTTCGCAGAAATTGACAAGCTGTTACTAAAATGTATATGAAAATCCAAAGGACCCAGAATGGCCAAAACAACTTAGAAAAAGAACAAAGTTGGAGGACTCACACCTTCTGATTTCAAAACTTACTTCCAAATACTGTGATGCTGGCATAAGGATAGACATATAGAATAACATAATAGAATTGAGAGTCAAGAAATAAACCATCACATTATGGTTAGTTGATTTTTGACAAGGGTGCCAAGATAATTCAATGGGGAAAGAATGGTCTTCTCAACAAATGATGCTGGGAAAACCAGATATCCACATGCAAAGAATGAAATTGGACTTCTTCCTCCAACACAGACAAAAACTAACTCAAAATGAATCATAGACTTAAATGTAAGAAGGAAAACTGTAAAAAGCTCTTAATCCTCTAAGTCTTCTATAACAGAATACTGCAGAATGGGTGGCTTAAACAGCAGAAATTTATTTTGTCAAAGTTCTGGAGGGTAGAAGTCCAAGATCAAGGCGTCAGCAGGGCTGGTTTCAGATGAACCCTCTCGCCTGTCTTCATATGGCCTTTTCTCTGTGTGTGTGCATTCCTGATGTCTCTTGTAATAAGGATACCAGTCCCTATTGTATAAGGGCGCCACCCTTATGACCTCATTTAAACTGAATTGCCTCTTTAAAGGCCTTATCTCCAAATACAGTCACATTGGGGGGTTAGGGCTTCAACATGTGAATTTTGGGGGAACAAATTCGAGTTTATAACAAACACTTAGAGGAAAATACAGGAGTAAACCTTCCTGACCTTGGGTTAGACAAGGCCCTGTTAGATATGACACCAAAAGCATAAGCAACTAAAGAAAAAATAAATTGGAATTTATCAACTTAAGATAAACTTTTGTTTATCAACTTTTGTGCTTCAAAGGACCCCTGTAAGACAGTAAAAAAACAACCCACAATATGATAGAAAATATTTGCAAATCTTATATCTGATAAGAAACTTGTATCTAGAGTATATAAAGAGCTCTCACAACTCAATAATAAAAAAATAACCTAATTTGAAATGGGCCAAGAATATGAATTGACATTTCTCCAAAGATATTCACGTGGCCAATAAGTACATGAAAAAATGCTAAACATCATAAGTCACTAGGGAAATGCAGATGCAAACCATAATGAGATACCATGTCACACTCTCTGGGATGGCTATAATCAAAAAAACAAAATAACAAGTGTTTCTGAGGATATGGAGAAATTGGAAGCTTCATACACTGCTGATGGGAATGTAAAATAGTACAGCCACTTTGTAAAACACTCTGGCAGTTCTCACAAGGTTAAACAGAGTTACCATATGATCTAGCAGTTTCACTCTTAGGTATATACTCAAGAGAAATGAAAACATGTTCACTCAAAAGCTTGTGCACATACAGGAATGTTCATAGCAGCATTGTTTATAATAGCCAAAAAAAATGGAAGCAACCTAAATGTCCATCAACTAACTACTCATTGGATAAATAAAATGTGATATATCTGTACAATGGAATATTTTTTAGCAATAAAAAGAAATGAAGTACTGATATGTGCTACAACATGGGTGAACCTTGAAAACATTATGCTAAGTGAAAGAACCCAGACATGATATGTCACATATTGTATGATTGCATTTATATGAATATCTATTAAGGCAAATCTATAGAGACATAAAGAAGATTAGTGATTGCTCGGCAGGAGGTGGGGTAGGGGAACAATGGGACAAATGTTGAAGGGAAATGGGGAGTGATGCTACAGATACAGGGTTTCTTTGGGGAGTGATGAAAATGTTCTAAAATTGACTGGTGATGGTTGCAGAACTCTGCAAACCCTAAAAACCATTGAATTATATACTTGAAATGGGTGAATTGCATGGTATGTGAATTATATCTCAATATTGTTTTTAAAAATAAGGGAGAGAAAGGCTAAATTTTAGGTGAGTGCAAGTCAGTCTGTGGAGTAGAACACTGAGTCAGCCTCATTTCTCGAGCTCTGCATATTTTAGTGTGCTGTATACAGCACTGCCATCTTTGGCCTTACCCAAGCCCTACTTCATTTAACCTGTGTGTCTCACCTCCGCATCCTCTGTTCTACAAGCAACACCTTGGCTCCATAGAAGGGGCAGGAACCAGAGGTCCTACATGTATGGCTTTGCTTCAAGAGACAGGTCCCTCTCCTGTGGTTAACAGGGTTGTTTAAGATCATTCAATAAATAGTTATTGAACACCTACTATTCAATATTGTTTAATACCATTCACATTAGTATGTGAGATACTTTTAGGGGCTATGTGAGATACTTTTGGGGACTTACAAATGTAAATAAGATTCCTTCAAATTCAGGTAAAGATTTATCTATGGTACAAGTGAAAAAGAAGTTCACAAGAGCAAGAAAAATAAAATTCTGTGAAGCACCGAAGAGGGGAATCAATGAGAGCATCATAAGAGGAGATAGCATTTGAGCTGGGCCTTGAAAGAACAGTTAGGATTTCAAGATGTGGAGAAAGCTGTGTAAACAGAATATCATGAGCAAAGGGACAAATGGTAGACGTGTGGCATTTATATGGTATAGTGACTAGTTAGCTGTGGCACAAGCCTAAGAGATGGACAAAACCAGTTTCACACCTACTGCCTTCTCTCAATCTCTGTTCAAGCACCTTGGCACAGAGAGGTGACAAGATAAAGCTATGAAGCTGATGTCCAATATTACTACCTCTCTTTTCTTTTTTCCTCTCTATCCAAGAAGTTAAGGTAGGTCATTACTGCTACAAGAAAGACCCTTTGCTGCTGATGCTGCCCTGTGCTGTGGTTGCTGTTTTGACAGAGGCACGGATCAGGAGGAGTTTGTAATCTGATGATCTGAATCATATAGTCCTTTTTAATTTTAAAGTTAGAGTTCTGTGAATTAAAATATTTGTCAATAGATCAAAGATTTAAATGCAAGAAAAGAAATGGAAAGTACTAGAAACATTCATGGGATAAAGCTTTTTAATAAAAGCTTCTGAGAAGAAAAATATACTGTAAACAAAATCAAAGTTCAAACAAACTAGGAAAAATACTTGCAACACATATGATGGGCAAAAGTCTAATTTCCTTAATATTTATTAATATATTAATAACAGAAGGACCAGCAATTCAATAGAAATTGGTGAAGGACATGAAAAAACAAACTGTTCATAGGAAAAGAAATACAGTTGGCTTATAAACATAAGAAAAGACAACCTTACTCAAAAAAGCTACGCCCAGTTTCCGGATGCCTACGGGAAGGAGCTCTTTGACAAGACCAACAAACACCACTTCTTACACAGCCTGGCCCTGTTAGGGGTACCCCTGTGCAGAAAGCCCCTCTGGGCCGGGTTACTGCTAGCTTCTGGAACTACCTTATTCTGCACCACGTATTACTACCAGGCTCTGAGTGGAGACCCCAGCGTCCAGACTTTGGCCCCTGTGGGAGGGAGCCTGCTACTCTTGGGCTGGTTTGCCTTGGCTCTTTGAGCTTCCTTGTGTTTAATTTCTGGGTATTTCTTTTTAGAAGTGGAGCAGGGAGTAGATTAAAAGAGAAAGGCAAAGAAAAAAAAAAGCTACAAATTAAAGTGCAAGGAAATTCTATTTCTCATCCATTAGAATGGTAAAGATCAGAAACTTTTATTAAAGCCTGTGTTTACAAAATGTGTTGGAAAAAGGCAGGCAGTGCTAGTTGGTATGTAAACTGTGGAATTTCTTTGCAGAATAACTTGGTGATGATCATCAACATTTAATTGTACATGTGGTGAAGTATTTAGAGAGAAGTGTACCCATATTTGCAGCTTAACTGTGAAATGTATCAAAAAAATAAGGTGGACTGTTGCGTGGATATATATGTGATTAAAAAGTATAGTAAAATGTTAATGGTTGAGTCCAGATGGTGTGTAAAATCTACAGGTGCCATGTAAAATTCTTTCATTTTTTTGTCTGAAAATATTCAAAATAAAATGTTGGGAAAAATGTATAAATCTGTGACTCCGCAGTTAAGAATTTACCTTGATATACTGGTGCATGTGCCCAAAGATGTAAATACACAGATATTCATTGCAGCATTGATTGTAGTGATAAAAGATTAGATACAACCTAAATGTCTTTCAGTAGGGAACGGGTTACATGAATAGCCATTCAGTAGAATGCTATGTAGCCATTAAAAAAATGAGGCAGATATATTTAAAATTGTCTCCAAGTTATATATGAAAAAGGCAAGGTGCAGCATAGTATACTACTCTTTGCATAATTATTGTATATGCATAATGTATCTCTGAAAGGATACAGAGGAAACTGGTAAGACTGGTTTCTCCCAGAGAGGAGATTTGGCAGGGTGGGAGTGATGTGATTCTGGGTGGGGGAAAAACTTTCACTGTATAATTGTTGGTATTTCCCTCAATGGCAGGGGAGGGGAAAGGAGTTAGTTTTTAAACAAAAATGGATCATATTGTACATATTTGGAAGCGGTATAGCATCTTGGTTAGGAACTCAGTCTCTGAAGTGAAACAGAAGTTGATAGTCAATTGAGTCCTGGTTCCACTATTTATTAGTTACATGACTTTAGGCAAATATTTAACTTCTCTAAGCCTCAGGCAGAAAATAGAGGTACCCACCTCTTAAGGTTGTTTTGAAAATTGAATGTATGATTCATGCAAAACATTTTATTTATAAGCCCTGTCTTGATATAGCTTATATTTAGAATAATCATCATTTTTACTCCCCAAAATATGGTTTTGAGTTCTTAAAATCATGATCTTTATCTACTTCTTAGTATTTAGACTCCCTCCAAATCTTCTTTGAAATATTTGTCTTTCTTTTTCCAGATGCCTAGGTTTGTACATTTAAACACAGCAAAAATTAGTTACCTGTAGAATTAGGAGTCTGATACTTTCCATTAAAGCCTACAAATAACAAATTAAAATTCTTTCATGTTAAAATATGGTGGTATCTTACTTAGTTGAAGAGTAGCCTAGGACTGATTTGTGGTATTATTTTTATGTTTTAGGAATCAAAGTGTCTCCCATTATTCCTAAGCGGGAGTAGGATTATTTGGTAGTAGGGGGGTCAGTTAGTCACTGTGGCTGCCTGTAAAGCCTGTAGTGATAATTGACTAGCTCTATATCTTTATTCTCTTTTTCCTCAGGACTTCATATCATCCACAGCCTAGATGAAGTTAATTTCATACAGAACCTTGTGTTTTACATCGAAGCTGCATATAAAACTGCTGTAAGTACTCATTTTGGAATGAATTTTAAACATGTGATGTTCTTAAAATACTGAACAACCTAATCCTTCTCTTAATGCTGCCCCTCATAGTGAACCAATCTATAACGTTTCTGGCAGAAATTGCCTTCAGCCTCTTTACTAAGCTCTGTCGTCCTCTGTTTGCCTTTTCCCCAAGGGATTTACAGAGGCAGGAGGGTCAAGGTGCAATGCCTTCATTCCTTTCAAACTCTGTAATACTTCATGGTATGTATTGGGCAATCTGGGGCTAAATTGTGGTCTTATTTTAATGTTTGTGGTTAAATGGGAGCAAGATGGCTAAGGAGTATTATGGGTCAGTTAGCTACTTAGAAATAAAATTTAGTCATGTATTTAATATCATCTGTAGACATTGATTCAGCGCTTACTATACAAAAATAGTTACTCTTTCTTATGACTACATATGAGGGTTTTTATTGTCATAATATATTTAACATCTCTCTCAGGGTTTGCTGTTCTTCACTGCATGATGTTCATTGTATTGAAAATGGCTGTGTCATAAGTAGTCCAGTTTTTTTTTAGCAGTTTAATTGTTTTAGTTTGGTTAGTTGTTTTTTAGTTGTTACAGGTGTGAGGATAAATCTGCAACCTGTCACTCCATATTTACCAGAAGGATAATTCTAACATAGGCATATCTGATACAGACAGACATTATTTGTTGATGGATTGCTTTGTTTCCTGATACCATAGGCCTGCTGTGATCCAGGGTAAAAGCCAGTGTTCTCTGACCTCTCTGTTGCAGCCAAGGGTTGCAGCAGTAGAATTAATGATATTTGTGCCTTCTCATACTCTAATCTTTGCTGCACAAACTAGGGTAGAGCTGGGTTTAGGGGCAGATGAGACTCACCATGGGATAAATATGGCTTACCTTTCTGAAGCTCCATCTTTTGACTCAAAGATTTGATATTAAAAGTAATTTAAGGTAAATACCAAAATAAATATAGGTGTGTGTGCATGTGTGTGCACACACATGCATGTGTGCACATGGGTATTTCCAAGTTCTGTTCAATGAGAGGGCCTAGAAGCCTGACACCACAGTGACAATGAGGACCAGCATCCAAGTCTTGAATGTAACTATCATTCTCTAATAAAAGAAACCAGGATTCCTTGTAGAAGTGGTTGATTCCAGGGCTGGGGCAGGGAAAATACAAGATGAGACTGTATTTGGGCATCTTATAGTGACAAAAAGTGAGGAAGTGTTCAAAAAAATGGGGCATGTCAAAAGGGCACAGGAGCCAACCTAGAAGAACTCCCAGTGGCCAGAGCTGGAACAATTTGAGCAAAATAAATAATGACAACATTTTATTACAACCCAGAGAATAACCTAAATATCTATAAGTTCATACTGATGTAAGTAAATAGCTGAGTAAATAAATGAGGGAGAAAGGATAACTCTTCCTTAGAGAAGAATTGCAGTTAATGAGTGTAGAGGTAATGAAGGAACTAGAAAATCACCATTGAAATCACCACTGTAATAATTGTTGCAGGCACAATTCCCTGATTGATGCTAAATTAGTGGGTGGATGTTTGAGGAGAAACAAGATATTTGCACAATCGTAAAGTATCTCTCTGAAGATAATTATTAATTACAGGCATACCTCATTTCACTGTGCTTCGTTCACTCTATTGCACTTCACAGTTAATTGTATTTTTTTACAAATTGAAGGTTTGTGACAACCCTATGTCAAGCAAGTCTATTGGTGCAATTTTTCCAACAGCATTTGCTCATTTCATGTCTCTGTGTCACATTCTGGTAATTCTTGCAGTGTGTCAAACCCTCTACCAGCAAAGAGATTATGACTTGCTGAAGTCTCAGATAATGGTTAGCATTTTTTAGCAACGAGGTATTTTTAAATTAAGGTATGTGCATTGTTTTTTAGACATAATACTATTGCACACTTAATAGACTATAGTATAGTGTAAACATAACTTTTATATGCACTGGGAAAGCAAAAAAATCATGTGACTTGCTTTATTGCAATATTTACTTTATTGCTGTGGTCTGGAACTGAACCCACAATATCTCTGAGGTATGCTTGTAATTAGTATAGTAATACAATAGTATAATAGAAAAATAGTAACAGTAGAATGGAGAAACTCTGCAGACACCACCTTAACCAAGTCATTAAGGTTAACATCACCAGTAATGACATCAACATCGTATACCTCTGATACGATGTGCTAAGAAGGAGCATAATGTTTGTAGTATTCTAGTATTCTTGCCAAAAATGCATAACCTCAATCTAATCAAGAGAAGACATCAAGCAAACCCAAACTGAGGGAAATCTATAAAATATATGACCACTAATCTTCAGGAAGTGTCAAGGTCATGAAAGACAAGGCTTGAGAAACTGTAACTGACTGGAAGAGACTTAAGGAGGCATGACAAATGCAGCATGGTATTCTGGATTGGATCCTGGAATACATAGAAAGGCTATATTAGTGGTGGGACTTCCATGGCAGTCCAGTGGTTAAGACCTCACCTTCCAATGCAGGGGGTGCGGGTTCGATCCCTGGTCAGGGAGCTAAGATCCCACATGCCTTGCGGCCAAAAAACCAAAGCATAAAACAGAAGCAATATTGTAACAAATTCAATAAAGACTTTAAAAATGGTCCACATCAAAAAAAAATCTTTAAAAAAAAAGGCTATTAGTGGGGAAAAACGGTGAAATCCTAGTAAAGTCCATAATTTGGTTACTAGTATTTTACTAATGTAAATTTCTTCACTTTGACAATTGTACTGTGGTTATGTCAGGTATTAACATTAGGGGAAGCTGAGTGAAAGGTGTATGGGAACTCACTACTATTTTTGCAACTTCTCTGTAAATCTAAAGTTATTTGGAAATGAAAAGTTTTTAAAAAGTAATTTTAAATGTTATCTTTGTATTATCGAGGGACCGTATAGAACCATGGTTAAGAATGTAGGCTTTGGAGCACTTGGACTCTAATCCTAGCTCTGTTATTCATTAGCTATGTGACCTTGGGTGAGTCACTTGACCTCTCTTTGCACCTCAGTTTCATCATCTATAAAATGTAAAGATTAAGGAAGATACTATAATAGTGTAAAGTGCATAGGTAAGTGCATGGTACATTGTCAGTGCCAATAGAGAGTAAAATTAGAATGGATGTTTAAGATAAAATACTTGGATGATGTTTAGGCTCTGTCTCCTAGACCCCCTAGGTGTCTGCTTTGATGAAAAATTTTGAGAAGCACCTCTTTAGATGAACTAAGTTACAGTTCTTAGTCCTGATCAACTGTCAAGATATCTTCTAACTTCTTGGAGGCCCCGATAGAATTTAAAGCTACTGAGAAAATAGCTACAGGGGGAACCCAACTCATTGGCCTCTCCTTAATAAGCATTGTGGGTAAACGTATGTATGGCGAGTTAGCTAATACTTGTGCCTTTTATTCAAGGTTTGTATATCTAGTAAGCATTTAGTAGTGATGATTTGCTAATGGTGTGTTGGTTATTTTATGCCAGGACTTCGGGATATGGGAACGTGGAGATAAGACCAACCAAGGAATCTCAGAATTGAATGCCAGTTCAGTTGGAATGGCAAAGGTAATTTTCCTTGCTTTGTTTTTACCAAGTGTGGGATAAGGAAGTCTGATACACCTTTGCCATAGATAAAGCCTTAACATGAATGTGGACCATCATCAAATTAATTGGTCTTTTAAACCATAGGCAGTATTCAGAGTCTCCAATATAACTATGGACATGTAGGTGAAGACTTCTTTCAAAAGCTCCAGATTTGTATGTACAACTGCTTTTGTAGCATATCTCTATTTACATATCACATAAAGACCTCAGAAAACATATCTTAAACTAAACTCATCATCTCTATCACTACAAAAACAAACAAAAGGAGGCTTTTTTTCCTTCCATACACCAGTTGACAAAGCTTGATATCAGGGAACCATCTCTCAATCCTCCACCCCCCTCACTCTCCTGCATCCCCTATATTGTTATCTTCATCATCATTATTATGTTCCACTTGGCTTCATCTTTTCCTTCCCACTGCTACTGCCTTAATTTCAGCTTTTATCTCTGGAAACAGCAAGAACGCATAAAATAGGATAGTAGGAATAGGATCAAACATATCTATTATAAAGATAAATACACATGGCTTGATTTGTTTCCCCTACCTAAAGGCAAAGACACAGACTGATTTAAAAAACGAAGAAAGGAAATCCAGTCTATACCTATACCACCTCTAAGAGCTCTAAGACGACAAATTGCTACGGAAAGATTAAAAACAGAAGGATGGACAAAGTGTGGCCAAAATAAGCAAAAAAGAGTACGGGTGACTATGTGAATTCAAATGAAGTAGAATTCAAAGCAAAAAGTATTACATGGAACAAAGAGGACAAGGAGGGTCCAGATAGAAGGCACAGCCTACAATGAGAAAGTCTGGCCTGGAATGTAGTTTCAATTAATACAGAGCAAAATGTATTAGAAATACAAGGCAAAATAGAAACAGTTATAAAGGGACAACTTAACAAAAGCCACTGCTAGGCTATGACAGATAAAATAAACCAAAAATAAGTTCATAGAAAATTTAAACTATATAATTAATGTGGTTTAATTAATAAATTTATATAGAACTTTGTCCCTACAAAATATTTATTCCCTAGGTAACCTTTTTCTTTTTTATGTATTTTTAGTTACCAAAGTGATACAGATATTGAGCTTATTTTTAAAAACTAAACCCTACTCTATTTACCTCTATGTAACCTGATTTTTTAAATTCAACAATCTCACATTTCACTGAACAACATAACCAAACATCCTCTTTCATACAGGTAATCTAATTCATTCTTTTCAGTATTTAATAATTACTTTGTTGATGATAATGCTTTAGTGCAGATCCTTGTACATATATCCTGGTGAACTTGCACAAATAGTTTTGTAGGATAGATTCCTAAAAGTGAAACCATTGGGTTAAGGGATATACACTTTATTTTTTTTAATGTATTTATTTATTTTTGGCTGCATTAGGTCTTTGTTGCTGTGCGTGGGCTTTCTCTAGTTGCGGCAAGCGGGGGCTACTCTTCGTTGTGGTGCACGGGCTTCTCCTTGCAGCAGCTTCTCTTGCTGCGGAGCACGGGCTCCAGGCGCGCAGGCTTCAGTAGTTGTGACGTGTGGGCTCAGTAGTTGTGGCACACGGGCTATAGAGCGCAGGCTCAGTAGTTGTGGAGCACGGGCTCAGTTGCTCTGTGGCATGTGGGATCCTCCCGGACCAGGGATCGAACCTGAGTCCCCTGCATTGGCAGGCAGACTCCTATCCACTGCACCACCAGCGAAGTCCCTGCTTTCTCTTTCTATTTACACATACACATTATTTTTTTTGAACCAGTTGAGAGTAAATTGCAGACATGATCCCTCATGTCTCCTAAATACTTCAGAGTGAATTTCCTCAAAGACTGTCCCATAACCATGGTGCAATCATCAAAATCAGGAAATGAACACTGGCATTATACTACAACCTAATCCAAAGACCCCATTCAAATTTCTTTAATTGTCCCAATAATATCATTTATAGCAAAAAACAAAAACAAACAAAAAAACCCTTATGATCCAGGATCCAATCCAGGATAACATGTTACATTTAGTTGTAATGTCTCTTTGGGCTTCTTTAACCTGATAATACTTTAGACTTTACTCACCTTTTATGACCTTGGCATTTTTAAAGATTGTTTTATAGAATGTCCTTCAATTTGATTTTGTGTGATATTTCCTCATGATTTGATTCAAGCTATGCATTTTTGGCAAGAATACCACAGAGGTAAGATGTGTCCTCAGTACATAATCAGGAAGTACAAGATGTGGATTTGTCCCATTACTCTTCATGTTAAGTTTAATGGCTTCATTAAGGTGGTATCTGCCATATTTCTCTGCTGTAAATTTGCTTTTTTTCCCTCTTGTAGTGAATAAGTATTTTGTGCCTGGATGATATCTGCTTAACCCATTAGGTCTCAGTTTAGACATTTCTCCAGGGAAGCTTTCCAGAACTACCTGCTATCCCAAAGACTAAGTCAGTTCTGCCTCACAATTGAGGAACTACAAATAACTGATAAATACTTGAAAGAATATTCAAACTTATTAGCAAATTAATGCAACAGAATCACCATTTTTCTATCAAATTAGGGAAAATTTCTAAAATAATACCTGGTTTGCATTAAAAAAGGTTGTATCATACACTGCTGGTGATAGTTATATTGGTACAACTTGCATGAAAGCGAATTTAGCATTATGTCCTAAAGATTGTTTATATCCTCTACTTCAGGGAATTAATGCTTAGAAAATAACTCATTCTACTCTGTTTTTATGAGTTTGACTTTTTTAGGTTCCACATATGAGTTATATAATACAATATTTGTCTTCCTCTACCTGCTTATCTCACTTAGCATAATGCCCCCAAGATACATCCATATTGTCGCAAATGGTAGGTTTTCCTTCTTTCTTTTTTTTTTCTTTTTGAATTTTATTTATTTTTTTCTACAGCAGGTTCTTATTAGTTATCCATTTTATACATATTAGTGTATATATGTCAATCCCAATCTCCCAATTCATCACACCACCACCACCAGCCCCCACCACTTCCCCCCTTGGTGTCCATACTTCTCTTCTCTACATCTGTGTCTCTATTTCTGCCCTGCAAACTGGTTCATCTGTACCATTTTTCTAGGTTCCACATATATGCGTTAATAAACAAAAAAAATTTGTTTTTCTCTTTCTGACTTACTTCACTCTGAATGACAGTCTCTAGATCCATCCACGTCTCTACAAATGACCCAATTTCATTCCTTTTTATGGCTGAGTAATATTCCATTGTATATATGTACCACAACTTCTTTATCCATTCGCCTGTCGATGGGCATTTAGGTTGCTTCCATGACCTGGCTATTGTAAATAGTGCTGCAATGAACATTGGGGTGCATGTGTCTTTTTGAATTATGGTTTCTCTGGGTATATGCCCAGTACTGGGATTGCTGGATCATATGGTAATTCTATTTTTAGTTTTTTAAGGAACCTCCATACTGTTCTCCATAGTGGCTGTATCAACTTGCATTCCCACCAACAGTGCAAGAGGTTCCCGTTTCACCACACCCTCTCCAGCATTTCTTGTTTGCAGATTTTCTGATGATGCCCATTCTAATTGGTGTGAGCTGATACCTCATTGTAGTGTTGATTTGCATTCCTCTAATAATTAGTGATGTTGAGCAGCTTTTCATATGCTTCTTGGCCATCTGTATATCTTCTTTGGAGAAATGTCTATTTAGGTCTTCTGCCCATTTTTGGATTGGGTTGTTTGTCTTTTTAGTATTGAGCTGCATGAGCTGTTTATATATTTTGGAGATTAATTCTTTGTCCGTTGATTCGTTTACAAATATTTTCTCCCATTCTGAGGGTTGTCTTTCTGTCTTGTTTATGGTTTCCTTTGCTGTGCAAAAGCTTTTAAGTTTCATTAGGTCCCATTTGTTTGTTTTTATTTCCATTACTCTAGGAGGTAGATCAAAAAAGACCTTGCTGTGATTTATGTCAAAGAGTGTTCTTCCTACGTTTTCCTCTAAGAGTTTTATAGTGTCCGCTCTTACATTTAAGTCTCTACATTTCCTTTTTTTTCACACACACACACTGTATTTTTTTACAAGAGATAAATAAACTGACACCAAACATTGTAAATGGATGACCACAACAAAAGCAACAATGATTGCAATTACCAAACATGAAACACACTCATACTATGTCATAATATTGGCATTCAGTCCAGTAATCCTCCACTGTAACAGCTCCTTTACTTTGCAGTGAAAATTGATTTGTATATTTTTTGCCTCTGAGTCCTTGTGGGATTTTTTTTTAATTCAAACAGAAAGTCACAAAAATTATAATCATCCTCATCAGTTCACTCAGTCCCATGTACTTAATTTTTTTTTCATCTTGATCTTTTGTTAGCACTTTTATGAATTCATCAGTTTTCCATTAGAGTTCTGAAAATGCTTCTTCATTCAATTCAGCAGTACAGTCAGTTACCAGAAACCTGTACTTGTCAGAGTCTTTTCCATGAATTCCTTGAAGATGAAACCCTTTTATACGAACATTTTTGCAAAAGCATCAGTACACCCAGAACTCTCTGTAAATGACAGAAGACTTAAAAATGACCACGGTTAAAGATTTGTTGAAAGTTCATAATAATGCAATTGACAAGGAAATTTAGTTATTTCTGAGATATACACTTTAAAGTAATAACTAGAATTATGACTTATAACATTATACCAGAACATATAAGATTTTTAGAAATTTCATGTAATGTCTGTAACATTTATATGAACATATTTCCATACAAATAACCCAAAGAAAGTTTAGTATTAGTTGTTTTTGTTTGTTTGGTTGTTTGTTTTTTTTTAATACTGCAGGTTCTTATTAGTCATCAATTTTATACATATCAGTGTTTACATGTCAATCCCAATAGCCCAATTCAGCACACCACCATCCCCACCCCACCGCGGTTTTCCCCCCTTGGTGTCCATACGTTTGTTCTCCACATCTGTGAATCAACTTCTGCCCTGCAAACCGGCTCATCTGTACCATTTTTCTAGGTTCTACATACATGCGTTAATATACGATATTTGTCTTTCTCTTTCTGACTTACTTCACTCTGTATGACAGTCTCTAGATCCATCCACGTCTCAACAAATGACCCAATTTCATTCCTTTTTATGGCTGAGTAATATTCCACTGTATATACGTACCACATCTTCTTTATCCATTCCTCTGTCGATGGGTATTTAGGTTGCTTCCATGACCTGGCTATTGTAAATAGTGCTGCAATGAACATTGGGGTGCATGTGTCTTTTTTAATTATGGTTTTCTCTGGGTATATGCCCAGTAGTGGGATTGCTGGATCATATGGTAATTCTATTTTTAGTTTTTTAAGGAACCTCCATACTGTTTTCCATAGTGGCTGTATCAATTTACATTCCCACCAACAGTGCAAGAGGATTCCCTTTTCTCCACACCCTCTCCAGCATTTGTTGTTTGTAGATTTTCTGATGATGCCCATTCTAACTGGTGTGAGGTGATAACCTCATTGTAGTTTTGATTTGCATTCCTCTAATAAATAGTGATGTTGAGCAGCTTTTCATGTGCTTCTTGACCATCTGTATGTCTTCTTTGGAGAAATGTCTATTTAGGTCTTCTGCCCATTTTTGGATTGGGTTGTTTGTTTCTTTAATATTGAGCTGCATGAGCTGTTTATATATTTTGGAGATTAATCCTTTGTCCGTTGTTTCATTTGCAAATATTTTCGCCCATTCTGAGGGTTGTCTTTTCATCTTGTTTATGGCTTCCTTTGCTGTGCTAAAGCTTTGAAGTTTCATTAGGTCCCATTTGTTTATTTTTGTTTTTATTTCCATTACTCTAGGAGGAGGATCAAAAAAGATCTTGCTGTGATTTATGTCAAAGAGTGTTCTTCCTATGTTTTCCTCTAAGAGTTTTATAGTGTCCGGTCTTACATTTAGGTCTCTAATCCATTTTGAGTTTATTTTTGTGTATGGTGTTAGGGAGTGTTCTAATTTCATTCTTTTACATGTAGCTGTCCAGTTTTCCCAGCACCACTTATTGAAGAGACTGTCTTTTCTCCATTGTATATCCTTGCCTCCTTTGTCATAGATTAGTTGACCATAGGTGCGTGGGTTTATCTCTGGGCTTTCGATCCTGTTCCACTGATCTATATTTCTGTTTTTGTGCCAGTACCATACTGTCTTGATTACTGTAGCTTTGTAGTATAGTCTGAAGTCAGAGAGTCTGATTCCTCCAACTCCATTTTTTTCCCTCAAGACTGCTTTGACTATTCAGGGTCTTTTGGGTCTCCATACAAATTTTAAGATTTTTTGTTCTAGTTCTGTAAAAAATGCCATTGGTAATTTGAAAGGGATTGCATTGAATCTGTAGATTGCTTTGGGTAGTAGAGTCATTTTCACAATGTTGATTCTTCCAATCCAAGAACATGGTATATCTCTCCATCTGTTGGTATCATCTTTAATTTCTTTCATCAGTGTCTTATAGTTTCCTGCACACAGGTCTTTTGTCTCCCTAGGTAGGTTTATTCCTAGGTATTTTATTCTTTTTGTTGCAATGGTAAATGGGAGTGTTTCCTTAATTTCTCTTTCAGATTTTTCATCATTAGTGTATAGGAATGCCAGAGATTTCTGTGCATTAATTTTGTATCCTGCAACTTTACCAAATTCATTGATTAGCTCTAGTAGTTTTCTGGTGGCATCTTTAGGTTTCTCTATGTATAGTACCATGTCATCTGCAAACAGTGACAGTTTTACTTCTTCTTTTCCAATTTGTATTACTTTTATTTCTTTTTTCTCTGATTGCCGTAGCTAGTACTTCCAAAATTATGTTGAATAATAGTGGTTAGAGTGGTCATCCTTGTCTTGTTCCTGATCTTAGAGGAAATGCTTTCACTTTTTCACCATTGAGAATGATGTTTGCTGTGGGTTTGTCGTATATGGCCTTTATTATGTTCAGGTAGGTTCCCTTTATGCCCAGTTTCTGGAGAGTTTTTATCATAAATGGGTGTTGAATTTTGTCAAAAGCTTTTTCTGCATCTGTTGAGATGATCACATGGTTTTTATTCTTCAATATGTTAATATGGTGTATAACATTGATTGGTTTCGTATACTGAAGAATCCTTGCATCCCTGGGATAAACCCCACTTGATCATGGTGTATGATCCTTTTAATGTGTTGTTGGATTCTGTTTGCTAGTGTTTTGTTGAGGATTTTTGCATCTATATTCATCAGTGATATTGGTCTGTAATTTTCTTTGTTTGTAGTGTCTTTGTCTGGTTTTGGTATCAGGGTGATGGTGGCCTCATAGAATGTGTTTGGGAGTGTTCCTTCCTCTGCAATTTTTTGGAAGAATTTGAGAAAGATGGGTGTTAGCTCTTCTCTAAATGTTTGATAGAATTCACCTGTGAAGCCTTCTGGTCCTGGACTTTTGTGTGTTGGAAGATTTTAATCACAGTTTCAATTTCAGTGCTTGTGACTGGTCTGTTCATTTTTTCTATTTCTTCCTGGTTAAGTCTTGGAAGGTTATACCTTTCTAAGAATTTGTCCATTTCTTCCAGGTTGTCCATTTTATCGGCATAGAGTTGCTTGTAGTAGTCTCTTAGGATGCTTTGTATTTCTGCGGTGTCTGTTGTAACTTCTCCTTTTTCATTTCTACTTTTATGGATTTGAGTCCTTGCCCTCTTTTTCTTGATGAGTCTGGCTAATGGTTTATCAATTTTGCTTATCGTCTCAAAGAACCACACAGGTCTTTTGTGTCCTTAGGTAGGTTTATTCCTAGATATTTTATTCTTTTTTGTTGCAATGGTAAATGGGAGTGTTTTCTTAAGTTTACTTTCAGATTTTTCATCATTAGTGTATAGGAATGCAAGAGATTTCTGTGCATTAATTTTGTATCCTGCTACTTTACCAAATTCATTGATTAGCTCTAGTAGTTTTTGTTGACATCTTTAGGATTCTCTATGTATAGTATCATGTCATCTGCAAACAGTGACAGCTCTACTTCTTCTTTTCCGATTTGGATTCCTTTAATTTCTTTTTCTTCTCTGATTGCTGTGGCTAAAACTTCCAAAACTATGTTGAATAACAGTTGTGAGAGTGGGCGACCTTGTCTTGTTCCTCATCTTAGTGGAAATGGTTTCAGTTTTTCACCATTGAGGACGAGTTTGGCTGTGGGTTTGTCATATATGGCCTTTATTATGTTGAGGAAATTTCCCTCTATGCCTACTTTCTGCAGGGCTTTTATCATACATAGGTGTTGAATTTTGTTGAAAGCTTTCTCTGCATCTATTGAGATTATCATATGGTTTTTCTCCTTCAATTTGTTAATATGGTGTATCACGTTGATTGATTTGCGTATATTGAAGAATCCCTGCATTCCTGGAATAAACCCCACTTGATCATGGTGTATGATCCTTTTAATGTGCTGTTGGATTCTGTTTGCTAGTATTTTGTTGAGGATTTTTGCATCTATGTTCATCAGCGATATTGACCTGTATTTTTCTTTCTTTGTGACATCTTTGTCTGCTTTTGGTATCAGGGTGATGGTGGCCTCATAGAATGAGTTGGGGAGTGTTCATCCCTCTATAATGTTTTGGAAGAGTTTGAGAAGGATAGGTGTTAGCTCTTCTCTAAATGTTTGATAGAATTCGCCTGTGAGGCCATCTGGTCCTGGGCTTTTGTTTGTTGGAAGATTTTTAATCACAGTTTCAATTTCAGTGCTTGTGATTGGTCTGTTCGTATTTTCTATTTCTTCCTGGTTCAATCTTGGCAGGTTTTGCATTTCTAAGAATTTGTCCATTTCTTCCAGGTTGTCCTTTTTACTGGCGTAGAGTTACTTGTAGTAATCTCTCATGATCATTTGTATTTCTGCAGTGTCAGTTGTTACTTCTCCTTTTTCATTTCTAATTCTATTGATTTGAGTCTTCTCCCTTTTTTTCTTGATGAGTCTGGCTAATGGTTTATCAATTTTGTTTATCTTCTCAAAGAACCAGCTTTTAGTTTTATTGATCTTTGCTATTTTTTTCATTTTTTCTTTTTCATTTATTTCTGCTCTGATTTTAATGATTTCTTTCCTTCTACTAACTTTGGGCTTTGTTTGTTCTTCTTTCTCTAGTTCCTTTAGGTGGAAGGTTAGATTTTTTATTTGAGTTGTTTTTTGTTTGTTGAGGTAGGCTTGTATAGCTATAAACTTCCCTCTTAGAACTGCTTTTGTTTCACCCTGTAGGTTTTGGATCGTCGTGTTTTCGTTGTAATTTGTCTCTAGGTATTTTTTTATTTCCTCTTTGAGTTCTTCAGTTATCTCTTCGTTATTTAGTAATGTATTGTTTAGCCTCCATGTGTTTGTGTTTTTTACGTTTTTTCCCCTGTAGTTCATTTCTAATCTCATAGTGTTGTGTTCAGAAAAGATGCTTGATATGATTTCAATTTTCTTAAATTTACTGAGGCTTGATTTGTGACCCACGATGTGATCTGTCCTGGAGAATGTTCCATGTGCACTTGAGAAGAAAGTGTAATCTGCTGTTTTTGGATGGAATGTGCTATAAATATCAATTAAGTGTATCTGGTCTATTGTGTCATTTAAAGCTTGTGTTTCCTTATTAATTTTCTGTTTGGATGATCTTTCCATTGTTGTAAGTGAGATGTTAAAGTCCCCCACTATTATTGTGTTACTATTGATTTCCTGTTTTATAGCTGTTAGCAGTTGCCTTATGCATTGAAGTGCTTCTATGTTGGGTGCATATATATTCATAATTGTTATATCTTCTTCTTGGATTGATCCCTTGATCATTATGTAGTGTCCTTCCTAGTCTCTTGTAACATTCTTTATTTTAAAGTCTATTTTATCTGATATGAGTATTGCTACTCCATCTTCCTTTTGATTTTCATTTGTATGGAATATCTTTTTCCATCCCCTCACTTTCAGTCTGTATGTGTCCCTAGGTCTGAAGTGGGTCTCTTGTAGACAGCATATATATGGGTGTTGGTTTTGTATCCATTCAGCAGGCCTGTGTCTTTTGGTTGGAGCATTTAATCCATTCACGTTTAAGGCAATTATTGATATGTATGTTCCTGTGACCATTTTCTTAATTGTTTGGGTTTGTTTTTGTAGGTCCGTTCCTTCTCTTCTGTTTGCCACTTAGAGAAGTTCCTTTAGCTTTTTTTGTAGAGCTGGTTTGGTGGTGCTGAATTCTCTTAGCT
This sequence comes from Balaenoptera ricei, assembly GCF_028023285.1. Taxonomy (NCBI): domain Eukaryota; kingdom Metazoa; phylum Chordata; class Mammalia; order Artiodactyla; family Balaenopteridae; genus Balaenoptera; species Balaenoptera ricei. Next base: position 64,939,084 of record NC_082660.1, on the reverse strand, counting down.
TTTGCTTGTTTGTAAAGCTTTTGATTTCTCCATCTAATCTGAATGAGATCCTTGCCGGGTAGAGTAATCTTGGTTGTAGTTTCTTCCCTTTCATCACTTTAAATATATCATGCCACTCCTTTTTGGCTTGTAGTGTTTCTGCTGAGAAATCAGCTGTTAACCTTATGGGAGTTCCCTTTTAGGTTATTTGTAGTTTTTCCCTTGTTGCTTTCAGTAGTTTTTCTTTGTCTTATTTTTTGTCAGTTTGTTTACTATGTGTCACGGTGTGTTTTTCCTTGGGTTTATCCTGCCTGGGACTCTCTGTGCTTCCTGGACTTGGGTGGCTATTTCCCTTCCCATGTTATGGAAGTTTTCAACTATACTCTCTTCAAATATTTTCTCTGGTCCTTTCTCTCTCTCTTCTCCTTCTCGGACCCCTATAATGCGAATGTTGTTGTGTTTAATGTTGTCCCAGAGGTCTCTTAGGCTGTCTTCACTTCGTTTCATTCTTTTTTATTTATTCTGTTCCGCAGCAGTGAATTCCACCCTTCTGTCTTCCAGGTCACTTATCCGTTCTTCTGCCTCAGTTATTCTGCTATTGATTCCTTTTAGTGTATTTTTCATTTCAGTTACTGTATTGTTCGTCTGTTTGTTTGTTCTTTAATTCTTCAAGGTGTTTGTTCTTTAATTCTTCCAGGTCTTTGTTAAACATTTCTTGCATCTTCTCGATCTTTGCCTCCATTCTTTTTCCGGGGTCCTGGATCATCTTCACTATCATTATTCTGAATTCATTTTCTGGAAGGTTGTCTATCTCCCCTTCATTTAGTTGTTTTTCTGGAGTTTTATCTTGTTCCTTCATCTGGTGCAAAGTCCTCTGCCTTTTCATTTTGTCTATCTTTCTGTGAACGTGGTTTTTGTTCCACAGGCTGCAGGATTGTAGTTCTTCTTGCTTCTGCTGTCTGCCCTCTGGTGGATGAGGCTATCTAAGAGGCTTGTGCAAGCTTCCTGATGGGAGTGACTGGTGATGGGTAGAGCTGGGTGTTGCTCTGGAGGGCAGAGCTCAGTAGAACTTTAATCCGCTTGTCTGCTGATGGGTGGTGGTAGGTTCCCTCCCTGTTTGTTGTTTGGCCTGAGTCGACCCAACACTGGAGCCTACCTGGCTCTTTGGTGGGGCTAATAGCAGGCTCTGGGAGGGCTCACGCCAAGGAGTACTTCCCAGAAGTTCTGCTTCCAGTGTCATTGTCCCCGCAGTGAGCCACAGCCCCCCCCGCCTCTGCAGGAGACCCTCCAACACTAGCAGGTAGGTCTGGTTCAGTCTCCTATGGGGTCACTGCTCCTTCCCCTGGATCCCAATATGCACACTACTTTGTGTGTGCCCTCCAAGAGTGGAGTCTCTATTTCCCCCAGTCCTGTCAAAGTCCTGCAATCAAATCCCGCTAGCCTTCAAAGTCTGATTCTCTAGGAATTCCTCCTCCCATTGCCAGACCCCCAGGTTGGGAAGCCTGACGTGGGGCTCAGAACCTTCACTCCAGTGGGTGGACTTCTGTCGTATAAGTGTTATCCAGTCTGTGAGTCACCCACCCAGCAGTTATGGGATTTGATTTTATTGTGATTGCGCCCCTCCTGCTATCTCACTGTGGCTTCTCCTTTGTCTTTGGATGTGGGGTATCTTTTTTGGTGAGTTCCAGTGTCTTCCTGTCGATGATTGTTCAGCAGTTAGTTGTGATTCTGGTGCTCTTGCAAGAGGGAGTGAGCGCACGTCCTTCTACTCTACCATGTTGAACCAATCTCCTCCTTCTTTCTTATGGCTGAATGATATTCCATTATACACACACACACACACACAGAGGCAGGTGAGCACACACATACACCACATATTCTTTATCCATTCATCTGTTGACGGACACTTAGATTGTTTCCGTACATTGTGAATGATGCTGCAGTAAACATAGGAGTGCATATATTTCTTTGATATCCTGTTTTTGTTTCCTTTGGATATATACCCAAAAGTGAAATTGCTGGATCATATGGTAGTTCTAATTTAATTTTTTGAGTAACCTCCATACTTATTATTTTCCATAGTGGCTGAACCAACTTGCATTCCCCCCAACAGTGTACAAGGTTTGCTTTTATCCATGTCCTCACCCATACTTATCTTTTTTATGATAACTATTCTGACAGATGTGAGGTGATATTGCATTGTGGTTTTGACTTGCATTTCCCTGTTGATTAGTGATGTTGAGCATCTTTTCATGTACCTGTTGGCCATTTGTCTGTTCTCTTTGGAAAAAATGTCTATTCATTTCCTTTGCCCATTTTTTAATTGAATTATTTGGTTTTTTATTATTGAATTGTGTGAGTTCTTTATATATTTGGGATATAAACTTCTCATTATATATGTGGTTTGCAAATATTTTCTCCCATTTTGTAGGTTGCTTTTTCATCTTTTTGATTGTTTCTTTTGTTGTACAGAAGCTATTTATTTATTTATTTATTTATAAGCATCTTTATTGGAGTATAATTGCTTTACAATGGTGTGTTAGTTTCTGCTTTATAACAAAGTGAATCAGCTATACATATACATATATCCCCATATCTCCTCCCTCTTGCATCTCCCTTCCACCCTCCCTATCCCACCCCTCTAGGTGGTCACAAAGCACTGAGCTGATCTCCCTGTGCTATGTGGCTACTTCCCACTAGCTATTTTACATTTGGTAGTATATATAAGTCCATGCCACTCTCTCATTTCGTCCCAGCTTACCCTTCCGCCTCCCTGTGTCCTCAAGTCCCTTCTCTATGCAGAAGCTTTTTAGTTTGATGTAGTCCCCCTTATTGATTTTTGATTTTGTGCTTATACCTTTGGTGTCATATCTAAAAAATCATCGCCAAAACCAATGTGAAGGAGGAGTTTTGTGATATCCGGTCTTAATGTTTAATCCATTTTGAGTTAATTTTTGTGTGTGGTGTAAGATAGGGGTCCAATTTTATTGTTCTGTATGTGATTATCCAGTTTTCCCAAAACTGTTTGTTGAAGAGACTATCATTTTCCCATTGAGTGTTCCTGGCTCCTTTATCAAATATTAATTGACTGTAAATGCAGGGGTTTATTTCTGGGCTCTCTATTCTGTTTCATTGGTCTATGTGTCTGCTTTTATGCCTGTATCATACTATTTTAATTACTATACCTTTGTAGTATAGTTTGAAATCAGGAAGTGTGATGCCTTCAGCTTTGTTTTTCTTTCTCATAATAGCTTTGGCTATTTAGGGTCTTTTGTGATTCCATACAAATTTTAAGATTTTTTTTATTTCTGTGAAAAATGCCATTGGAATTTTTATACGGATTGCAGTGGATCTATAGATGACTTTGGGTAGTATAGACATTTTAGCAATATTAATTCTTCTGATCCATGAGCATGGGGGTATCTTTCCATTTGTTTTTGTCTTAAATTTCTGTCATCAAAGTATTGTAGTTTTCATTGTACAGATCTTTCACCTCTTTGGTTAAATTTATTCTTAAGTATTTTATTGCTTTTGATGCTGTTGTGAATGGGATAGTTTTCTTTATTTCTTTTTTAGATGTTTTGTTGTTAGTGTACAGAAAACACAATTGATTTCTGTATGTCGATTTTATATCCTGTAACTTTACTGAATTTGTTGATTAGTTCCAACAGTTTTTTGGTTGAGTCTTTAGGGTTTTCTATATATGAGATCATATCATCTTCAAATAATGACAGTTTTACTTCTTCATTTCTGATTTGGATGCCTTTTATTTCTTTGTCTTGCCCAGTTGCTTTAGCTAGGACTTCCAGTACTATGTTGAATAAGAGTGGTGAGAGTGGGCACCCTTGTCTTGCTTTAATCTTACAGGAAAACTTTCAATTTTTCACCACTGAGTAGAATGTTAGCTGTGGGTTTGTTGTATATGGCCTTTATTATGTTGAGGTATGTTCCTTCTATACCGAATTTGTTGAGGGGTTTTAATCATGAAAGTATGACTGCAACCTCCATCTCAAGTGTCTCTGGGACAATATGGGAGACCAAAAAAACCCTCAGAGGCCCCTGGGAATAAAGAATGTTATTGTATTTTCTGTTCTGCTGAACATATTTAAAATGATATCATGTTCATTGATATGATACCGGGGTAGAGGGAGAAGAAATATATGCATTTATAATGCTAAAGTTGTCCTTTCCTTCTTTGTTCCTCAAAGGCAGCCCTGGAGGCATTAGATGAACTGGACCTGTTTGGTGTGAAAGGTGGGCCCCAGTCAGTTATCCATGTCCTAGCTGATGAAGTACAACACTGCCAGGTAAGAGCATAATGGACAATGTTATAGAAAAATGTATTTTTACTCAGACTCAAATTTAGCATGAGCTTTAGAATAAGGAGAACTGAATGAGAGTACATAATCTGATTTATTACCATGTACCAAAAATGTCTTATCAAGCATCCTATAGAGATAAACCTGATACAGCATGAGCTATAACAGAGATCATAGTCCTGTTCTCTCACTCAACGTTATAAAGTGATCCTATCACAGTATCTGGAATTCTCCACTATTATCGTATCAAGGGTATATGAGCTCTGCTCCTGAGTATGTCCTTTTCTAAATATCCTAAGAGAACAAGAGGTGATCGATTTTGAGTGTTCTTCTTGATAGTGGCTCTGAAACTTTCTCTTGTCCCCGGTTGGCCCTCGGGTTAGATGTTTGGAGATTAGACTGTTTAAGTGGTAAATGCATATCTTCAGTTTTGTTTCGGATTACTCTGTGTATTGAAAGAGTAAGGTTCTTGTCATTGACAAGATGGCCTTTCTTGTCTTCTTCAAACCCTGATTAGGCACCCATGGTGTTCTAGTGAATACAATCTCACCTTCTAATTTTAAAAATGCAAAATTTTCCATGGAAAAGATAAATTTCAGGGATATAGGAGCTAAGCCTTCCACATCTTGCTTCCCAGCAGCTACATTTTATCTTTATGCTTAGATAGTTGCTAATGGAGCAACAGCATTATGGGTGAGATAATGATGTTAGAGTATTCTTTATCCATTAGCAGCTTCTTAAGAATCAGGATTAGGAAGCACTGAGAGCAGGATTAAGACAAGGGATGATTTATAGAAGTAGTTAGTCTTCTAAGCTTTCACTATTAAATCATTTTTAGATTTTCAACTGAATGATCCTCTTCAACATACATCTTTTGAAACTAAAGCTAATAATTTTATAATCCTGAGTTATTTACTAATGTGCCACATTTGACTTCCTTTCTTTTAGTCTATCCTTAATTCGATACTCCCCCGGGCTTCAACATCCAAAGAGGTTGATGCTAGTCTACTTTCAGTTATTTCCTTCCCAGCCTTTGCAGTAGAGGATAATCAGTTGGTGGAGCTCACAAAACAGGAAATAATCACTAAGCTTCAGGTATGTCCATATGTGCCTTTGTTTTCTTTAAGCTCTAACTTTAAGGCTAAATTAGTATCTTTGTGAGTCTTGAATATGACCTATGTTGGTGATTTAACCAAGTGATCAGGGTTAACATCACCAGTAATAAGATGTACTGACATCATTTACGCCCTGATACAGTGCACTGAGAAGCACACAGCACCTCCGTGATGTCCTTCCCAAGAATGCAGTACCTCAATCTAATCATGAGAAAACATCAGACAAAACCAAATCGAGAGGCATTCTACAAAGTAACTGACAAACACTCTGCAAAAATGTCAAGATGATGAAAAACAGGGAAGGACTGAGGAACCATCACAGATTAGAAGAGACTAAGGAAACATGCCAGCTAAATGCAGTGGTATCCTAAATTGGATACTGGAACAGAAAAAAAGCATTAGTGGAAAAACTGGTGAAATCCAAATAAGTTCTATACTTTGGTTAATAGTGTTGTACCAAGGTTAATTTTTTAGTTTTGGTAAATTTTCTGTGGTTATTTAAGATGTTAATATTAGGGGACAGTGGTTGAAGGATATACAGGGACTCTGTACTGTTTTGGGAACTCTTCTGTAAGTCTCAGATTATCTCAAAATTTTTAAACTGTGTTTTCTTTTTTAAAAAAAACTGTGGTCTCTTATGAATTGTGTGAGCAGGACCGCATAGATTAGTAATTGGGCTGTCACAGACTTATCCTATGGTGGAAAGCCATGGAGAAGATAAAATAAAAACACTGCTTTAGGGAAGAGCCTGCAACTTAGCCCTCGCTTGAAATCACATTGCTGAAATCACTTTCTGCTGCTGGACTGATATCAGGGTTTTTTAAAATTATTTTTTAAGTATCATGTCTCTATTGATGATAGGTTGGCACATGTAGCTGTTGCAAAGGATACATTTCTGATTAATTATATTGCTGTACCAGTGTTCATTCTTCTGGCTTCTTTCCTCTGCATTCCCAGGGTCGTTATGGTTGCTGTCGATTTCTACGAGATGGATATAAAACTCCTAAAGAGGTAGGTTTGTTTTCCCCAAAATGAGTCCAAGGTAGAATGGTCACTACTGCAGCCTCATTCAGAGAAAATACTTACCTCATTGATGGTACTTCAAATAATCACTAAATAGGGTAACGATAACTGATGTTTGCTACCTTTGTTAGGATTAATTGCCAGGTTTTGCTTGTGAGCCCTTCTGGATTAAATAAAATAGAGGAAGGTGTAGTCCTTCCACCTCTTGAAGTTGGTTAGTTTCAGGAAAGAGCTCCTGATGGATGCTTAAATCAGTGGATGGAAGTTTATGCAGAAACAGAATATTTACATTGTCTCAAAATATTCCCCCCTAAATATTTAATTATTACAAAGGGAAAAATCTTTCTGTCAGTAGATCCTTTTGGATCCCTTCCACCTTTTGCAGTTGGTTAGTTCTAAACAGTACTTGATTTTGAAAAGTTAACTTCCTTTTGTTCCACTTGTCAAAAGTTCTCCTTGGAAATATCCATGGAGAAAATTTAGTATTATTAAAAGGGAATGAATGGTCGGTAACCACTTTCATTGACAATGTAAACATCGTTTAAGTCTCAGGTTTGCTGGTTGAGAGCCATTATAATTTTTTTAAATTACCGAGCTCAAACTCTTCTGGTTTACTTCTGTCTTCCATTTTATTCTTTAAGCCTTTTGACTTCTGCCTCTACCAATCTATTAAAATTGTGCTCTGAAATATCATCATAATCTCCTAAGTAAGCAATCCAGTAGCCTTTTCTCAGTCCTTATTCTCTTTGACTTCTCTATAGTACATCACTATTACCTACCCCTACATTTTCTTGAAATTCTTTTCCTATTTTAACTTCCACAACTCTACACCATCCTAATTTTTCTCCTCTTTCTGTCCTCCCTCACCAAACTCAGGGTTTACCAAGATTCTGTTCTTGGGCTGCTTGTTCGTTATATATAGGTACTACATCCATAATTTGTGATTCGTGTGTCACCTCTATAAGGATGATTCCCAAACCCTCATCTCTTGCTGTCCTTCTGAACATTTCTATTTGTATGTTCTGCTGCTACCTCAAACTTAACAAGTACAAAACCAAACTCAGCCTTATTACAAATTAGTCTCACTTCCTCATACACCTGCCTGTAGTATCATTATTATCCCAGTTCTGCTAGTTAGAATCACATGACAAAAGTACTTGCTAAAGGAGGGGAGTGTGTATGTGCTCTGTCTTCTCTGAAACAAACTATCAGTGGTGAAAGGCTGTGTTGTAAGACCTCTGAACTAAAGATATAGTCTGACCTTGGAGTGATAAGACAGACTTTGTTTATTGTGTTTTTACCAGGATCCCAATCGTCTGTACTATGAACCAGCTGAGCTGAAGTTATTTGAAAACATTGAGTGTGAATGGCCATTGTTCTGGACATACTTTATCCTTGATGGGGTATTTAGTGGGAATGCAGAACAGGTAATGCACTGGGGAAAGAGCTTTTTAGCAGATTGTTATTATGTCTTCCTCTTTCAGTTAATGACTGTGCTGACCCTGTGTCCAAATGGAAGTCTTCCCTAATAGGGAGGAGACAGAGTTGTCTTCTAGAGACTAGTAGTTGAGGGTGCATGTTAAGAGTTAGAAGACCTGGATATTGCTATCACTCAGACTTGACTTTTAATAAATATAGAAAGCAGAATAGCAAGTCCTGTATACTTGCCTTAGTCATCAGAGGTACTTGAATTTACCTCCTGACTTTGTATGTCTTTTTTTTTTTTAATAAATCTTGGAAATGATATTCTGACTTCAGCAAAAACAAAACAACAACCCACTTATACCCTGTCCTCACCCCCCAAAATATAGTCATCATTGCTTTTTGAGCTACATGAATAAAGTAGTTTAGAAACCATTGTTGGAAAACTGTGACTGGACAATTTAATCAAGTTAGTTTAATGTCAGGCATTCTGCAAATTGGCTATGTTCTGAACTTGGACATAAATCCAACACATTTGGAAGTCATTTATACTTGGCTACATAAATACAGTTTTGTGTAATTTGAATACTTTGGCCAATAGTAATCTGTAACTGCCAATATGAGTTTAAATAATAGGGTTACACCAAAGTTTCAGGGGCACAAAGTGCTGTTTTACTCTAAGCTTTATATAGAGCATCCTTATTTGCGCAAGAAATAAGATAAGCAATAATAGAGATACCTGCCCTATTTTGAGCACCCTATTTTTTTTAAACCAAACTTTTAAAAAATATTTATTATTTATTTATTTATTCATTTTGGCTGCTCTGGGTCTTAGTTGCAGCACGCAGGATCTTCATTGCGGCATGTTTAGTTGGTGGCATGCGGGCTTCTTAGTTGCGGCATGCGGGCTTCAGCATGCAGATTCTTGGTTGCGTCATGCATGTGGGATCTAGTTCCCCGACCAGAGATCGTAACTGGGGCCCCTGCATTGGGAGCATGGAGTCTTACCCACTGGACCACCAGGGAAGTCCCTTGACCACCCTATTTTGATTCTACCATTTTTCTCAGTCCTTCTCAAATTCCACAAAATTGTTTCTCAAAAACTGTGCTTGCTCAAAGAAAGATTTATTTATTAAATGTGCCAACTAAGTACAAAGCATATTCAGGTTTTTTGAACTCTCAGGGGAGAAAAAGGACCTGGAAGGCCTGGATTCTTTTTTATTCTTTTTTTTTTCCTGGCTTTGCTGCTGACCACTGAGTAGTCCAAGTACTGTCATTGACTTCTTCAGTTTCGCTGTACAGACATACCCCAGAGATACGCAGGTTCAGTTCCAGAGCAGCACAAATATTGCAAATATCTCAATAAAGCAAGTCATATGAAATTTTTTGGATTCCCAGTGCATATAAAAGTTATGTTTACACTACATTCTGTTAAGTGTGCAATAGCAGTATGTCTAAAAAAACAATGTACATACCTTAGTTAAAAATACTTTATTGCTGAAAAATGCTAACCATCATCTGAGCCTTCCATGGGTCATAATCTTTTTGCTGGTACATGCTTTGAAATACTTCGAGAATTCCCAGAAATGTGACACAGAGACACAAAATGAGCAAATGCTGTTGGAAAAATGGTGCCAGTAGACTTGCTCAATACAAGGTTGCTGCAAACCTTCAATTTGTAAAACAAAAACAAAAACAAACAAACAAAAAAAACGCAGTATCTGTGAAGCACAATAAAGCAAAGTGCAATAAAACAAGGTATGCCTGTACATATGATGAGAATAGTTTTTCTCTCTTCATTGAAGAAGTGGAAAGCCCTAAAATTCTTTGAATTTCACAGATGAAGACATGTGATAAGTGCACGGTACAGTCAGTTTGGCTATAATGAGACACATAGATGTTCCCTAAAAATCACCATGCTCTGCATATTTGAGAAGTATAAACTATAGGGCTTATGGGAAAATGTGGTTGGGGAAAACACTTAAAAAGTTTGTCAGAAATACATACAAAATGATAGGAACCTAATAAAAACAGTACCACAGATAGGCATTAATGGCTTTAAAACATTCATTCATTCCTCTTTCAAAAATTATATTCTGAGAAAATTATTTCAAGGGTGGCATACATTTAGATACAATGCTGCTCATCACTGTTACATTCATACAAATTAAGTCTGGTGGTAATTGAAATGTTCAACAAGAACGAAATGTTAAATTAGAGATCATGTGTATAAAATAATATGCTGCTATTAAAATGTGTATTAAAATTTAATATCATTGTTAAAAATTTGGATTAACTGTTTTGTTTCATACTTCAAATATAATTTTATTTTAGTGTTCGGTTTTCTCATAATTGAAAAAAAACAGTGCCACAGCTTTATACATGTTAAATGGTTAAGAAATATATAAATACCACAAAGATATGGCACTTGTACATTGAAAAACACCTGAAGTTTTCTTGTGGATATGTGCAACCATGTTCCTACCACCTCACTTGCAGGGCTCCCGTGCTCACCACCCTACATGCCAGAGGAAGAGAGGAAAAGAGAGATAGCATAAGAGAAAATAAAAAAAAAGAATATCAAACAGAGAGGAAGAATAAAAAAATAGGGCAAGGAGGGAATAGAAGGGGAAATTAAATAGAAGGGAAGGCACAGAGCCATGCAGCCAAGTCGGCCATGAGAAGAGAGCAGCCCGGGAGTGGTAGGAGAGTTATCTGAAATCGGATGGAAAGTTGTAACACCACATGTGGATGGGTTGTGGTTCATGGTTCTGAGGTGTGTGCATGTGTGTGTGTTGTGTATTCTTACACGGCTCAGTTCAGCTGAGTGCCTTCTCAGGTTGAAATTGTGCGTAAGCAGATGTGAAATTCATGTTATGCTCAAATTGTTCTCTAATATATCAAATGCACTGGAACAAATTTGTGTTTTCAAAACAACTATCATAGCAGAACTGACTATATATTTTTTCCACCATAAATTATAGTGGGTTTTTTTTTTGCTTTTTATTTATTACTAATCTACAGCAAATTGTTAAGCAAAAAAATGTAAACTTGATCATAATAGAAACTTAATTTGACAGGGAAAATACAGTTTTAAAAGCAATTACATGTAAAGTCAAGAAGCTCTACTCAGTGTAGTACACAGTGGGTAGAAGCATGCACGTGGAGGCAGGCTGAGTCGGGCTCAAATCTGGGCTCATCCTTGCACTCGCTGTATGATCTTTCAGAAGCTCATAACCTCCTTGAGCCTTAATTTCCCTGTAAAAAGGCTTTAATTACACACACCTGGATGGTTATTAAAATTAAATGCATTCATCAGCAGAACAGGAATAAAGATGCAGACGTAGAGAATGGACTTGAGGACATGGAGAGGGGGAAGGGTAAGCTGGGATGAAGTGAGAGAGTGGCATGGACATATATACACTACCAAATGTAAACTAGGTAGCTAGTGGGAGGCAGCCACATAGCACAGGGAGATCAGCTCGGTGCTTTGTGACCACCTAGAGGGTTGGGATAGGGAGGGTGGGAGGGACACGCAGGAGGGAGAGGATATGAGGATATATGTATACATATAGCTGATTCACTTTGTTATACAACAGAAACTAACACAACATTGTAAAGCAATTATACTCCAATAAAGATGTTAAAAAAAATTAAATGCGTTAAAAGTATGCAAAACTCCTAGCATAGTATCTGGCCTCCATCAGCATTTAGTAAATACTACTTCCCTTTCTTTCCTTTCACTAGGTGAATATACCCCAATAGGACCTTCTTTGGCTACAACCCTCCCCTAGATCCCCAAAGGGAACTCTATGAATTTTGTTCCCCTTTTCTTTTCTCTACAGGTTCAAGAATACAGAGAGGCTCTTGAAGCAGTCCTCATCAAAGGCAAAAATGGAGTCCCACTTCTGCCAGAGCTGTACAGTGTTCCTCCTGACAAGGTAAGCTGGACGGTGCCATAACATGGAGCTGGGAGAAGAGGAGCAGTACCTCAAAAGGACTGCCTTATTTGAGTCAAATAATTTTTAATCTTCTGATTTTAATGTTCTAAAGTCTTTCTTTAGGTATAGAACAATTAAAATATGATTTTATTCCTTTGAAAGTATATTTATAAAGCAGACTCAGTTATGGCACTGTTGCGGGGCAAGGCGAGGGCAAGATCAAATCTTACAGAGGTAGTTTCACGGGTGTATGTTTGTCCTCAAACTCATCAAGATGCATATGTTAAATATGTATGGCCTTTCTATATGTCAGCCAAACCTCAATTTAAAAAAATAAATAAGTTGTTCAGAGATTGATTTTTTAAAAAATCAAACTTTAAGGTTGAGAATGATATGGAGATCAGTAGGCCGAACTAGAGTAATGTTCTGTGTGAACTCTCAGTATTTGATAATTTCTGCTTTGAGGCTAGTCATCTGGGATTAATTGAGTAGATCAGGCTTGGAGAATTAAGTATGTCTCCATTTTCTCAAAATGCCAGTTGAGATTACCATTGTTCCTCTTCTCCATTGCAAAAGAGCATTAGCCGGGGGAGAGATGCAATCTTCCATGCTGGTGGGGATGAGTGGACTAAGCTCCTAGCAACATCAGCAGCATAACCTGAGAGCTTGTTAGAAATGCAGATTTCAGGCCTTCCCCCACATCTACTCAGTAAGAATATGCCATTGGACAAGATCCTCAGGTGGTGTGTCCATGTACAGTTAGAGGAGCACTGCCCTAGACTGTCATCATAGTGCTTGACTTTTCAGTGCATTGCATATGTGACTGTTTTATAGAGTATGAATCACAATCCAGACTCGGGCTTTTTGTTGTCTAGTATTTTAAACCTTCTATTCTTTTTTTTAAATTTATTTATTTATTTATTTTTGGCTGTGTTGGGTCTTCATTGCTGCGTGCAGGCTTTCTCTAGTAGTTGTGGTGAGCGGGGGCTACTCTTTGTTGCAGTGTGCAGGCTTCTCATTGCGGTGGCTTCTCTTGTGGAGCACAGGCTCTAGGAGCACGAGCTTCAGTAGTTGCGGCACACGGACTCAGTAGTTGTGGCTCACTGGCTCTTGAGTGCAGGCTCAGTAGTTGTGGCACACGGGCTTAGTTGCTCCATGGCATGTGGGATCTTCCTGGACCAGGTCTTGAACCCATGTCCCCTGCATTGGCAGGTGGATTCTTAACCACTGCACCATTAGGGAAGCCCTAAACCTTCTATTCTTTTCCTTTATCTCTTTATCTTTTTTTTTTTTTTTAGGTTGATGAAGAATATCAAAATCCTCACACTGTGGACCGAGTCCCCATGGGCAAGCTGCCTCATATGTGGGGTCAGTCTCTATACATCTTAGGAAGCTTGATGGCAGAGGTAAGGGGAAACTTCAAGGCTCTTCCATTTTTCTGCTTTAGTCACCATAACAATCAGATTTGTGAGTAGCTCATTATATCTGAAGGATATATCTTTTGCCTTTTGTATTCTGCCTTAATTACAGATTTTCCTCCAGATTCTTAGAGTGAGAGCATGGCCAATCCTTGGCAAAAATCTTTCCCCCTGGCAACCATGTCCGTCATGCTTGCCCAGGGGTTCCTACCTTGGTACTGTGCTTGAAGTTGCTCTGGGATCAGACCGTAGATAGTTCCTTTTCAAAACTCCCCCTAGTGCCTGTCTGGTGACTGCGAATGCAATTGTGCTTGGATAGTAATGACTTATAATGGATTTAAGTGCTAACTTTTCCAAGCAACATAATGTTTCATTCTTTAATTAAATAAACTGATAATTTTAGGTACCATGACAAGTGTTTGGGCGCATCATAGTTTTTTGTTTGTTGATAAGGGGCCCTTTAAATGTTCCTTATATTAAACTCTGTTGAGACAGCTCTTAATGAAGCACTTGGGAATTTCTTACATTATGCCAGCTTATTTGTGACATTTTGAACCATAAGAAGGGTTCCCTTTCTCAAAGTTTTCCAGTTTTACTGACAAATCTATTTCCCCATTATAGGTTATTATATAAGGTAAGCTATAACCCAGGCTCCTAGAGGATCTAGGGTGGGACTTAGCTTTCCTTTCTGAGCCAGACTCTTGGACCTGTTTATGTATAACTGTTTACTTTCTGGCACTGTTTTTATTTGTTTTGTTTTGTTTGTCCCAGTTTTATTGAGATGTAATTGACATATCACTATGAGTTTCAGGTGTACAGCATAAAGTTTATCTTTAGTTGACATTATTATAAATGTAGCAATAATGGGCAGAATGATTTGTTTGAAATAATCCTTACCTGGTGACTTTCTCATTCAACTAGAATAAATTAATGCTATGAAAAAATGAGGAGATGAATGGTATTCTTAAGGGCTAAGTGGGTGAGTTCATCATATTTCATCAAAGACAGAAACTCAAGTCAAAAGATATCTGCTAAGCAGAAATCATAGCAAGCATATGAGTAAATATGAAAGCAACAGGACTAATGACTTAAATTATTGATTAGAAGCATTGTGATCTGATTGTCTAATCATGTGCATCCAGAGAAAGTGGAGGTATAACTAGAAAACTTTCTGTTTATCTTTTATACCCCATCTATTTCCAAAAAAATAATTTGTGGCAGCCACTAGAAATTAACTCCAGATAAAATTAATTTGGATGTGAATTCAGGAGTTCAAACATTTTCATACAGTAAAGGTATTTGTTTCCTTTCCATACATGCCTCTCACATGTTATGGTACGGGGTTTTGGCACTGGTATGTTGTTTCTCCTCAAATATTAGCTCTTTTGGAGATATAATAATCTGTCTTTTTACGGTTTTTCTTTAGGGATTTTTAGCTCCTGGAGAAATTGATCCCCTGAATCGCAGGTTTTCTACTGTACCAAAGCCAGATGTTGTGGTTCAAGGTATGTATTCTTATTCCCAGCAGCAGAAATTTTACATTAAAGGTCTGGTTTGGGCCAGTAAATGATGACTTTATTCTTTATGATGTATTTTGTTAGGCTTCAAAATGTATAGTATAAACTTGGCTCTGTTTGGTTTCAAGATTTCTGTTAATCTTAATCATGAACAAATGCTTAACAAAGGATGTTATCTGATTCTCTTAATACTTCTTATTTCTGGAAACTCTTTTCTTTTCACCATGATGATATTATAGCCTTCTAATTATCTCTGCTTTTGTTCTGAGCGTTCCTTCTGTGCTTTTTCTGCTAGCACTTCTTTCTTCTCATATCCTCCTAATGGTTGTGTACTTAGTCTTTACTCTTGTCTTTCTGTATTTACACCCTGCATGTGTTTGCTAGGGCTGCCTCCTCCATAATGAATTTGCTTCCATGGCTCCAACTATTACCTCTTTAGAGAGTACTCCAAATCTTTATTTTTTGTTCCTAGTAATCAACTTAAATTTTGAGGTTATCTACTCTATGGAAAACACTGGGCTAAGCTGTATAAACATTTTAGGAAGTCTAGTCCCAATATATATACACAACATTTTCATCACTTATACTTCAAATGCAAAACTGACCTTTTTTTGTCTCCATCCTATTCTTTTACCTCTCCCAAGAAAAGCAAATCTTGTCACCTTCCTTAACTCTCTCAGTGACATCACTATTATGCTACTCTCCTAGGGTAGAAAACTCCAGGTGATTTTTGACTCCCCAGAAACACTATCCAATGTGGTACTAGGTCCTCCTGAGAAGCTCCTCTGAAATGTCTCCATTTCAACCCCAACCTCCATTGGAGTTGATTCTATATAGAAAATAATCCTTAGTATTTTCTAAACCTTCTTATACTTGGCATCCTATGTGGTAGGATAGGATAAAGGTAGTCATAAAGGTAGTCTTTGCTTATCAATGTACAGGCATATTTCATTTTATTGTGCTTCACTTTATTGTGCTTTGCAGATATTGTGTTTTTTACAAATTGAAGGTCTGTGGCAACCTTGTGTCAAGCAAGTCTATTGGCACCATTTTTCCAAGAGCATTTGCTTACTTCGTGTCTCTGTCACACTTTATAATTCTAGCAATACTTCAAGCTTTTTCATTATTATTATATTTGTTATAGTAATCTGTGATCAGTGATCTTTGATGTTACTACTATGACTCGTTGAAGGCTCAGATGATGGTTAGCATTTTTTAATAATAAAGTATTTTTAATTGAGGCATTTACATTGTCTTTTTGGATACAATGCTGTTGCACACTTAACAGACTAAAGTATAGTGTAAACATAACTCTTTTCATTTGGTTTTATTTATTTATTTTTTAATTGAGGTATAGTTAATTTACAGTGTTGTGTTAGTTTCAAATGTACAGCAAAGTGATTCAGTTGTGTGTGTGTGTGTGTGTGTGTGTGTGTGTGTGTGTGTGTGTATATATATATATATATATATATATATATTCTTTTTCAGATTCTTTTCCATTATAGGTTACTACAAGATATTGAGTATAGTTCCTTGTGCTATACAGTAGATCCTTGCTGTTTACCTATCAATATTTTATATATAGTAGTGTGTATATGTTAATCCCAAACTCCTAATTTATCTCCCCCCTGCCACCTTGCTATCCCTTTTGGTAACCATAAGTTTGTTTTCTATAAGCATAACTTTTATATGCACTGGGAAGCTAAAAATTTGTGTGACTCGCTTTATTGTGATACTCGCTTTACTGCAGTGGTCTGGAACCAAACCTGCAACATCTCTGAGGTATTCCTGTACATAGCGAACGTTATATAAAAGACCATTACTCTTCCCCTCCCATGAGAAAACTTGTTCTCCTTTGAGGCTTATGCCATCTGGCTATATTGGTCTCCTGGTTACTCTCATTCATTCATTAGAGACTTTGAGCCTTGGCTCATAGCCTTCCTCTTCTTCCCCAATTCCTACCATAGTGCTAGATTTCAGCATCAGAGTAAGTGCCATCTAATATTTTAGCCTCAAAATTCTTGGATATCTAGAACCCTAGTGACCCTTCCCTCTGTCTCTACTCCACTCACTTTTAGGGCGAAACTTTAGAACTGTTTCACCTCAGATATTCCATTCCCAAAAGTCCCAATCACCAGTCATAACTGCATATTATTTCAGTTTTCTTCCCCCCCACCCATTACACTTGTGTCTATTTTCTCCTAGTCTACCCTTCCCTACCTTTCGGTTGGTCATCTAAATCTCTTAATTACCAGCACACCAAACTTCTGCTACACCCACCAGAAAAATCATAGCCCCAGATCGGTTTTGCTCTCTATATTTTCTGATCCTATACCTGGCCTGCTAAAATCTTCTAGAAAAAAAAATCACACAAATGAACAGAGTGGTAGCATTGTAAATCCACAGTCTCCAACTTAACTAGGCCTACAGTGCCTCCTGTTAGTCCTTGTTCTTACTGTTAGTCAGCATTTTCATTCTCCTCAACTATTCCACACCTTCTCTGTTTTCAACCCCACTGCTTGTTTTCAGCCTCATTCTTGGCCTGCTACTTTATGCTGGATAATCTTAATGTTCTGATCTTTGTCAATTTCCCAACCCCCCACCACAGTCTTACTTATATCTTCACCCAACCTTGCCTCCTTTTCTTGAGTCTCAGAAAAGCTGTTTTTTCTCCTCTTCAGCACCAACTCTTTCTTCTGATGCTTGATCCTATCCTCTTCCCTAGTCTTCCTAGAAACCTACTCTTTCTTATCATCTTCAAACTCTTCTCTGTTGGTTCTGATTTTTAATACATTGACATGTTCATCTCCCTCTAGTTATCCTATCCTTCCTTTCTCATCCAAACTTCCACTTCTTTACATTTCATTCATTCTGCAGTCCTTTACAACTAGCTTATCATTCCTCTGAAAGTGATTTTGCTTAAGTTATTGCCAAACTTGGTAGATATTTTTCAATCCACTTCTTAGTGGATCTTTCTTTTTCATTTGTTGTTTATGTTTCTGGAAACTCTTAACTTCCATGTCTTCTGTGATACCATACTCCCTTGGCTCTCCTTCAACCTAAGTTTTGTACTTTTCTGTCTCATTCTGGGCTTCCTCTTCTTCCCCTTGCCCCTTAACTGTTGGTATTCCTGGGAGTTTTGTCCGTAGCCCACTGCTCTCATTATTCAGAATATTTGTTATTGTCTCTCAGCCTCCTCCC
This sequence comes from Balaenoptera ricei, assembly GCF_028023285.1. Lineage (NCBI taxonomy): Eukaryota > Metazoa > Chordata > Mammalia > Artiodactyla > Balaenopteridae > Balaenoptera > Balaenoptera ricei. The sequence continues at coordinate 64,921,149 of NC_082660.1, read as the reverse complement.
ATTCCTAACCTTTTCCCTTTTCCTGCCTCCTAACTTCTCCCCTCTGAGAAGATGACCTCACCTCCTATACCATAGAGAACATATAAGCCATGAGACAAGAACCCCTCACTCCCGCCCCCAGGCTTTTCATCATCTGCCCATATCTTATATGTTGAAATTTCTCAAGGTTATATTCTAGGTCCTTTTCTCTTCTTTTCTATATATTCTCTTTGACCCATCTCATCTCTTTCTATGCTAATGCCTCCTGAATATATCACATTCACTTTAAACTCAACATGTCTAAAATCAATCAGCTGCACTCTCCTAGTTCTACATCATCTGTGCCTGCTTTTCTCCCTATTTGCCTATGTCAGTAAATGGCACACTTTTCTCTCAGTTACACAAATAAACACATGTGGAATCATTCTCGGTATCTCTCCCTCTCTCATCTCCTACATTCAGTCAGTTAACAAGTCCCAATTTCTTTACCTTCTGAATAATTCAGAAATCCATCTAGTTTATCCAGTACCAATGTCATGATCCTAATGTAAGTAGTCAGCATCTCTTCCTTGCATTAATGCAATAAATTTTGAAGTGGTCTCCCTGTCTTCAGTGTAGGTCCACTACAGTATATCAGCTTATTCTTTAGTCATCAATATGAATATGTTCTTTTTAAGATGGTGATCTGGATATGCTATTCCCCTGATTACAACTCTGCAGGGGCTTCCTGTTGCCAACTTTCTTAACATGGCTTACAAGGCTCTTTATGATCTGCTCCCTGACCCCGCCTTCAGTGTCATTTCTCACCACTGCCGCTTCACACTCCATGCTCCTACTGTAAAGAACTTTTTATTATTCCTAGATCTGCCTTGTTCTCTGTTGCCCTTGAGCCTTTGTCTATGCTATTTCTTTTGTCTGGAACAGCTTCTCCCTTAATTTTACCTTCACTTTCACCAGAATAACTCCTATTCAGCACTCTAGCAAGACTCAGTGTCAATGTCATTTTCTCCAAGGATCATGTCTATCTTTGTATCCCTAGCATATGGCAGTACCTAGCACATAGGTGGTACCAAATAAGCATTTTCTACATACTTGATAAAACATAAACAAAAAGCTGAGTTGTTGGGGTTGAAAGTAGTCCTGGGACCCCAGAGTGTTGTTCATTTGCCTCTCCTTTAGTCCCCTTTACTCCTGCTACCAACTGCATTGCCCTCTGCAGAACCCTGAGGCTCAGGAGAATGCAATTTGGAAGTCATTACCCAAGGATAAAATACAAATTCCTTAAAGTGACGCACATGCTCTCCATGATGATCTATCCCCTATTTGCCTTTCCAGATTCATTTTGTTGGTGGTTGGTGGGGTGGTTGTTTGTTTCTTTTGTGTTTTTTTTCTGCTGTGCAAGGTATTTCATGCTACAGCAATATTGAAGTGTATGTAGTCCCCACCCCATCTCTTACACACACACACACACACACACACACACACAACCACATTCTTTTCATTTTCATGTTTTATGATCATTCTGGATCTTCTACCTAAAATGTCTTTCTCCATTCCTATTCCCTTCTTTCTCCTGGCTAACTTATTCATTCTTTCAAATTCAGCTTGGACATCAGGAAGCCTTTTCTGAAACTTCCCCCTGCCAACTCCAGACTAGATAGGTGTCACTCTTGGGTGATCACACAATGTTCTGTGCATACATTTATTTACTTAGCAGGTTATTTTATAATCAGTTTATGTGTGTGTCACTTTCATTACACTGTGAGCTCCTTGAGGGAGAGACTAACATATTCATCTCTAAATCCCTAGTGCCTAGCATAGTACCTTACCATTTAAGTGCTTAGTAAATGTTTATTAATGAATGAATGGATGACCACATGTGTTTCCCTGGACTTTTGTCAACCCACTATTCTTCCTCTGTATATTTTCCCTGGAGAATCTTTGTTGTTTTCAGTTAGAAGTAATCAAGATGGTGTTATTTCCAGGGGACTCTGTAATCACCATACCCTGCATATTCTGCCCCAGACCACAGCAGCACAACACCATGAGGTCCCCAAGATAGAAAAATACACAAAAGATAATGGCAAAGGAATGCAGAGTAGCACTTTGTTAACTAGGCTTTTGCCTCCAAAACTCAACAAATACAATACTTGTAAGCTGGAATGAACCAAATGACACCTTCGTTTTCTCATAAACCCAATTCAACATATCTAGCAGTACTAGAGGAGCAGGAATAGGGTGCATGTTTGCCCCTGGTGCTTAGCATTAAGCCAGCTGAGGCCCCATTCAGGTTATTGGCCCCCAGACAGGTTATCAGTCCCACAGAGGGAGAATAAACAGAAGAGTCAGTGAGGTGGCCTGGACTTCTCCCTTGTGAGTATGATTACCACTTCTGAGACATGAGTGTGAGAGGAAAAAAAGGGAGCTGTCCAGGTTTGGCAGGCTCTGAGTCTAGAGAAGTCTTATCTCCATCCCCCAAAACAACTACACAGAGTTTCAAATATGGTACCTCAATTCTTTATCCTGAATTTACCTTGCCTTCTACTGTTCTCTAGCTTTGAGCAATTCGTACCATTAGGGTGTTCTTTATTATCCTCATAATGCTGTCCCTGGTCTTTTTTTTTCTATTTAAACATAGAATCCCAGATATAAGTGAGTGTGGCATTCTCTAGAAGCACATAGGTATTTAGACAAAAAACAGAATTAAATATTCTAATCATGAAATCTTGTTTCCTTTTCCATTTAGATAATATCATTATGTACCAAGCATGATGATTGTTTCATCAAGTCTACAATAACTGTTAATTTCCTTACCTTCCTTTTGTTTTCCCTTCAAAAAAATATCGTGTGGCTCGAGAGATCTTCAGGTTCCTGTTGAAATAAAATTTTCTGTTGACCTCATCTTCTTTCTTTCCTATAGTTTCCATTCTAGCTGAGACAGAAGAAATCAAGGCCATTTTGAAGGACAAGGGAATTGATGTGGAGACCATTGCTGAGGTGCACCCCATCAGAGTACAACCAGCTTGTATTCTCAGCCACATTTATTCCAGCCTAGGTAAGGAGATGGGCCAGACTGCTAGAATCAAAGCATTATTGATACAGGCTGGTTTCCTTCCTTTTTATTTTTGTCTTGATCTTGTATTGCTTTGTTAAACTGCATCTGAAAAGGAATTTAGAGTCTCTGGAATCTAAGTTTCTAACCCTATATATCCTGAGCAGGCTTGATAATTTTCAGTGTGTTTTATGAACTCTTTGGTACAGAGGGCATGACTGTTATCAGGCAACATTGTATCTTCATTCCAAGTGTGTGCTTAACCAACTTGTTCTTCTCCCCTTTCTTGGGACCTATATTTCCATTTTGAAAAATGCTAACTTTATATACATTAATAGCCAAGGAACTTGTTTTTAGCTCTTTATACTTTGTCATGTAATGAATTAGTTGACAATATTTTAAAATTCCATTTCTTAATCTAATACTTATTTTTAATTAGTACTTATTTTTTTATTCAACTTATATATTAAATTTGGTGATAGACACATTAAACAAATTACTACAAGTTAAAAATTTATGCAAGTTACTACAAATTTCACATTAAGCAAATTACTACATTGTTAACTTTAAAAAAAAGAATGTGCAAAATTTCTAAACCACCCTTGTGGAAGGCTGAATAGTGGCCCCAAAAGATATTCAGGCCCTAATCCCTGGAACCTGTGAACATTACCATTTAAGGCAAAAGGGATTTTGTGGGTGTGATTAGGTTAAGGAGATTGAGATTGGTGGGGAGGATTATTTTGGATTATTCAGGTGGGCCCTAAGTGTAATCACAAGTCTCCTTATAAGAGATACAGAGAGGGAGATCAGACTAGAGAAGTAAGAGATGTGATGACAGAAGCAAGGGATTAGAGTGATAAGGCTGTTAGCCTTATCCTCTAGAAGCTGGAAGAGTCAAGGAACAGATTCTCCCCTGGAGCCTCCAGAAGCAACCAGCCCTGCTTGACAACTTGATTTTTATTTTAGTAGCCATAAGGCTCATTTTGGACTTCTGATCTCCAGAACTGTAAGAGTATAAGTGTATGTTGTTTTAAGCTACTAAGTTTATGTTACTTTGTTATAGCACCAATGGGAAATTAATACAATCTTAAATCAAGCCACAAAGTAAATTTATAAAGAATGTACCTTACATCGTAGATTGCCACTTACAAACCCTAGTTGTGTGTGTGTGTACTTTTTTTCTTCACCAAGAGTGGTCTGTTAGTAATTAAAGCCAAGCAAAATTTTGTCCAGCTCAAAACCAGCCTCCATCCCTTTTTACTAACACCTACTCCAAACACTCAACTTCTGTGGCAGTTACGTAGATCTAAATTGAGACGGAATCAACCAAGGAGGGAAGGACCAACAGTCAGAGCTGACTGTTCTTTTTTTTTTTTAACATCTTTATTGGAGTATAATTGCTTTACAATGGTGTGTTAGTTTCTGCTTTATAACAAAGTGAATCAGTTATACATATACATATGTTCCCATATCTCTTTCCTCTTGCGTCTCCCTCCCTCCCACCCTCCCTATCCCACCCCTCTAGGTGGTCACAAAGCCCCGAGATGATCTCCCTGTGCTATGTGGCTGCTTCCCACTAGCTATCTATTTTACGTTTGGTAGTGTATATATGTCCATGCCACTCTCTCACTTTGTCACAGCTTACCCTTCCCCCTCCCCATATCCTCAAGTCCATTCTCTAGTAGGTCTGTGTCTTTATTCCCGTCTTGCCACTAGGTTCTTCATGACCTTTTTTTTTTCCTTAGATTCCATATATATGTGTTAGCATACTGTATTCGTTTTTCTCTTTCTGACTTACTTCACTCTGTATGACAGACTCTAGGTCCATCCACCTCACTACAAATACCTCAATTTCGTTTCTTTTTACGGCTGAGTAATATTCCATTGTATATATGTGCCACATCTTCTTTATCCATTCATCCGATGATGGACACTTAGGTTGCTTCCATGTCCTGGCTATTGTAAATAGAGCTGCGATGAACATTTTGGTACATGACTTTTTGAATTACGGTTTTCTCAGGGTATATGCCCAGTAGTGGGATTGCTAGGTCGTATGGTAGTTCTATTTGTAGTTTTTTAAGGAACCTCCATACTGTTCTCCATAGTGGCTGTATCAATTTACATTCCCACCAACAGTGCAAGAGGGTTCCCTTTTCTCCACAACCTCTCCAGCATTTATTGTTTGTAGATTTTTTGATGATGGCCATTCTGACCGCTGTGAGATGATATCTCATTGTAGTTTTGATTTGCATTTCTCTAATGATTAATGATGTTGAGCATCCTTTCATGTGTTTGTTGGCAATCTGTATATCTTCTTTGGAGAAATGTCTATTTAGGTCTTCTGCCCATTTTTGGATTGGGTTCTTTGTTTTTTTGTTATTGAGCTGCATGAGCTTCTTGTAAATTTTGGAGATTAATCCTTTGTCAGTTGCTTCATTTGCAAATATTTTCTCCCATTCTGAGGGTTGTCTTTTGATCTTGTTTATGGTTTCCTTTGCTGTGCAAAAGCTTTGAAGTTTCATTAGGTCCCATTTGTTTATTTTTGTTTTTATTTCCATTTCTCTAGTAGGTGGGTCAAAAAGGATCTTGCTGTGATTTCTGTCATAGAGTGTTCTGCCTATGTTTTCCTCTAAGAGTTTGATAGTGTCTGGCCTTACATTTAGGTCTTTAATCCATTTTGAGTTTATTTTTGTGTATGGTGTTAGGGAATGTTCTAATTTCATACTTTTACATGTACCTGTCCAGTTTTCCCAGCACCACTTATTGAAGAGACTGTCTTTTCTCCACTGTATATGCTTGCCTCCTGTTTGCAGATGACATGATTCTATACATAGAGAATCCTAAAGATGCTACCAGAAAACTATTAGAGCTAATCAATGAATTTGGTAAAGTAGCAGGATACAAAATTAATGCACAGAAATCTCTTGCATTCCTATACACTAATGATGAAAAATCTGAAAGAGAAATTAAGAAAATACTCCCATTTACCATTGCAACAAAAAGAATAAAATATCTAGGAATAAACCTACCTAAGGAGATAAAAGACCTGTATGCAGAAAAGTATAAGACACTGATGAAAGAAATTAAAGATGATACAAATAGATGGAGAGATATACCATGTTCTTGGATTCGAAGAATCTACATTGTGAAAATGAGTGTACTACCCAAAGCAATCTACAAACTCAGTGCAATCCCTATCAAACTACCAATGGCATTTTTCACAGAACTAGAACAAAAAATTTCACAATTTGTATGGAAACACAAAAGACCCCGAATAGCCAAAGCAATCTTGAGAATGAAAAATGGAGCTGGAGGAATCAGGCTCCCTGACTTCAGACTATACTACAAAGCTACAGTAATCAAGACAGTATGGTACTGGCCCAAAAACAGAAATATAGATCGATGGAACAGGATAGAAAGCCCAGAGATAAACCCATGCACATATGGTCACCTTATCTTTGATAAAGGAGGCAAGCATATACTGACTGTTCTTTCTCTTCCCTAGCACCCACATTTTATGCCAGCAGGACCTGAACTCCCAGAGCTATTAACATTGCATCTGGCTTTAGGAATATATGGATTTCCCCCACTCTTCCATTCTAGCTATAATGTAGAAAATCCCTTTTCTTTTTAATTTAAGTGCAAAGTTGGAAGTTCCTAAAGAAATTTTACCAGAAAATGGAAAACTAAAATAAAAACACATAGAAATTATCAAGTTTATTGAATATAGGTCTCAGGTCCTAATAAATAAAACCTAGCCACAGATTAGCTTGAATAGTACAAATTACTGGACCCCTGGTTCCCTCCACTGACTCAACCCTATTTGTGGTAAATGCCAAGTCAAGACTCTGAAACTTCTGAGATTAATTTGGGTTGATGCTTTACTAGGTGGGATGGGGTACCTCAGTCCTTTCAAGAACCTGCTTCCTGGGTTTTTTTAAATCTCCTTGGCTATTCCCTCTAGCCTCAGACTATAATGTACTCCTAGTCTCCAGATACCAGTCCCCTAGCACAAAATCTCTTGAAGTAAGGAAGGTATTTCTCTATCTAGCCCAAATCTTACTCCATGAATATTAGTTGATCTTGTAGTCACTATCTTCTTTACCCTTCTGAGAAGTCTCTATGGTTTGGGGTTTGTGCAAGTCCTATTGATGCCTTTGATGTGATTCTCTCTGGCTCTCACTTAAAAGTTGATACCTTTTACCCTTTTCTTCTTCACATCCATTGTTCTAAACTCAGCATAATCTTACTAGGATATAGGTAACTTCCAAGCTCTGGGACTTCATTCCTAGAATCTACCTGCATCACATCAGATCTCTCCAACAAACAGAAGCAAACTCCTTACTGACTACTTTTTCAAAGTCTACACTTTGTTTTGGGCCTCTTACTAAGTTATTATTTCCTAGCCAGAGAAAATAAGGACTGCTAGGTCTTCCAGACTTCAGTTTAATGAATGCACAAACATTTCAGGGACTCAAGTAACAAGTTATATTTATTTTCCAAACGTGCTCCTTCATTCGCTTCATTCATTCATTTTTTCATAAGGCTCTATTGCTTACTTTTATGTACCAGGCACTGAGCGTGATGCTGTGAGAGACATAGACATATAATCAAATAATTATAGTACAGTCTTATAAATGCTATAACAATGGCATTATGTACAAAGTACAGGAGAAAGAGAATAGATTTGTCTGGGAAGGTCAAGAAAGGCATGTTTTGATGATTTATAAAATGAGTGACTCTTCATAATTCTATTATTGCAATAATTTCACAATAGCAAAAATGCTTTTTTAAAAATTTATTTATTTATTTATTTATTTTTGGCTGCGTTGGGTCTTCGTTGCTGTGTGCAGGCTTTCTCTAGTTGTGGCGAGCAGGGGCTACTCTTCGTTGCGGTGCGTGGGCTTCTCATTGTGGTGGCTTCTCTTGTTGCAGAGCACGGGCTCTAGGCACCTGGGCTTCAGTAGTTGTGGCACGCAGGCTCAGTAGTTGTCGCTCATGGACTCTAGAGCTCAGGTTCAGTAGTTGTGGTGCCTGGGCTTAGTTGCTCCGTGGCATGTGGGATCTTCCCGGACCAGGGCTCGAGCCCATGTCCCCTGCATTGGCAGGCGGATTCTTAACCACTGCACCACCAGGGAAGCCCCAAAGTTGCTTTAAGGATATATTGAATGACAGCTGTAATTTCACCAAGGAAAACAGGCTATTTCTTCACCAAGTATGTTCACTTATATATGTTCCCAGAAGTGGGATTCTGTGCCTCACCTCAAACACTCAGTATTTCAGTTCCATAATATATTTTTTTTAATTTTTAAATATTATGTTGTTAATCAACTTTGGGAACATAAGAACTTTATAGGAGAGTGCTGTCAAAAACATGGTGGAGTGAAAAGCTACCTTTGTCTCTCCCCTTGAATCTACAACCAGTAAAACATCCACAACACAACGAAGGTGCCTTTGCCCAACACAACAGGATGCCAGAGAATTCCACACATCTGTACATCTAAAGGTGGGTGAACTGGAACACATAGAGGAGGCAGAACCAAGGGAACAGTGGAGTCGGTAACTGCAATCCCAGCCCTCTGACTGTGGCAGCTGAGCCCACAGCTTCAGAAAACCCAATAGCAGCAGGGGAAGCAGCACGCATGACTGTGCCTGCCAACACAGGTAACTTGGCAGCAGCAACAGTGGGGCCTGGGACCCCATCCCTCCAGTCACTGAGGAACCCACGACCCCAGACTCTGGCCCCCCTATTTGCATTGGCAGAGCCCCCAAGCCTGAGAGCACCAGACACAGTGGAGGCATCTGTGCAACCCCAGCTTCCCCTCCCACACTGTTCCCCTCCCCCCACAGCAGAGCCTGTGTCTCAGGGGATCTCCCACAAAAGAGAATAGCCCACCATCCCAGTAATGACAACAGCTCTGGCAGAAGCAATGCAGCAATAAGCCTAGAGGCATAAGAAGCAACAGCAAAAGCACAGAGCCACACCTGTTACACATATGGTGGAGGCTGGAAAGTGCCAACTCTTAAATATAACCAGAGGTAGCTCAGGTGAGCGAAACCAAAAACTTGTGTGATAGCGCCACCTACTGGAAAGCAAAAGAAAGGATTGTAACTCCTAACCGGTCATTTAACTTCAAATGTGCCAGCAGAGGAACAATTCATCAAGCAATATGAAGAATCACAGTAACACTATATCACAAAAAGAAAATGGCAATTCTCCAGAAGCCAAACTTAAAGTCATGGAATATTGAGATCTAACTGATAGAGCCATCAAAATAGCCATCATGAAGAAACTCAATGAGATACAAGAAAACTCAGAAGGGCAGTGTCATGCACTCAGGAATAAAATTAATGAACAGAAGGAATACTTTACCAAAAAGATTGAAACTCTAAAAAAGAACCAAACAGAAATTCTGGAGACGAGGAACACAATAAACAAGATGAAAATGCATTAGAAAGGATTGGAAACAAAGAAGACAATATGGAGGAGAGCATTAGTGAGCTCAAAGATAGAAACCTAGAAATCATACAAGTAGAAGAGGAAAGAGAAGTAAGACATATATAAAAAGAGGAAATCCTATGAGAGCTACACATCTCTTTTAGGAAAGGCAGCATTGGGATAATAGGTATCCCAGAAGGAGAAGAGAGGAAGAAGAGCAGAGAGATTACTTAAAGAAACGATAGCTGAGATCTTCCCAAACTTGGGGAAGAAACTGGACAATCAAGTCTATGAAGCAATGAGAACAGCTAATTAAACTCATTGCAAATAGACCTTTTCCAAGACACATTAAAATTGTCAAAAGTTAATGACAGGGCTTCCCTGGTGGTGCAGTGGTTGAGAGTCTGCCTGCTAATGCAGGGGACACGGGTTTGAGCCCTGGTCTGGGAAGATCCCACATGCCGCGGAGCAACTAGGCCCGTGAGCCACAACTACTGAGCCTGCGCGTCTGGAGCCTGTGCTCCGCAACAAGATAGGCCACGATAGTGAGAGGCCCGTGCACCGCGATGAAGAGTGGCCCCCGCTTGCCACAACTAGAGAAAGCCCTCACAGAAACGAAGACACAACACAACCAAAAATAAATAAATAAATTTAAAATATGGAGGAAAAAAAATCATTAAAAAAACATGACTTGATGTTTAAAAAAAAGTTAATGACAAAGAGGGGACTTCCCTAGTGGTGCAGTAGTGAAGACTCCATGCTCTCAATGCAGGGGGCCTGGGTTTGATCCCTGGTTAGGGAACTAGATCCCACATGCATGCCGCAACTAAGAGTTCACATGCTGCAACTAAGGAGGCATTGAGCAACAACTAAAGAGCCCTCCTGCTGCAACTAAGGAGCCTACGTGCTGCAACTAAGGAGCCCGCCTGCTGCAACTAAGACCCAGCACAACCAAATAAATACAATTTTTTTTAAAAAGTTAATGACAAAGAATTTTAAAGGCAGCCGGGGAAAAAAGGATGGTACCCTACAAAGGAACCCCCATTAGGCTATCAGCAGATTTCTCAGCAGAAACCCTAACAACCAGGAGAGAGTGAAATGACATTTTCAAAATACTGAAAGAAAAACTGTTACCCCGGAATACTCTATCTAGCAAAATTATCATTCAGATATGAAGGAGAAATAAAGTCTTTCCCAGACAAAAGCTGAGGGAATTCATCAACACTAGACCTGCCTTACAAGAGATATTGAAAAGAGCTCTTCTACCAGAAACAAAATAGCAAAAATACACAAAACTTTAAGCAGGGTGATAAATAGAATCAGAAAACTGCAGCTCTTTATCAGAATAGATTTTTAAACACTATTATAAAGGTTAAAGGGAAAAAAAGAAAGCAGAAAAATAATTATAGCTATCTTATTTTGGTAACACACCTACAACCATAAAAAGGGATAATTTGAGACAACAAAAACACTAAAAGGGGAGGAGGAAAAGGATGGAATTCATATAGGTGAGTGAACATAAGATGCTATCAGCAGAAAAAGGACTATTTTATCTATGAGAAATTTTATACAAACCTCAGGGTAACCACAAAAATAAACATAAAATACAGACACACACACACAAAGAAGAAACTGAGAAAAATATCACAGAAAACCATCAAACCAAAATGGCAAACAGAAACAAAAGGAAAAAGAAACAGTGGAGATATAGAGCTACCAGAAAACAAAAGATAAAATGGCAGTATTAAGTCCTCATCTATCAATAATCAGCCTAAATATAAATAAATTGAATTCACCAAATGACACACAGTGGCTGGATGGATTAAAAAACAAGACCCAACTATTTGCTGCCTCCAGAAGACACATCTCAACTCTAAAGACAAACATAGGCCAAAGGGAAGGGATGTAAAATGATATTCCAAGCAAATAGCAGCCAAATGAAGGCAGGTGTAGCCATATTCATATCAGATGGAATAAAGCCAAAAAAGGTAACAAGAAATAAAAATGGACAGTATATAATGATAAAAGGGACAGTTCATCAAAAGACATAACAGTGATTAGTATATACACACCTAACATAGGAGCACCAAAATATATAAAACAATTATTAACAGGCCTAAAGAGAGAAATTGACAGCAACACAATAATAGTAGGGGACTTTAACACCCCACTTACATCAGTGGTTAGATCATCCAGACAGAAAGTCAACAAGGAAACAACAGTCTTAAATGAAACTTTTGACCAGATGGATTTGATAGATTTGTACAGAACATTCCATCCAAATGCAGCAGAATATACATATCTTCTCAAGTGTACATGAAACTTTCTCAAGGATAGACCATATTTTGGGACACAAATCAAGTCTCAATAAATTTAAGAATATTGAAATCACATCAAGCATCTTTTCTGATGACAATGGAATGAAACTACAAATCAACTACAAGAAGAAAACTGGAAAAATCACAGATATGTGCAGAATGAACAACATCCTACTGAACAACTATTGGGGCAACGAAGAAATCAAAGGAGAAATCAAAAATTACTTGAAGACAAATGAAAATGAAAATACAACATACCAAAATCTATGGGATGCAGCAAAAGCTGGGAGGGAAGTTTATGGCAATACAGGCCTACCTCAAGAAACAAGAAAACCGAGCAGCACCAGAAACCAGAGCCCAGGCTCCAGGACCAAATGTTGGCCTGGGCCAGGAGCTGGACCCCCACAGACTCATAGGACCCTCAAAGAGCTGCTGCTGCCAGGGGAGTCACTGGAACTCAGATGTCCCATCCTAGTGTTACCTGGCCAGCTCTGAGGTGGGGCCTGACACAGTGGAAACCCCATCCCCTGCCCGCAGGTAGAGAAGAATTTTTTTAAAAAAAGAAACAAAACTCTCAGATAAACAGTCTAACCTTACACCTAAAGGAACTAGAAAAAGAAAAACAAAACCCAAGTTAATTGAAGGGAGGAAATAATAAAGATCAGAGTTGAAATAAATGAAATAGAGGCTAAAAAGGCAATAGGAAAGATCAATGAAACTAAGAGCTGTCTTTAAAAAGTTAAACAAAATCAACAAACCATTAGCTAGACTCACTAAGAAAAAAGGAGAGAAGGCCCTGATAAACAAATCAGAAGTGAAAGAGGATAAATAACAATGGATACCACAGAAGTACAAAGAATTATAAGAGAATATTATAAACAGCCATACACCAACAAATTGGACAACCTAGATGAAATGAACAAATTCTTAGAATTATACAACCTTCCAAGACCAAATCATGAAGAAATAGAAAACTTGAGTAGACCAAGTACTATTACAGAGATTGAAACAGTAATCAAAAAAGCTCCGCCAAAACAAAAGTCCAGGACCAGACAGCTTCACAGGTGAATTCTACCAAACATTCAAAGAAGATTTTATATCTATCCTTCTCAAACTATTCCCAAAAAATTGAAGGGAACACTTCCTAACTCATTTTACAAGGCCAACATCACTCTGATGTCAAAACCAGACAAAGACAACACAAAAAAAGATAATTACAGACCAGTATTTCTGTTAAATATAGATGCAAAAATCCCCAACAAAATATTAGCAAACCAAATTCAACATCTAAAGCAAACCAAATTCAACATCTAAAGGGTCATACACCATCCATGATCAAGTGGGATTTATTCCAGGGATGCAAGGATGGTTCACCATCTGTAGATCAATCAATGTGATACACCATATTAACAAAATGAAGGATTAAAAACCGTATTATCATCTCAATAGATGCAGAAAAAGCATTTGACAGAATTTAACCCTCATTCATGTTAAAAACTCAATAAAGTGGGTATACCCGGAACATACCTCAACAAAATAAAGGTCATATATGACAAACCCACAGCTAACATCATACTCAGTGGTGAAAAATTGAAAGCTGTCTCTCTAAGATCAGGAACAAGACAAGGATGCCCACTCTTGCCACTCCTATTCAACATAGTATTAGAAGTCCTAGCCTGAGCAGTTAGGCAAGAAAAAGAAATAAAAGGCATCCAAATTGTAAAGGAAGAAGTAAAACTGTCACTATTTGCAGATGATATGATTTTATATATAGAGAACCCTAAAGACTCCACCAAAAAACTATTAGAAATAATAAATGAATACAGTAAAATTTCAGGATACAAAATCAAAATATAAATATCTGTTACATTCCTGTATGCTAACTATGAGCTAGCAGAAAGAGAAATTAAGAAACTAGGAATATGCTCAACATTGTTAATCATCAGAGACATGCAAATTAAAACCACAGTGAGATATCACCTCACACCTGTCAGAATGGCTATCAAAAAGAACACAAATAACAAATGTTGGCGAAAAGGGAACCCTTGTACACTGTTGGTGGGAATGTAAATTGGTGCAGCCATGTGGAAAACAATATGGAGGTTTCTCAAAAAACTAAAAATAGAACTACCATATGACCCAGCAATTCTACTCCTGGCTATATATCTGAAAAAAATGAAAATACTAATTTGAAAACATGCGTGCACCCCAATGCTCACATTCACAGCAGAAGTATTTACAGTAACCACGATATGGAAGCAACCTAAGTGTCCATCAACAGATGAATGGATAAAGAAGATGTATACACACAATGAAATACTACTCAGCCATATAAAAGAATGAAATTTTGCCATTTGCAACAACATGGATGGACTTGGAGGGTGTTGTGCTAAGTGAAATAAGTCAGACAGAGAAAGACAAATACTGTATGATACCACTTATATGAGGAATCTAAAAATACAACAAACTAGTGAGTATAACAAAAAAGAAACAGACTCACAGATATAGAGAACAAACTAGTGGTCAGCAGTAGGGAGAGGGAAGGGGGAAGGGGCACGACAGGGGTAAGAGATTCAGAAGTACAAACTACTATGTATAAAATAAATATACTACAAGGATATATTGTACAACACAGCGAATATAGCCAATATTTTATAATAACTATAAATTGAGTATAATCTTTAAAAATTGTGAATCACTATGTTGTACACCTGAAACATAATATTGTACATCAATTATACCTCAATAAAAATTTTGAAACACGATTTCTGGTGTATTGATAATTATTAAAATAATCCACTAAAATCTAAATACTGTACTCTGCTAACTTGATATCTACAATCATCCCTTTAAAAAATACATGAGCAAGATATTCAACAACAACAACAAAATGACAATATCTAGGAATTAACCAAGGAGGTAAAAGACCTATACAGTGAAAACTCTAAGACATTGTTGAAAGAAATTGAAGAAGAAACAAATAAATGGAAAGATATTCCATGCTCATGGATTGGAATAATTAACATTGTCAAAATGTCCTTATTAAGCAATCTACAGATTCAATGTAATCCTTATCAAAATCCCAAGGACATTTTTCACAGAAATAGAAGACAAAATTCTTAAATTTATATGGAACCACAAAAGGCCCCATGGAACCACAAAAGGCCCCAAATAGCCAAAGTAATCCTGAGAAAAAAGAGCAAAGCTGGAAGTATCACACTCCCTGATTTCAAACAGCAAAGCTGCAGTAATCAGAACAGCATGGTAATGGCAGAAAAACAGATACATAGATCAATGGAACAGAATTGAGAGTCCAGAAATACACCCATGCATATATGGGCAAGTAATTTATGACAAAAGAGCAAAGAACATACAATGGAGAAAGGATAGTATCTTCAATAAATGGTGTTGGGAAAACTGGACAGTCACATGAAAAAATATGAAACTAGACCACTGTCTTATACCATACACAAAAATTAACTCAAAATGGATTAAAGACTTGAATATAATATCTGCAACTGTAAAACTCCTTGAAGAAAACATTGGCAGTACACTCTTTGACATCAGTCTTACCCATTCTTTCTAGCTATGTCTCCTCAGGCAAGGGAAACAAAAACAAAAATAAACAAATGGGATTAACATTAAACTGAAAAGCTTCTGCACAGCAAAGGAAACCATCAATAAAATGAAAAGACAACCTACCAAATGGGAGAAGATATTTGCAAATGATATATCTGATGAGGGTTTAAAATCCAAAATATATAAAGAACTCATACAACTCAACAACCAACCTGATTAAAATGAGCAGAGGAACTGAATATACATTTTTCCAAGAAGACTTACAGATGGCCAATAGGCACATGAAAAGATGTTAAATATCACTAATTATTAAGGAAATGCAAGTCAAAACCACAAAGAGATATCACCTCATACTTGTAAGATTGGATGTTATAAAAAAGACAGGAATAGAATACTACTTAGCCATAAAAAAGATGAAACCTTGCCATTTGTGAAAACATGGATGGACCTTGAGGGTGTTATGCTAAGTGAAATAAGTCAGACAGAAGGAGAAACACTGTATGATTTCACTCATATGTGGAATATAAAAAAACTGTTAAACAAAAGCAAACATGTAGATACAGAGAACAGAGTAGTAGTTACCAGAGGAGAAGGGACTGGGGAGTAGGGGGTGTGAAATCAATGTTTCCTCAATAAAAAAAAAGAACTTTATAAATATTAAACTCAAATCTTTCTGTAATGCTAATTCTTTTCTAATTTATTAGTGCACAGAGATACATTTTCATAGTTATGTTCAGTGTGTACATATTAACTTGTGCTGTTTTTTCACTTACTCTTTCATGTAAGTATTTCCACATGTTGAAAGAGCTATATATTCATCAAATTTAAATAATTGTTTCCTTATTATTGGATACTTGAATTGTTTTCCAAAATTTTATCCTTCTATGAATACCTTTTTATAGGCATTCATACATATACTCCTGTTTCCTTGGAGTATATTCTTAGAAAAAGGATTCTGGATAAAAGAGTATGAACAGCTTTTTAGCTCTTGTTACATGCTGCCAGATTATTCTTTAGAAAGACCAACCAATTTTTAGTGACATCAATAAATACAAAATATACCTTTTTATTAATATTTTTACTACCCCATCAATGTTGGGTTTTTATCATTTGCTTTTGTTAGATTAATAGTTTTAATACACATCAAGTTATTCTAGTTTCCTTTCTTTAATTCCCAGTGAGGGTATGTATTTTTTCATTTTTGCTTTACTTTTTTAAAAATTGTGTCTCCTATTGCTTGCATATCTATCAGGATCTGTACATTTTTGTATATATTTATCAATTCTTTATATTTTATTTAAGCTTTTGTCAATGAGGCTTGCAATGTATATATTTCCTATTCTATAACTTTCTTTTAGATAATTATTTTCTTGCCTTTGTACAACTTTTTCAACATCAGATACATCCATTTTATCAAGATGTATCTTTCATTTCTTTAGGAATTGTGAGTTTATCTCCTAGTTTCATTTGAATAGATATACTATTCTCATTCTCTCCAATTTTCACAAGTAGTAGGTTATCTGATTCTAAATTCCTATATACATGTTGACTGCAGGGAACTGGAAGATAGAGAAAAGTGCAAAAGAAAAGATAAAAATCTTTAAATTATAAATCTATAATTCTCCAGTCTCGGGAAACCACCATTTCCATTTTGGAGTGTTTGCTTCCAATCATTTTTTGTAAAGTAAATACACAATTGTATTTTGCAGCATAATATATGCTGAACCCTATTATATTTTCTTAAATAGCCCCCTACAACAGTATTTTAATATCTATGTTAGCATAATATCGTGAATTATTTTTTGGTCATATTGATGGTAAACTTTTTTTTCATAAAATAAATAGCCTTTTTTTTCTATTTACTTTGCACATTATCTACTTATATTCTTTTCCCATTCTTCTACTGGAAAATTGTCAGTTTCTTATTGGTTTATGCAAGATTTATTATCCATGAGAGATGCTAACACTTTGTCTTCCATATGTTATTGTAATATGTTGCTATTTTATTATTTGCCCTTTAATTTTACATTTGATTTTGATATAGAGAAGCTTTACATTTTTATGAAGTAAAATTTTCTCCTTTTTGATTTCTTTTTTGCTGTTATGCTCAGAAAGATCCATCCCTAGGTCAGCTACATTTTCACTGCATTTTCTCTTAGTTCTTTATGGTTACAATTTTACATGTAACTCTTAGTCTAGAATTTTAAGTTTAGTTTATCTTATGAGGTAAGAATTATAACTTGTTTGCCAAATACTTAGCCCATCTTTCCAGCACTGTTGATTGAATAGTTCATATAAACACTTTTTTGAAATGCCACCTTTATCATTTACTGTACATACATAGAATCACACAAGGATGTGTGTGTATGCTTCTGGTCTTACTTTTTGGTGATGTTGATCAGTTTCTCCTTTCCTAGTACCACAGTTTTTAAGTTATCATAGTTTCAGCCTCACCAATGATTAGAGAAATGTAAGGTAAAACAACAATGAAATATAAGGTTTTGCCTATCAATTTTATAAAAGCTAAGATTGATAATATCCAGTGCTGGTGATTATGTGGGGAAATGAACACTCTCAGCACTCCTGGTAGTAATGTAAATCAGAGGCAGTTTGGCATCACATATAAAAAATTGTAATGCCCATACCTTTGTCCAACAACTTACTTCTAGGAATCTATCCTATATAACACTCACATGAGTGCATAAGAATATATGTACAAAGATGTTCATTACAACATAATTTGCTGTATGGCAAAACAACATTTAGAAGCAACCTAATGTATATGAACAAGAATGGTTGAATTATGATATGTTGTGCCACATTTTAAAAGAATAAGGTAGACATTCAACTTCCAGCTATGTTGAAATAGCTTTTATCAGACTAAGCTTCATAGTAAGAACAACTACCCTGGATGGATTTTAAAAATGAAAGTGAATGAAGGCATCAGAAAGTAATTAAGACAGCCAAGACATGAGAAGCCAAAACCCTGGAGAGAAGAGGACCTTGGAGAAGTAAGCTCACCTCTCTCTGTGCACTCTCCTTTTGAGGCATTTGCTACTGCTTAAGCTGTGCTTGCATGGAGTGAGGGGCCAAGAAACCAAGCATAAAGTGGCAGTGCTAGGAAGACAGAAATTCCATTTCAGGACCTTTTTATGTAGAAGGGGCTATGATAAACACCTGAGGCTTTCAGTTGAATCCCTGAAGGATGGGCTACACCCTAAAAGTAAAGGCAAATCAGAAATAGACCATTTCTCGGAAAGTCTGAAACACAAAGCCTAAAACACAAATAAATGGAAATACATCCATGTTCATAGATTGGAAGAGTTAATATTGTTAAGACATCAATACTATCCAAAATGATTGACAGATTCAATACAATCCCTATCAAAAACCCAATGACATTTTTAGCAAAAATAGAAAAGTTCATCCTGAAATTCATATAGAATCTCAAGGGACCCCAAAACAATCTGGAAAAAGAACAAAAATGGAAAACCTACATTCCCTGATTTCATAACTTACAAAACTACAGTAATCAAAAGAGTGTAGTATTAGCATAAGGAAATCTGTAGAAAAATGGAATAAAATAGAAATCCCAGAAATAAACCCTTATAGATATGGTCAAATGATTTTTGACAAAGATGCCCAGTCCATTCATTGGGTAAAAGAACAGTCTTCTCAAGACATGGTGCTGGGAAAACTGGATATCCAGGTGCAAAAGAATGAAGTTGGACCCTTGCTTTACACCATATACAAAAATTAACTCAAAATGGATCAAAGTCCTAAACCCAAGAGCTAAAATTATAAAACTCTTAGAAGAGAATAGAGGGGAAAGCTTCATAACATTGGATTTGGCAATGATTTCTTGGAAATAACACCAAAAACACAGGCAACAAAAGAAAAATTAGATAAGTTAGACTTCATCAACATTTAAAACATGTGTCAGTGAGACCAGCTTGGTGCTTTGTGACCACCTAGAGGGGTGGGATAGAGAGGGTGGGAGGGAGACGCAAGAGGGAGGGGATATGGGGATATATGTATACGTATAGCTGACTCACTTTGTTATACAGCAGAAACTAACACAACATTGTAAAGCAACTATGCTCCAATAAAGATGTTAAAAAAAAACTTATGTGCATCAAAGGGCACCATCAAAAGAGTGAAAAGACAACCCATAGAATGAGAGAAAATATTTGCAGATCATATATCTGGCAAAGTGTTAATATCCAAAATGTATAAAGAACTCATACAACTCAACAACAAAAACCGAAGCAACCCCCCAAAATCATCTATAGATCCAATGCAGTCATATCAAAATTCCAATAGCATTTTTCACAGAAATAGAAATAACAATTCTAAAATTAATATGGAAACATGAAAGACTCCGTATAACCAAAGCAATCCTGATAAAGAAGAACAAGACTGAAGGCTTTAAACTTCCTGATTTCAAACTATATTACAAAACTATAGTAATCAAAAGGGTATGGTACTGGCATAAAAATAGACACATATACAAATGGAACAGAATCAAGCCCAGAAATAAACCCACACCTATATGGTCAACTAATGTGTGACAAGGGAGCCAAGAATGCTAAATGGGACAAGAATGATCTCTGACAAATCATGCTGGGAAAACTGGATATCCAGATGCAAAAGAATGAAATCAGACCCCTATCTTACACCATTCATAAAAATTAACTCAAAATAGATTAAGCGCGCACACACAGACACACACACACACACACACACACACACACACACATATTGTTTTTTGGCTGCGTTGGGTCTTTATTGCTGTGCGCAGGCTTTCTGTAGTTGTGGCGAGCAGGAGCTACTCTTCATTGCGGTGCACGGGCTTCTCATTGTGGTGGCTTCTCTTGTTGCAGAGCGTGGGCTCTAGGCGTGCAGGCTTCAGTAGTTGCAGCACTCAGGCTCAGTAGTTGTGGCACATGGGCCCTAGAGCATGTGGGCCTCAGTAGTTGTGGCACGTGGGCTCTCTAGTTGTGGTGTAGAAGCTCTAGGGCACACAGGCTTCAGTAGTTACAGTGCGCAGGCTCAGTAGTTGTGGCGCACGGGCTTGGTTGCTCCACAGCATGTGGGATCTTCCTGGACCAGTGATCCAACCCATGTCCCCTGCATTGGCAGGCGGATTCTTAACCACTGTGCCACCAGGGAAATCCCAGATTAAGCACTTAAATGTAAGACGTGACACTGTAAAATTCCTGGAAGAAAATATAAGGGAAAAGTTCCTTGACATCAGTCTTGGCAATGATTTTTTTAATATGACATGAAAAGCACAAGCAAAAAAGCAAAAATCAGTAAGTGGAACTACATCAAACTAAAAAGCTTTTGCCCAGCCAAAGAAAGAATCAAAAAAGTGTAAAGCCAACCTATGGGCTGGGAGAAAATATTTCCAAATCATATATCTGATAAGGGGTTAATATCCAAAAAATATAAAGAACTCATACAACTCAATAGCAAAAAAAACCAATTTGATTTAAAAAATGGACAGAGGACTTGAATAGACATTTTTCCAAAGAAGACATCCAAATGACTAATAAGTACATGAAAAGGTACTCAACATCACTAACCATCAGGGAAATGCAAATCAAAACCACAGCATGATACCACCTCACACCTGTTAGAATGGCTGTTATCAAAAACAAAAAACAAGACAACAAAGGCTGGGAAGGATGTAGAGAAAAGGGAACCTTTGTACACTGTTGGTGGGAATGTAAATTGGTAGAGCTACTATGGAAAACAGTATGGAGGTTCCTCAAAAAATTAAAAATAGAACTACCATATGATCCAGAAATCCCACATCTGGGTATATATCTGAAGGAGATTAGATATCTGCACTCCCATGTTTATTGCAGTGTATTCACAATAGCCAAGACATGGAAGCAACCTAAGTGTACATCAACAGATAAATGGGTAAAGAAAATGTGGTGTGTGTGTGTGTGTGTGTGTGTGTGTGTGTATAACAATAGAATATTATTCACCCACGAGAAAAAGGAAATCCTGCCATATGTGCCAGTGTGCATGGATCTTGAGGGCATTTTGCTAAGTGAAATAAGTCAGACAGAGAAAGACAAATACTTATGATCTCACTTATATATGGAAGCTAAAAACATCAAACTCATAGAAACAGTAGAATGGTTGTTGCCAGGAACTGAGGGGTGGAAGAAATGGGGAAGTGTTGGTCAAAGGTTACTAACTTTCAATTTTAGGATGAATACGTTTCTGGAATGTAATGTACAGCACAATGACTATAGTTAACAATAACACATTGTATACTCAAAAGTTGCTATGAGAGTAGAGCTGTAATATTCTCACCATAACAACAGCAAAATGGCAGCTATTTGAGGTGAATGATGCATTAACTAACCTTATTATGGTAAACATTTCACAGTATATCTGCACATCAAATCATCACATTGTACACCTTAAACTTACACAATGTTATATGTCAATTATATCTCAATAAAGCTGGGGGAAAATTTTTTTAAATAAAAAAAAACACAAACCCAATTTAAAAAGGCAAAGGACTTGAATAGACATTTTTCCAAAGAACATATACAAATGGTCAATAAGCACATGAAAAGAGGCTCAACAACACTAATCATTAGGGAAATGCCAATCAAAATCTCAGTGATATATCACTTCACACTCATATAATAGCATGGCTATTTTAAAATAAATAAATAAAACCAAAAAATAACAAGTGTTGATGAGAATGTGGAGAAATTGGAACCCTTATGCTCTCTTGGTTGGAATATGAAATGGTGCAGCCACTGTGGAAAACACTGTGGCAAGTTCATAAAAATTAAACTTAGAATTGACCATCAATTGCACTTCTATATATACTTTCATATCTACTACCCAAAGGAAGGGAAAGCAGGAACTCAAAACAGATATTTGTTCACTAATGTTCAAAGCAGCATTAGTCCCAGTAGCCAAGAGGTAGAAATAACCCAAGTGTTCATTGACAGATGAATGGATAAACAAACTTTTGTATATATGATAATATATTTTATATATTATATATATATAGGAATATTATTCATCTTTTTATTTAAAGGATGGAAATTCTAACACATGCCACAACATAGATGAACCTTAAAGACATTATATTATACTAAGTGAAGCAAGCCAGATGAAAAAGGATAAATATGTATGATTCCACCTATATGAAGTACTTGGTGTAGTCAAACTTATAGAGACAGAATACAGAATGGTGATTGCTATTACAGAATTAAAGGGTGGTTGCCAGAGGTAGAGGATAATGGGGAGTTATTGTTCAGTGAGTAAAAAGTTTCTGTTTGGGATGATGAAAAAGTCCTGGAGATGAATGGTGGTGATGGTTGCAGAAAAATGTGAATGTACTTAATGCCACTGAACTGTATGTTTAAAATGGTAAACTTTATGTTATATATATTTTACTACAATAAAAGTCAATTAAATTTTAATATATTTTTTAAAACACAGATAATTCACATTTTGGGAGTTATCAGATAGGACTCATAAACTATGTTAATATATTCCAAAAATAGGTTTAGAAGATGAATTTCACTAGAAAACTATCAATAGAATGTATAAAAAAGGATCAAATAGAATTTCAAAGCTAAAAAATACAATA
Source organism: Balaenoptera ricei (assembly GCF_028023285.1). NCBI lineage: Eukaryota > Metazoa > Chordata > Mammalia > Artiodactyla > Balaenopteridae > Balaenoptera > Balaenoptera ricei. The sequence continues at coordinate 64,898,146 of NC_082660.1, read as the reverse complement.
AGTGAAATTAAGAATGCAATAGATGAGGTTAACACCATATGAGACAGAGCAGAAGAGAAGATTAATGAACTGAAAAGTAAATCAGTAGAAAATACCCCCATTAAAGCACATAGAAAAAAGGATGGAAAATTAAAAGAGCATTAAGAGACAGAGGGAAAAGATCTAGAGCTCAAGAACAAGAAAAAGAATGGAACTGCAACTATTTGAAGAGAGAACAATGAAAATTTTTTCAAAATTTACTAAAGATAATCAAGCTACACTTTCAAAAAGGCTAAAAATCTGTGAGCAAGATAAATACAAACCTAAATTTAATAATCAAACTTCTGTAAACCAAGACAAAGAGAAAATCTTAAAAGAGACAGAGTTAAGAAAAGATACATTGCTTTCAAAGGAACAGTGATAAAGCATATAGCTGACTTTTCAACAAAACCAATGAACTCCACAGAACAACTGAAGGACACTTATAAATTACTAGGAGAAAATAACTGCCAGACTATAATTCTATATAATTCTATATCCAGTGAAAATATCCTTCAGAAATAAAAGTGATATTAAGGCATGTTCAGGTAAGTAAAAACTGAAAATATATTACTAGCAGACTCACACTAAAAGACACTAAAGGGAGTTCATTAGGCAGAAGAAAAATGATCACAGACAGAAGCGTAGAAATGGAAGAAAAGAAAGAGAAATGGAAAGTGTAAATATAAAAGACTGGTGACTGTTTAAATCAACACTAATAGCAATACCTTATGGATAAAATAACAAAAGTAGAAGTGAAATAAATGACAAAAATAGTAATAAATAAATAAATAAAAGGCAGGATGTGAAGTCAAGATGTTATGACATTCTTGCATTATTCAGGAACTGTTAAAAACACTAATTTAACATAGCCTCTAATTAGTCAAGGATGCATGTTTTAATCTCTAGGGCAACTTTTGTCAAGCAGGAGTTCATAACAGAATTAAGCCCTACAGAAAATGGGGTTTTTCCATTCTCCTGAGGGTGGTGCACACTAGTTCCATTTTAAATACAAGGAAGATAAGTTAATATATGCAATGAATATCTAGATAATTAAGACATAATCTCTGGTGGAATCCAGTTGAGAAGAGCTTCTCTGGAGTAACCATTAAAAGAATAATAAAAGAATGTCTTAAAAGCTGATGGAGGGGAAATGCTACAATAAAATTCTTGATTAATCCAAAACAAGGCAAGAAAAGAGGAAAAAAGGAATAAATGGGACAAATGGAAATCAAGTAGTAATATGTAAGTTTTAAATCCATATATTCAGTAATTGTGTTAAATCTAAATGGGCTAAATGCTTCAATTAAAAGACAGAGATTGTCAAGTTGCATAATAGAGCAAAATCCAACAACATACTACATAAAGGAGACTCACCTGAAATATAAGGACACAGGTTGAAAATAAAAGGATGGACAACAATATGCCATGCAAATAGTAAACAAACTGAAGCTGATGTAACTATGCTAATATCAAAGTAACTAAAGGCAAAAATATTAATAGAAATAATGAATAACATTTTATGGTGGTAAGGTGTCAATTTAACAGGCAGCTATTAAAAAACTGAACATGCACATCACCTGGGCCTATTATTTCCACTACTAGGTATATACTCAACAGAAATGCATACATATAGGCTCTAAAAGACATGGACAATGTGCAGAAAAGAGTTAACATGACAGGTCAGAGAATGCTTTCCTTAGAAAGGCCTGCTTGCAAAGTTGGCCCATGGCTGGCATCTGAAGACTTGGATTTCAGGAAGGTTTCCACCATCCCCTAACTAATAAGGACAGTTTGCTCTGTCTAAATTGAGCAAACAGCATGGCTTGTGCTGAATATCTGATTTCCTTCTGAGAGTCTAGAGTTTTGGTGCAGGCCAGGCAGAGGGTGCTCACATGACTAGCACTTAATAAAAATATTGGGTACTAAGTCTCTACTGCTGGTAGGCAACACTTCACACGTGTTGTCACAGTTTGATGCTGGAAGAATGAAACATGTGCTGTGTGACTCTACTGGGACAGGATCTTGGAAGCTTGTTCCTGGTTTCCTTTAGACTTTGCCCCATGCATGTTTTTTTTCCTTTACTGATTTTGCTTTACATCCTTTTGCTATAATATTAGCGACAAGTATGACTGTTTGCTGAGTCCCATGAGTTCTCCCATGATTCACCTCATCACCAAACCTGGGATGGTCTTCAGGACTCCCAACACACTGGTGATAGTGTTGGGATTGTCTAGAGTGACCTTAACTCACTTAAATATGGCAAAAGCATTGTTTGAGAAAAGGATGGTAGAGGATGACAAACCTGTGGTACCTGGGTGTCTATGGAGTTATCCATGGTATGAAAAAGCAACTGAGCTGCTGTCTGTTGTAAGAGGTAAAAATTACCTATGGAATTTGAAAATGTTAGATACAACTCCAAGAGAGTTGGCTCGAAGGATCCTCTGGCTACTTTTGGCCACAATGGCTAAAGTGAGGGGGGAAAGGTGCAGCCTGGGTGATGCCTTTGGTTTTTCTTTTCTCCTCCAGGCTGGAGGAGAAAGGGTCCAAACATTCCCAAAGGTGAACTTTGAATGGGCCAAAATGTTGAAAAGTTTGTGTTCCTTTTGTTCAAGTGGGAGGGGAAAAAAAGGTTAAATCACTTCCCAGTGCTAGAGCAAAGTTTTATTTTAAAAAAATCAGAGGGAGAAAAACACTCTAGCCACTGCTGCCATAGCCCTCTAGCCCCACTCCCACATTACAGCTGGGATCTCCCTGCAACTATAACATTAAGCTTGTAAATGCTGGATTTCCCACTCAAAGTTTGAGTAAACTTTCAATTAGGGGAAAAGGAGGAACTTTTAAAAATGGCTTTGCGCAGCCTCCCCGCCCCTCTCGCAAAGCTCAACCCGATCCCCTCGGCTTGCCTGCCCGCCATGGCCAACAAGGAAGCAGCCTTTGATGACGCAGTAGAAGAACGTGTGATCAATGAAGAATACAAAATATGGAAAAAGAACACTCCTTTTCTTTACGATTTGGTGATGACCCATGCTCTGGAGTGGCCCAGCCTAACTGCACAGTGGCTTCCAGATGTAACCAGACCAGAAGGGAAAGATTTCAGTATTCATCGACTTGTCCTGGGGACACACACGTCAGATGAACAAAACCACCTTGTGATAGCCAGTGTGCAGCTCCCTAATGATGATGCTCAGTTTGATGCTTCACACTACAACAGTGAAAAAGGAGAATTTGGAGGTTTTGGCTCGGTTAGTGGAAAAATTGAAATAGAAATCAAGATCAACCATGAAGGAGAAGTAAACAGGGCACGCTATATGCCCCAGAACCCTTGCATCATTGCCACAAAGACTCCATCCAGTGATGTTCTTGTTTTTGACTATACGAAACATCCTTCTAAACCAGACCCTTCTGGAGAGTGCAACACAGACTTGTGTCTCCGTGGACATCAGAAGGAAGGCTACGGGCTTTCTTGGAACCCAAATCTCAGTGGGCACTTACTTAGTGCTTCAGATGACCATACTATCTGCCTATGGGACATCAGTGCTGTTCCAAAGGAAGGAAAAGTTGTGGATGCGAAGACCATCTTTACAGGGCATACAGCAGTAGTAGAAGACGTCTCCTGGCATCTGCTCCATGAGTCTCTGTTTGGGTCAGTTGCTGATGATCAGAAACTTATGATCTGGGATACTCGTGCAAACAATACTTCCAAACCAAGCCACTCAGTTGATGCTCACACTGCTGAAGTGAACTGCCTTTCTTTCAATCCTTATAGTGAGTTCATTCTTGCCACAGGATCAGCTGACAAGACTGTTGCCTTGTGGGATCTGAGAAATCTGAAACTTAAGTTGCATTCCTTTGAATCACATAAGGATGAAATATTCCAGGTTCAGTGGTCGCCTCACAATGAGACTATTTTGGCTTCCAGTGGTACTGATCGCAGACTGAATGTCTGGGATTTAAGTAAAATCGGAGAGGAACAATCCCCGGAAGATGCAGAAGATGGGCCACCAGAGTTGTTGTTTATTCATGGTGGTCACACTGCCAAGATATCTGATTTCTCCTGGAATCCCAATGAACCTTGGGTGATTTGTTCTGTATCAGAAGACAATATCATGCAAGTTTGGCAAATGGCAGAGAACATTTATAATGACGAAGACCCTGAAGGAAGCGTGGATCCAGAAGGACAAGGATCCTAGAGAATGTCTGCACTTTTGTGATTTTAGACTCCCCTTTTCTTCCTCTCAACCCTGAGATTGATTTAACACTGGTTTTGAGACACAGACTTTGGTTATCCCTCTATAATAAGTTCTATCAACAATGTTATTAGTCCAAACAGAAGGTGTTTTCTAAATATTAACTGGGGGCTTCTTGATTCAGCAAAGCCACAGACTTATATTTAAATTTTCTTCAGGAATTTTCTAGTAACAGAGGTCTAAAGTAGCCACAAAAAGGGGAATATTGTGTGTGGTTATTTTTCTTCTTACGCTATATCCCCAAGTTTTTCTGACTCATTTAAGTAAATGCTAGAGTGAGTAAGAAATAGAGCCAAGTGAGGTAGGTGTCTGAGCCATGAAGTATAAATACTACAAGATGTCGTCTTTATTCAGGAAATAGGGGAGATTCAAGTCATATAAATTCCTGCTCTAAAATCTTCACACCGAACTTTCCAGGATACACATTTTCTTACATAGACCAATCTCCTCTCAGTTTCTTCAGTTAAGTCAAAACAATGTGTTCCTCTTTCCCCATATATTTTTGCTTGTTAGTGTATTTCTTGAGCTGTTTTCATATTATTTCTTTCCTTTCTGTGAAATGGTTTAAAAAAAAAAAAAACTTGGGACCACCAAGTTGTAAAGATGTATGTTTTTACCTGACAGTTATACCACAGGTAGACTGTCCAGTTAAATTGAGAAGAGTGAATCAATAGCTTGTATTTGTTTTTAAAATTAAATTAATCCTGGATAAGAGTTGCTTTTTTTTTTTTTAAGGAGTTAGTCCTTGACCACTAGTTTGATACCATCTCTATTTTGGGTGACCTGTTTCACCAGCAGGCCTGTTACTCTCCATGACTAACTGTGTAAGTGCTTATAATGGAATAAATTGCTTTTCTACATTAAAAAAAATGGCTTTGTATTTTGTGGCTATTGCATCTGGACGTATGATAAACATTGATGTAAAATGTTATATTCTTGTAGTCTCATAAAGCTAGAGGGATCATCTTGATCAGGAAAAGTTGCAAAAAAGAAAAAAGAGCATCACTGGGATACAATTACCTTGCTTTTTGCTGCCAGTGGGCAGATTGGAATCCAAACTCTTTGAGAATTGGAAATAAAACTAGTCTCCATAGCTAATGATTTTTGTTACCATTTTTTAACTCTTGGAGCTTCTGGAAAAAGGAAGACAACATGAAAAGAGAGGCAGTCTTCAGATGAAAATACACTTTTTGAGTTTAGAAAGCAGTTTTTAGTTGCTAATGAGCTTTCGTGAAACCAAACGTCTGACTCTTAAGAAGCTGATGATTTTTTCATCCTGATGTGTGTATTTTTGACTGGGTTAATTTGGACTGTAAGGCACAATAAGAAGAGCTTAGCAAAGTCTTACTTGTTATTTGAACTTGGACCTAGACCACGGTTGACCAGCCCTGCACCATCTCAGCTTTGATGCTCCCTAAGGAAAGCCACTAGCTTTTTTGGCATCCTAAATTCACAGATTCTGATTGCCTGGACCTGACTCTCAGCTGAAACCTGGTAAGGTCTGCTATAGACTGTTCCCACATCAGCACCAGATGTGCTGAACTGAAAGGAGGCACAGACTAAATGAACTCTAAATGAACTACGTGAACTTTAAATGAACTCAGACTTGGATTATTGCAGATTTGGATCACCCCTCTTGTGATCCTAAACTGTGAAACCGCCCCTGGTGCTGGCTGGACCATTTGGGTCAGTTGAGTTGCAGATGCCCACAGGAAAAGTCTTGTTCTCTGATGGGACCATCTGAAATTGATCCTCTCATTGGCTGTATATTTCTGATACAAAAGCTGATTGCATTCCTAACATGTGATTTCTGCAAAAGCTGAAAATTGGAGGAGGGCCTAGCATGAGGAATGTGACCCCCTCCCCCACTCCTGACAGATCAAACTCTTGATCCTTTCTGAGGCTGTGTCACTGCTGTTGATGATTGTGTTTGACTTTCTAGATTAGTTGCAGCTTAAAATAGACTGATAGCCTGACTCTACTTACTTGCCCTTCCTCCTGATACATAAACCTTAGTAAGGCAGTGTGCTTATTAAACGTAACTGTCCCCATAAAGAGAGTGATCTTTTCTAGGCTGCTCACTGGATAAATGATCAGGATGAAAGGAGTGGGAAGTATGAAAACCCATTTTTTAAATATTTGAAAATTCAGGATTTCATCTTGACCAATTCCTGGACATGATATGTCTTTCTGATTAAGTTGTATAAAAATGTTTGCCTCTGAAAATGCTTTTAAACTTCTTACATACAAGTCTTCTAGACAAAAGGTGTGGATGAGAGGAGAGGATGGTCGTACAACTATAACAGCTAAATGGGTCACACAGATTTTGTAACACTGGAGAAAAAACAAAACACCTGGGGAGGCATGAGTGAAGGGTGAGGACATTAATGATCTTTGATTTTTAGGACTGCTTCTGGAAGCTTTCCCCTCCTCCCTAATAAAAGCACGTGTTGTCTTCCCTGCTGCTGAGAGTACTTTGAATTCAAACTGACTGCTGAGCCTAAGGTCAGATCTGACAGAGCTGACTCTGAGACAGCAGGTGGTGACCCCAGCTCCTCCACCTTCCACTCAGCACCTCCACATGTCGTCTACACTTGGAAGGCATATGAACTGGTGCTATGAACAAACAAAATTGTTTGGATCCAGCTGCCTTCAGGAAACACTCTCTTTGAAACCAAGTTCTGAACTGAATTTTTTGGACTGGATTGGAAACCCTAGGGTGGGAGGCCTCACGGTGGGAGGTCAGCCACATTAGGGATTCTGTTAGCCTAAACTGCCTAATTAATGTATGTCCTCCTTGGGATGCCCTAACAATTGTAAACTTTTTTTTGACCAACGTACTGCATGTGCCCTCTGGAACTGTACTTGTCAGTGAGCCTTGACTATCATGGCACTGCCTCAGCCCTGGAAGGCATTCAGGTCAGCTTCAGTTTACTGAACAGGCTTGTGCTGTGCCTGGATTGATGCCTCAAGCCAGGTTAAAAAATAAAGGGTTAATTATGGAAGCTTAAGGAGGAAGCCACCTGGTTTTGGAAGATACATGTTTATGATAATGGATTTCTTTTATCTGGCTCAATCTAAGACCCCTGAGGACAATACTGCAGGTTGATCTCACTCTACTGTGTAGGGTCCTACTGACAAAGTCACCTTGGCCAGGAGCCAAGGGGGTGGGCTGTACGAAGAGTTCACATGGCAGGCCTGAGAATGTATCCTTAGAAAGGCCTGCTTGCAAGATTGGCCCTTGGCTGGCATCTGGGGACTTGGATTTTGAGAGGGTTTCACCATCCTCTGAATGATAAGGGTGGTTTACTGTGTCTAAACTGTGCAAACAGTATGGCTTATGCTGAACACCTGCTTTTCTTCTGAGAGTCTGGGGTTTTGGTGCATGCTAGGCAGAGGGTGCCTATGTGACCAGCCCCTATTAAAAACAAACACTGGGCACTGAGTCTCTAATGAGCTTCCTTGGTAGACATTTCATACATATTGTCACAATTTGATGCTGGAGGAATTAAGCATGTGCTGTGCGACTCCACTGGGAAGAGGAGTCTTGGAAGCATGTGCCTGGTTTCCTTTGGACTTTGCACCATGCACCATTTTTCTTTGCTGATTTTGCTTTGTATCCTTTTGCTGTAATAAACCTTAGCCATTAGTATAGCTCTATGTTGAGTCCTGTGAATCCTAGCGAATCACCAAACCTGGAGGTGATCTTTGGGACCTCCCAAACAACAAGAATGTTAATAGGAGCTTTATTTATAATAACAAAAAATTGGAGGAAAAATTCAAATGTCTGTCAACAAGTGGATGGATAAATAATTATACATTCATACACTGGAATATTATACAGCAATGAAAATGAATGAACTAATTCTATGTACAATAATATGGATGAATCTCATAGATATAATGTTGAGTGAAAGAAACCAGATACAAAAAAGTAGATACTGTATGATTCTATTAATATAAAGCTCAAAAATGGACAAATCATACTTATGATGGTGGAAGTTTGAATGGTGGTTAACTTTGGGGCCTATGGGACGTTAATACCTGGGAAGGGGCACAAAGGAGACTTCTGCAGTGCTGATAATGTTCCATATTTTGATTTAGGTTGTGTGTTTGCTATGTAAAAATTCATCAAATGTTACATTTAAGATTCATGTACTTTATGTATATTATACTATAAGCAATTTTTTAAAAAACCTAGCATCCATTGATGGATGAAAAGATAAACAAAATGTGGTATATACATACAATGGAGTAGTATTCAGCCTAAAAAAAGAATAAAATTCTGACACATACTATAAAATGTATGAACCTTGAGACATTATGCTAAGTGGAGTAAGCCAGTCACAAAAGGATAAATATTGTATGACTCTACATATATTAGGTACCTAGAGTAAGCAAATTCATTGAGACAGAAAGAATGGTGATTGCCAGGGATTGGGAGGAGGGGAGCATGCGGAGTTATTGTTTAATGGGTACAGTTTCAGTTTGGGAAGATGAAAATTTTCTGAAGATGGGTGGGAGTAATAGTTGTACAACATTACAAATGTGCTTAATGCCACTGAACAATTTAAAATGGTTAAAATGATAAATTTTATGTATATTTTACCATAATAAAAAAGAAACAAAATGGAGGGAACAGTGGATAAACCTGCTTATGATATCAGTCTCAGGTAAAGCGTGTGTTTTATAGAGTGGACACTGGAATATGGCCAAAGGCACTGACAGCTCTCTGGTTCTGTCCCTAAGATGGAAGCAACACTAAAAATGTGGCATATATGATAAGTATCATACTTAGGATAAAGAAAGGGCAAAAATGAAATCCCCAAGAAAAGTGTGTTCCAGCCCCCCCAAAACAGTAGTACTAATTCTGTCAGTACTGACATGAAAGGATATTTAATATACATTTTTGGGAAAAAGAGTTTGGGAACAATGTGTATAGTGTTATCCTATGTTATAAGAGGAAAAAATGTGTCTGAATAAATGAAATATTTCCTCATTGTAAGAGGCATTGTAAGATGTAATAATTGCCTTTTGAAAGACAGAAAGAAATTCAACTACATTTACCACAGACATCAACTGACAGGTATATTCTAATTTCAGAATGCTAAACTATAAAAAGAAGACATCTTATACTCAGGGAAATAAGGTGGATGTGTGTGAATGTGCACACATGTGTGTATACACATACATACGTATATACACACATAGACGATATTGAGACACATGATGTATATATTCTATTTAAATTTTCATCAGAATTGTGCCTTACATTTGTAGCTGTCTGATAGTTCAAGTCTCCCCCCTTTTCACAGTTTTCAAAGTAGCTCCTCTGCAAAGCAAATTTTACTGTAAGCTTCCACAAAATTTCCTATCAGACATAAGAATATTAAAATAACTTGACTGATTTGGATAAAATGTGTTTTCCCATTGAATAAAATGTGTTAGTACTATGCTGTTGAAGGAGATCAAGATGCACTCTTTTTTCACTTTTCCAGTTTAGTATGCCATCTTTAAACTGATGAATTTTTTTTAACATCTTTATTAGAGTATAATTGCTTTACAATGGTGTGTTCGTTTCTGCTTTATAACAAAGTGAATCAGTTATACATATACATATGTTTCCATATCTCTTCTCTCTGGCATCTCCCTCCCTCCAACCCTCCCTATCCCACCCCTCTAGGTGGTCACAAAGCACCGAGCTGATCTCCCTGTGCTATGTGGCTGCTTCCAACTAGCTATCTATTTTACGTTTGGTAGTGTATATATGTCCATGACACTCTCTCACCCTGTCACATCTCACCCCTCCCCCTCCCCATATCCTCAAGTCCATTCTCTAGTAGGTCTGTGTCTTTATTCCCGTCTTGCCACTAGGTTCTTCATGGCCTTTTTTTTTTTCATTAGATTCCATATATATGTGTTAGCATACTGTATTTGTTTTTCTCTTTCTGACTTACTTCACTCTGTATGACAGACTCTAGGTCCATCCACCTCACTACAAATAACTCAATTTCGTTTCTTCTTATGGCTGAGTAATATTCCATTGTATATATGTGCCACATCTTCTTTATCCATTCATCTGTTGATGGACACTTAGGTTGCTTCCATGTCCTGGCTATTGTAAATAGAGCTGCAATGAATATTTTGATACATGACTCTTTTTGAAATATGGTTTTCTCAGGGTATATGCCCAGTAGTGGGATTGCTCGGTCGTATGGTAGTTCTATTTTTAGTCTTTTAAGGAACCTCCATACTGTTCTCCATAGTGGCGGTATCAATGTACATTCCCACCAACAGTGCAAGAGTGTTCCCTTTTCTCCACAACCTCTCCAGCATTTATTGTTTGTAGATTTTTTGATGATGGCCATTCTGACCGGTGTGAGATGATATCTCATTGTAGTTTGATTTCCATTTCTCTAATGATTAATGCTGATCAGCATCCTTTCATATGTTTGTTGGCAATCTGTATATCTTCTTTGGAGAAATGTCTATTTAGGTCTTCTGCCCATTTTTGGATTGGGTTGTTTGTTTTTTTGATATTGAGCTGCATGAGCTGCTTGTAAATTTTGGAGATTAATCCTTTGTCAGTTCTTCATTTGCAAGTATTTTCTCCCATTCTGAGGGTTGTCTTTTCGTCTTGTTTATAGTTTCCTTTGCTGTGCAAAGGCTTTTAAGCTTCATTAGGTCCCATTTGTTTATTTTTGTTTTTATTTCCATTTCTCTAGAAGCTGGGTCAAAAAGGATCTTGCTGTGATTTCTGTCATAGAGTGTTCTGCCTATGTTTTCCTCTAAGAGTTTGATAGTGTCTGGCCTTACATTTAGGTCTTTAATCCATTTTGAGTTTATTTTTGTGTATGGTGATAGTGTCTGGCCTTACATTTAGGTCTTTAATCCATTTTGAGTTTATTTTTGTGTATGGTGTTAGGGAGTGTTCTAATTTCATTCTTTTACATGTAGCTGTCAAGGTTTCCCAGCACAACTTATTGAAGAGACTGTCTTTCCTCCATTGTGTATTCTGGCCCCCTATATCAAAAAATAAGGTGATCATATATGCGTGGGTTTATCTCTGGGCTTTCTATCCTGTTCCATTGATCTATATTTCTGTTTTTGTGCCAGTACCATACTGTCTTGATTACTGTAGCTTTGGAGTATAGTCTGAAATCAGGGAGCCTGATTCCTCCAGCTCCATTTTTCATTCTCAAGATTGCTTTTGTTATTCGGGGTCTTTTGTGTCTCCATACAAATTGTGAAAATTTTTGTTCTAGTTCTGTGAAAAATGCCAGTGGTAGTTTGATAGGGATTGCATTGAATCTGTAGATTGCTTTGGGTAGTAGAGTCATTTTCACAATGTTGATTCTTCTAATCCAAGAACACGGTATATCTCTCCATCTATTTGTATCATCTTTAATTTCTTTCATCAGTGTCTTATAGTTTTCTGCATACAGGTCTTTTGTCTCCTTAGGTAGGTTTATTCCTAGGTATTTTATTCTCTTAGTTGCAATGGTAAATGAGACTGTTTCCTTAATTTCACTTTCAGATTTGTCATCAGTAGTGTATAGGAATGCAAGAGATTTCTGTGCATTAATTTTGTATCCTGCTACTTTACCAAATTCATTGATTAGCTCTAGCAGTTTTTTGGTAGCATCTTTAGGATTCTCTATGTATAGTATCATGTCATCTGCAAACAGTGACAGTTTTACTTCTTCTTTTCCAATTTGGATTCCTTTTATTTCTTTTTCTTCTCTGATTGCTGTGGCTAAAACTTCCAAAACTATGTTGAATAATAGTGGTGAGAGTGTGCATCCTTGTCTTGTTCCTGATCTTAGTGGAAATGGTTTTAGTTTTTCACCACTGAGGACGATCTTGGCTGTGGGTTTGTCACATATGGCCTTTATTATGTTGAGGGAAGTTCCCTCTATGCCTGCTTTCTGGAGGGTTTTTATCATAAATGGGTGTTGAATTTTGTCGAAAGCTTTTTCTGCATCTATTGAGATGATCATATGGTTTTTCTCCTTCAGTTTGTTAATATGGTGTATCACATTGATTGATTTGTGTATGTTGAAGAATCCTTGCATTCCTGGGATAAACCCCACTTGATCATGCTGTATGATCCTTTTGATGTGCTGTTGGATTCTGTTTGCTAGTATTTTGTTGAGGATTTTTGCATCTATGTTCATCAGCAATATTGGCCTGTAGTTTTCTTTCTTTGTGACATCTTTGTCTGGTTTTGGTATCAGGGTAATGGTGGCCTCATAGAATGAGTTTGGGAGTGTTCCTCCCTCTGCTATATTTTGGAAGAGTTTGAGAAGGAGAGGTGTTAGCTCTTCTCTAAATGTTTCATAGAATTCGCCTGTGAATCCATCTGGTCCTGGGCTTTTGTTTGTTGGAAGATTTTTTTTTAATTTATTTATTTATTTTTGGCTGTGTTGGGTCTTCGTTTCTGTGCGAAGGCCCTCTCTAGTTGCGGCAAGTGGGGGCCACTCTTCATCACGGTGCACAGGCCTCTCACCATCGCGGCCTCTCTTGTTGCGGAGCACAAGCTCCAGACGCGCAGGCTCAGTAATTGTGGCTCATGGGCCTAGTTGCTCCGCGGCATGAGGGATCTTCCCAGACCAGGGCTCGAACCCATGTCCCCTGCATTGGCAGGCAGACTCTCAACCACTGCGCCACCAGGGAAGCCCCTGTTGGAAGATTTTTAATCACAGTTTCAATTTCACTCTTGTGATTGGACTGTTCATATTTTCTATTTCTTCCTGGTTCAGTCTCGGAAGCGTGTGTATTTCTAGGAATTTGTCCATTTTTTCCAGGTTGTCCATTTTATTGGCATAAAGTTGCTTGTAGTAATCTCTCATTATCCCTTGTATTTCTGCAGTGTCAGTTGTTACTTCTCCTTTTGCATTTCTAATTCTATTGATTTGAGTCTTTTCCCTTTTTTTCTTGATGAGTCTGGCTAATGGTTTATCAATTTTGTTTATCTTCTCAAAGAACCAGCTTTTAGTTTTATTGATCTTTGCTATCGTTTCCTTCATTTCTTTTTCATTTATTTCTGATCTGATCTTTATGATTTCTTTCCTTCTGCTAACTTTGGGTTATTTTTGTTCTTCTTTCTCTAATTGCTTTAGGTGTAAGATTAGGTTGTTTTTTTGAGATGTTTCTTGTTTTTTAAGGTAGGATTGTATTGCTATAAACTTCCCTCTTAGAACTGCTTTTGCTGCATCCCAAAGGTTTTCGTTTGTGTTTTCATTGTCATTTGTTTCTAGGTATTTTTGATTTCCTCTTTGATTTCGTCAGTGATCTCTTGGTTATTAAGTAGTGTATTGTTAAGCCTCCATTTGTTTGTATTTCTTACAGATGTTTTCCTGTAATTGATATCTAGTCTCATAGCGTTGTGGTCGGAAAAGATACTTGATACAATTTCAGTTTTCTTAAACTTACCAAGGCTTGATTTGTGACCCAAGATATGATCTCTCCTGGAGAATGTTCCATGAGCACTTGAGAAGAATGTGTATTCTGTTTTTTTTTGGATGGAATGTTCTGTAAATTTCAATTAAGTCCATCTTGTTTAATGTATCATTTGAAACTTGTGTTTCCTTATTTATTTTCATTTTGGATGATCTGTCCATTGGTGAAAGTGGGGTGTTCAAGTCCCCTACTATGATTGTGTTACTGTCGATTTCCCCTTTTATGGCTGTTAGTATTTGCCTTATGTATTGTGGTGCTCCTATGTTGGGTGCATAAATATTTACAATTGTTATATCTTCTTCTTGGATTGATCCCTTGACCATTATGTAGTGTCCTTCTTTGTCTCTTGTAATAGTCTTTGTTTTAAAGTCTATTTTGTCTGATATGAGAATTGCTACTCCAGCTTTATTTTGATTTCCATTTGCATGGAATATGTTTTTCCATCCCCTCACTTTCAGTCTGTATGTGTCCCTACGTCTGAATTGGGTCTCTTGTACACAGCATTTATACAGGTCTTGTTTTTATATCCATTCACCCAGTCTATGTCTTTTGGTTGGAGCATTTAATCTATTTACATTTAAGGTAATTATCAATATGTATGTTCCTATTATCATTTTCCTAATTATTTTGGGTTTATGGTTGTAGGTCTTTTCCTTCTCTTGTGTTTCCTGCCTAGAGAAGTTCCTTTAGCATTTGTTGTAAATCTGGTTTGTTGGTGCTGAATTCTCTTAGCTTTGCTTGTCTGTAAAGCTTTTAATTTCTCCGTCAAATCTGAATGAGATCCTTGCTGGGTAGAGTAATCTTGGTCGTAGATTTTTCTCTTTCATCACTTTAAATATGTCCTGCCACTCCCTTCTGGCTTGCAGAGTTTCTGCTGAAAGATCAGCTGTTAACCTTATGGGGATTCCCTTATGTGTTACTTGTTGTTTTTCCCTTGCTGCTTTTAATATTTTTTCTTTGTATTTAATTTTTGATACTTTGATTAATATGTGTCTTGGAATGTTTCTCCTTGGATTTATCCTCTATGGGACTCTCTGTGCTTCCTGAACTTGATTAACTATTTCGTTTCCCATATTAGAGAAATTTTCAAATATAATCTCTTCAAATATTTTCTCAGACTCTTTCTTTTTCTTCTTCTGGGACCCTATAATTCGAATGTTGGTGCATTTAATGTTGTCCCAGAGTTCTCTGAGACTGTCCTCAATTCTTTTCATTCTTTTTTCTTTATTTTGCTCTGCAGTAGTTATTTCCACTATTTTATCTTCCAGGTCACTTATCCGTTCTTCTGCCTCAGTTATTCTGCTATTAATCCCTTCTAGAGAATTTTTAATTTCATTTATTGTGTTGTTCATCTGTTTGTTTGCTCTTTAGTTCTTCTAGGTCCTAGTTAAACATTTCCTGTATTTATTCTATTTCCAAGATTTTGGATCCTCTTTACTATCATTATTCTGAATTCTTTTTCAGGTAGACTGCCTATTTCCTCTTCATTTGTTAGGTCTGGTGGGTTTTTGCCTTGCTCCTTCATCTGCTGTGTGTTTTTCTGTCTTCTCATTTTGCTTAATTTACTGTGTTTGGGGTCTCCTTTTCTCAGGCTGCAGGTTCGTAGTTCCCGTTTTTGGTGTCTGTCCCCAGTGGCTAAGGTTGTTTCAGTGGGTTGTGTAGGCTTCCTGGTGGAGGGGACTAGTGCCTGTGTTCTGGTGGATGAGGCTGGATCTTGTCTTTCTGGTGGGCAGGTCCACATCTGGTGGTGTGTTTTGGGGTGTCTGTGTCCTTATTATGATTTTAGGCAGCCTGTCTGCTAATGGATGGGGTTGTGTTCCTGTCTTGCTAGTTGTTTGGCATGGGGTGTCCAGCACTGTAGCTTGCTGGTCATTGAGTGAAGCTGGTTCTTGGCGTTGAGATGGAGGTCTCTGGGAGATTTTTGCCGTTTGATATTACATGGAGCTGGGAGGTCTCTTGTGGACCAGTGTCCTGAACTTGGCTCTCCCACCTCAGAGGCAGAGCCCTGACACCTGGCTGGAGCACCAAGAGGCTTTCATCCACATGGCTCAGAATAAAAGGGAGGAAAAATAGAAAGAAAGAAAGAAGATAAAATAAAATAAAGTTATAAAAATAAAAAATAATTAAGAAAAAAAATTTTTAATTAATAATAAAAAAAAGAAACAGACAGGCAGAACCGTAGGACAAATGGTAATAGTTAAGCTGTAAAGACAAAACCACACACAGAAGCATACACTTACACACTCACAAAAAGAGAAAAAGGGAAAAATAAATATATATCTTTGCTCCCAAAGTCCACTTCCTCAGTTTGGGATGATTCATTGTCTATTCAGCTATTCCTCAGATGCAGGGTACATCAAGTTGATTGTGGAGATATAATCCTCTGCTCCTGAGGCTGCTGGGAGAAATTTCCCTTTCTCTTCTTTGTTTGCACAGCTCCCGGGGTTCAGCTTTGGATTTGGACCTGCCTTTGCGTGTATGTCGCCTGAGGGCATCTGTTCTTCGCTCAGACAGGATGGGGTTAAAGGAGCAGCTGACTTGGGGGCTCTGGCTCACTCAGGCAGGGGTGAGGGAGGGGTACGGATGTGGGGCGAGCCAGTGGCGGCACAGGCCGGCGTGACATTGCAATAGCCTGAGGCGCGCCGTGTGTTCTCCTGGGTCATGGGACCCTGGCCGTGGCGGGCTGCACAGGCTTCCGGGAAGGGAGGTGTGGATAGTGACCTGTGCTTGCACACAGGCTTCTTGGTGGCTGCAGCAGCAACCTTAACGTCTCATGCCTGTCTCTGTGGTCCGCGCTGATAGCCGTGGTTCGCGCCCCTCTCTGGAGCTCCTTTAAGCGACGCTCTTAATCCCCTCTCCTCACGCACCAGGAAACAGAGAGGCAAGAGAAAGTCTCTTACCTCTTCAGCAGCTCCAGACCTTTTCCCGGGCTCCCTCCCGGCCAGCCGTGGCACAGTAGCCCCTTCAGGCTGTGTTCACGCCGCCAACCCCAGTCCTCTCCCTGCAATCCGACCGAAGCCCAAGCCTCAGCTCCCAGCCCCGGCGGGTGAGCAGACAAGCCTCTCGGGCTGGTGAGTGCTGCTTGGCACCGATCCTCTGTGCAGGAATCTCTCTGCTTTGCCCTTCACACCCCTGTTGTTGCGCTCTCCTCCGTGGCCCCGAAGCTCCCCCGCTCCGCCACCTGCAGTCTCCGCCCGTGAAGGGGCTTCCTAGTGTGTGGAAACCTTTCTTCCTTCACAGCTCCCTCCCACTGGTGCGGGTCCCGTCTCTATTCTTTTGCTCTGTTTTTTCTTTTTTCTTTTACCCTACCCAGGTACATGGGGAGTTTCTTGCCTTTTGGGAGGTCTGACGTCTTCTGCCACTGTTCTGTAGGAGCTGTTCCACATGTAGATGTATTTCTGATGTATTTGTGGAGACGAAGGGGATCTCCACGTCTTACTCTTCTGCCATCTTGAAGCTCCTCTAAACTGATGAGGTTTTTCTTCAGCTTTGTTGAGGCGTAGTTTACCCTGAAAAGTTTGATTATCAGAATAGCTTTTGCACTTTTCATGGGCTTTAAGGAAATTCTGTGAATTTCCTTATGAATATTGATAATAACATTCTGTCATTCATAGAACTATTAATTTTTATATGCATGTAGATGATTTAGCTTCTTTATAAGAGCATACGTTTCTTTAAGAACAGAGATAACTGCCTAGTCTTTCTCTTGGAAAGCCCCACAGTGCTTAGTATGGCCCTGTATATAACATGGACACTAATTTTGAGACACAGAGCTTAGTTTGTTCAATGAGGAAGTGTAAACTATTACAAAAATGTTTGCTGATAGGATTTGTGCACTAAAAATACCTTGACCATTTCTTAATTGTATATCAGGATGCAACAGCAGAATGAAACTCAGTGGAAGACCCTACAGACACATGGGAGTCCTTGGAACTTCAAAACTCTATGACATTCGGAAAACTATCTTTACCTTCACTCCACAGGTGGGTGGACTGAGCTTTAATGTGCATTGAGATGAATGGAAATAAAAGAGAAACACTATAGAAATAAAGCATTTAGTGGAGTTGGGACAAGTATCAGATTTTCATGGGACCTTGTATATATTAAGTTGCTCAATAAATAAAGTTGGCCAAAAAGTTCGTTCGGGTTTTTCCATAAGATGTTATGGAAAAACCTGAACGAACTTTTTGACCAGCCCAATCTTTGTTGGGTTGGACTGAATTGCTCTTGAAGCACAGAGCTATGCCAAGTGACTGTGGCTACCAAGAGTAGTCCTGGGTGTTGCAGAAACAGTGATTAAAGATTTTATATATGTTGGAGTACTTTTAAAAGTACTCTTTATTAAAGATTTAAAATAATACTGTATCCTTTATAAACAAAATATAGTCTTTTTTATTCAGCTACTGAATTAAGTGTTCTATTTGTTTTGGGGAAGGGCCCTTTTTACATGCCTAGAAACCTCTGATATCCTCTTCTAAACAAAAATGTCAGTAATGTTTTAGCCATGATTATACACTGTTTATTAGCCTGATGTTTATTACCCATATTATAATAGCAAGCCTTATTATATGTGTGTATAGGAGGATAAACTATTTTCTGGAAAGAAAGCTTAAGCTTTCTTTTGTCATCTTACATCTGAAATAGTGCAACTGAGGTATAGATGAAAGAATAATGGACCATAGATTCTATCTCTGATTTTGCCGTTTGCTAGTCATATAACTTTGCTAATCTACTCAGTGTCTCTTGGCCTTATATTTTTGTCTATTAAAAAGGAGAAAAGCCCTCACTGGGTTGTTAGAATTAAATAAAATCATGTACTTGAAAACACTTTGTAAACTATAACACACTAAAAAGGTCCAGAACTACTATATGTACCAGTAAGCCACCAGATACTTTGGGAAGAATTAGGCATTAAATTTGCAGGTATTGTTGCCCCTGTGATATCTTATATACCCTTGTGTATATGTGAGCACTTTGAAATATTATTTATAGTTGTGAGAGTAAATTATTCTGAACTGTTATTTTCCTTTTTCTCAGTTTATAGACCAGCAACAATTCTACCTGGCTCTGGACAACAAGATGATAGTGGAAATGCTTAGAACAGACCTCTCCTATCTCTGTAGCCGCTGGAGAATGACAGGCCAGCCCACCATCACCTTCCCCATCTCACACAGCATGCTTGGTAAGGACGTATGAGGCAAAGAACGAATGTATTTTTGAAATAAGTCATGTGGTTAGCCCCTCAAAATCAGAGTCACCGGAAAGCTACTTTTTGTCATTTGTTCTTTCAGTAGTTTTTTTAAGCTCTTGTTTTGTGCCAGGCACTTTTCAAAGCACTGGGCATACATGGGGTGAATAAGGCAGATGAGGTTTCTACTCTCACGGAGCTTATGTTTTAGAATAAATATGTAACAAATAAACCAATACACAAGACTATTTCAGGTGGTTTGAGAGCTATAATTCAAAAGATGTAATAGAATAACTTGTTTGGGGCTACTTCAGATAATTGGTTTCTAGGCCAATTTACAGAAACTTTATTAATACGATTCATTTTAAAGACAGTAATATTATATTCTGCATCTGTCTTACTCCAGTGGAGCATCAAGATTTTATAGGTAAGTTCCCAGACTTCTCTTTGCAAGGCTTGCCTAACTGAAGCAATAAAATCTAGCAGGGTAAAGTAAAAAGCCTTTCAGTTTATCTTGCCTTTATTAGCTGGGCTTCCTGACATTGCTTACTTGAAACTGAGTGAAAGGCTTTATTGTTCTCTCAGTTCCTGGAGGACTAGAGCCAATACTGAAGCACTGCTTCCTTTCTGTATCTCTGCTGTTGCTTCCAAAGGCCTGTTTATACTACCAAAGTACATAGAATTCCTTTTCATTAGAGAAGAGTCCTTTGTCATAAATCATTCAAAGTCCAGACAGACTGTTAGGGATTTTGGTCACATCTCTAAAGTGCTTCAAAAGCACAGGAGTTGAGGAAGTAGGGTAGTCTTTCTTCTTTTTGTCTTTCTTCTTTATTTAAAACAATTAACAAGTGCCCATTTAATAACTACTGTGTTCCCAGAACTGTCTTTAGAAAGTATAAAGTCTAATTGGAGAAACAAAGCTAACTCACAAAATTAATAGAAAACAATTCAAGACAGTATATAAAGAAGTACTAAACCATTAGATTAGTATTTTACAGTGACAGTGATCAAGTTGTCAAAGAAAATTTCTTGACTAGGTGGGACTTATCCAGGCTTTTTGGGATATGTAGTATTCATATGCGAGGAGAGAAGGAGGAAAGGTACTTTAGGTGAGGGAAAAAATACCATGGGTGAAGCCTGGAGGCAGGGATGCCCTTGACTTGTGAGTGGACAGTGAAGAGGCCAAGCTGAATAGAGTGGGCCTTTCATGTTGGAGTATAATTATCAACAAAATTGGATTAGTAAAATGGGCTCAGATTATGAAGACCTTGAAAATAAGCAGAGAAATTTAAAACAAATTGTCTCAGAAGTCTGAAGCTATTAAAAGTTTTTGAGCAAGGAGTGATATGATGAAAGTGATATTTAGGGAATATTGATTTAGTGACAGTATACACTGTAGTTAGAAGAATCTGATATCAAGGAAACTAATCCAAGTATGAGGTGATGAGAAGATACACTGGATTGGTGATAGTAAAAATTGAGTGGAAAAGAAGGATACAAGAGTCATTTTAAACACCACCTGCAAGTCAGGTGTTGGCTGACTAGATATGAGATATGAATCAAGATAATACCAACATTTAGAGAGACTAGGTAAATAATGCTGCCATTGATAAAAGCAGAGAAACTATAAAGGAAGATGCCAGTTGTAAAGGGACATGTTGAGTTTGTAGTGACAAAGAGGTTTCAAAATTGAAATGCCTAATAGTTGGGATGAGATATACAGCCATAGCTTGGGAAGAATAAAATTAAGATCTAGATTTAAGTCACAAAGTTTTGATACTTGGTACATGGTCACACAACAAAAAACAGAAGTATCAATAGCAATAATAACTGCAATGTTTATTGAGCATTTTCTCTGTGCCAGGCACTGAGCTAAGTACTTTCAGTGCATTATTTTGACATCTCTACAACAACCCTATTCAGGTAGGTACTATTAATAGCCCCCATTTTATAGATGAAGAAGGTGACTCATTGTATAGTCACAAAGCTAGTAAGCAACAGAATCAGGCCTCAAACCAGGTCTGTCAGTCTCCAAAACCTACATTACTAATAGCTGTGTATTTTTGTCAGGGAAAATTTTGTGCTGGTGAAATGAGAATGAACATATTAGTGATCACATTAAAATGTGAATTAGTTAAATTCTCATATTAAATACAGATTCCTAGGATAGGCAAAAGCAAAATCTAGCTAGATGCTACTTACAAAAGCTATCCCTAAAATAAAATTGTATGGAAAAACAGAAAATAAAGGAAGACATAAAGATATATCGTGTAAATGCTAACAAAAAGAAAGCAATGATGGCAATATTAATATCAAAAATAGCAAATAGAATTCAAGGCATAAATCAGTAAATGGGATATAAAGGATATTTTATATTGATAAGAGTTATAGTACATGAAGATGGTGGAACATTTATAAATTTTTATCTACTGAAGAATATCAGTGAAATGCATAAAGCAGATATTTAGGAAAACTTAAGGACAATATGATAAATCCATTGTACAGTCATAGTGGGAAACTATAACATACCTCTATCATAATGTCACAGATCCATTATACAAAATAATTAAAGATATAGAGGATTAACAGACTTGATTTTTGTGTTTATGGGTGTATGTGAAAGTATACCCAGAAAGACAGAATACACAAAGAATGTTTATTTTTTAAAAGTAGAAATAATATAGATGATATTGCCAGACATAGCACATAAAACTAATTAAAACAAAAATAATTTCTTAAAAACCTGACCATGAAGGAATTAAAATTTTTGCAAATAATTCTTTGATTAAAGAGGAAATCAAATTTGAAATTATATAGTCTTTTAAAATGAAAAGTGATACCACTACTAATCAAAACTTAAGAGATTTGGCCAAAGTCATATTTAGAAATTTTCATATTCTTGAATATTTTCACTTTTGAAAAAAAAAAGAGTTCTGTTTCCAGACAAAAAGGAATAGACTCACTTCTCCCTATTCTTCCTGCTAAGTACAGCTAAAAACCCTGGACATTACTATAATACAAACATAAGAAGACTCTGAAAGTTGGAAAAAAGAAGGGAGACTGGCTAGGGACTTTGAACCTAAGAAATGACACAACAGTGAATTTCCTGGGTTTTCCTTCTGCCTCATATATCCTGGACTGGGTGCTGGAGAAGTTATCATCCCAGAAATACAAATGGGTACAGATTTTAAAAGGTCCAGGAAAGACCTTCTCCCTCTAGCCAAAGGAACAGGAAAGGGACAGCCTAGCCAGACAGAAAATTTCTAGACAATAAATGTGTTCTAATCTACCCAAATACCACAGAAAAAAACTACAGCCCCATTCCCATCCCTATCAGCGAGGCTGAGTGGGGAACCTAGACTACTGCCTTCACACAGTTGTGAAGAGGTGCCGCCTCCCTCCTTAGGGATAGTGTCTGAGAAGAACTAGTGGGGAGCTTAGACTTTCATCCTTACTGAACAGTAGAGGAACTCCTTCCACACCCACCTAGCAGTAACAAGGCAGTGCTCCCTTCCCTGCTGCACAATATCAGAAGAGACTTGCTGAATCAGAAGATTCAATAAGATCCACAGTCTTGTAAGATGATACCCCAAATTTCCAGAATACAATACAAAATCACTCATACCAATGCCCAGGAAAATCTCAACTTCAATGAGAAAAGATGATCAACAGATACCAATACCAGGATGACAAAGATGTTGGAATTACAACAAAGATTTTAAGGCAGTCATCATAAAAATACTTTACCAAGCAATTACAACCACACTTTAAACTTGAAAGTAGGAAGTCTCGGCAAAGAAATTGAAGAGGTGGAGAACCAAATGAAAGTTTTAGAATTGAAAACTATAATAACTGAAATGAAAAACTTACTAGATAGGCTCAGTAGCAGAATGAAGAAAATAGACTGAACTTGAAGATAGAACTGTAGAAGTGAACAAGAGTAAAAACAGACTGAAAAATATGAACAGAGCCTCAGAGACCTATGGGACTAATAATGAAACGTCTAGCATTCATGTTATGAGTCCCAGAAGGAGAGGAAAAAGAATATAGGGCTGAAAAAAGTATTCCAACTAATTATGGCTGAAAAAAATGGCAAAAGGCATAAACCTACTGATTCAAAAAGTTGAGAGAGTCCCAAACAGGAAAAACCCAAAGAACTCCATGCCAAAACATAATGATCAAACTCCTGAAAGTTAAAGAAAAAGAAAAAATCCTGAAAGCAGTAAGAGAATGATACACTGTCTATATGGGAAAACAACTAGAATGACAGCAGATCTCATCAAAAACCCTGGAGAACAGAGGAAAGTGGCATAACATTTTTCAGGTGCTTAAAGAAAAGAATTAATAAACTAAGAATTCTGTATCCAGTTAAAATGTACTTGAAGAATAAAGGGAAAAAAGACATTCTCAGCTGAAGCAAAACTAAATGAATTTGTCTGAAGGAGATCTGCTCTAAAAGAATAGCTTAAAGGAAGTTCTTGAAATAAAAAGGAAATAATGCAAGATGGAATGTTGGAACATCAAGCAAGAAAAACAAAAGTTGAAAGAGTAAGAATACAGGTAAATACAATAGACTTTCTCCACTTCAATTTTCTAAATTATGTTTGACATTTGAAGCAAAAATCATAACACTGTCTGATATGGTTCTCAAAGTATGTAGAGGAGATCTTTAATGCAGTTATATATTGGGGGAGGTTAGGGACTGAAAAGGAAATAAGTTTTTTTTCAAGCATAAACATTGTAAAGCAATTATACTCCAATAAAGATGTAAAGATGTAAAGATGTTCTGGAAGTCCTAGCCACGGCAATTAGAGAAGAAAAAGAAATAAAAGGAATACAAATTGGAAAAGAAGAAGTAAAACTGTCACTGTTTGCAGATGACATGATACTATACATAGAGAATCCTAAAACTGCCACCGGAAAACTGCTAGAGCTAATTAATGAATATGGTAAAGTTTCAGGATACAAAATTAATGCACAGAAATCTCTTGCATTCCTATACACTAATGATGAAAAATCTGAAAGAGAAATTAAGGAAACACTCCCATTTACCATTGCAACAAAAAGAATAAAATACCTAGGAATCAACCTACCTAGGGAGACAAAACACCTGTATGCAGAAAACTATAAGACACTGAGGAAAGAAATTAAAGATGATACCAACAGATGGAGAGATATACCATGTTCTCGGATTGGAAGAATCAACATTGTGAAAATGACTATACTACCCAAAGCAATCTACAGATTCAATGCAATCCCTATCAAATTACCAATGGCATTTTTTACGGAGCTAGAACAAATCATCTTAAAATTTGTATGGAGACACAAAAGACCCCGAATAGCCAAAGCAGTCTTGAGGCAAAAAAACGGAGCTGGAGGAATCAGACTCCCTGACTTCAGACTATACTACAAAGCTACAGTAATCAAGACAATATGGTACTGGCACAGAAACAGAAACATAGATCAATGGAACGAGATAGAAAGCCCAGAGATAAGCCCATGCACCTATGGTCAGCTAATCTATGACAAAGGAGGCAAAGATATACAATGGAGAAAAGACAGTCTCTTCAATAAGTGGTGCTGGGAAAACTGGACAGCTACATGTAAAAGAATGAAATTAGAATATTCCCTAACACCATACACAAAAATAAACTCAAAATGGATTCGAGACCTAAATGTAAGACCGAACACTATAAAACTCTTAGAGGAAAACATAGGAAGAATACTCTTTGACCTAAATCACAGCAAGATCTTTTTTGATCCACCTCCTAGAGTAATGGAAATAAAAACAAAAATAAACAAATGGGTCCTAATGAAACTTCAAAGCTTTTGCACAGCAAAGGAAACCATAAACAAGACGAAAAGACAACCCTCAGAATGGGAGAAAATATTTGCAAACGAATCAATGGACAAAGGATTAATCTCCAAAATATATAAACAGCTCATTCAGCTCAATATTAAAGAAACAAACACCCCAATCCAAAAATGGGCAGAAGACCTAAATAGACATTTCTCCAAAGAAGACATACAGATGGCCACGAAGCACATGAAAAGATGCTCAACATCACTAATTATTAGAGAAATGCAAATGAAAACTACAATGAGGTATGACCTCACACCAGTTAGAATGGGCATCATCAGAAAATCTACAAACAACAAATGCTGGAGCGGGTGTGGAGAAAAGGGAACCCTCTTGCACTGTTGGTGGGACTGTAAATTGATACAGCCACTATGGAGAACAATATGGAGGTTCCTTAAAAAACTAAAAATAGAATTACCCTATGACTCAGCAATCCCACTGCTGGGCATATACCCAGAGAAAACCGTAATTCAAAAAGACACATGCACCCGAATGTTCATTGCAGCACTATTTACAATAGCCAGGTTATCGAAGCAACCTAAATGCCCATCAACAGACGAATGGATAAAGAAGTTGTGGTACATATATACAATGGAATATTACTCAGCCATAAAAAGGAATGAAATTGAGTCATTTGTTGAGACGTGGATGGATCTAGAGACTGTCATACAGAGTGAAGTAAGTCAGAAAGAGAAAAACAAATATCGTATATTAACGCATGTATGTGGAACCTAGAAAAATGGTACAGATGAGCCAGTTTGCAGGGCAGAAGTTGAGACACAGATGTAGAGAACAGACATATGGACACCAAGGGGGGAAAACTGCGGTGAGCTGGGGATGGTGGTGTGCTGAATTGGGCGATTGGGATTGACATGTATACACTGATGTGTATAAAATTGATGCCTAATAAGAACCTGCAGTATAAAAAAACAAACAAAACAACTAATACTAAACTTTCATTGGGTTATTTGTATGGAAATATGTTAATATAAGTGTTTCAGACATTACATGAAATTTCTAAAAATCTTACATGTTCTGGTATAATGTTATAAGTCATAATCCTAGTTATTACTTTAAAATGTATATCTCAGAAATAACTAATTTTCTTGTCAACTGCATTATTATGAACTTTCATCAAATCTTTAACCATGGTCATTTTTAAGTCTTTTGTCATTTACCGACAGTTCTGGGTGTACTCTGATGCTTTTGCAAATATGTTCCTATAAAAGTGTTTCATCTTCAAGGAATTCATGGAAAAGACTCTGACAAGTACAGGTTTCTGGTAACTGACTGTACTGCTGAACTGAATGAATAAGCATTTTCAGAACTCTAATGAAAAACTGATGAACTCATAAAAGTGCTAACAAAAGATCAAGATGAAAAAAAAAATTAATTACATGGGACTGAGTGAACTGATGAGGATGAGTATAATTTTTTGACTTTCTGTTTGAATTAAAAAAAAAAATCCCACAAGGACTCGGAGGCAAAGAATATACAAATCAATTTTCACTGAAAAGTAAAGGAGCTGTTACAGTGGAGGATTACTGGACTGAATGTCAATATTATGACATAGTATGAGTGTGTTTCATGTTTGGTAATTGCAATCATTGTTGCTTTTATTGTGGTCATCCATGTACAATGCTTGGTGTCAGTCTATTTATCTCTTGTAAAAATAAAATACAGTGTGTGTGTGTGAAAAAAAAATAAAATAAAAAAAATAAAAATAAAAAAGTAAATAAGGTTTTTACACATCACTTTAAACTCGTGAAATGTTGGCACTAATAGACAGTGATATATGTATAATGCATGTTTGTATATATTATGTAATACCTAGGGTAACCACTAAGAAGTCTATACAAGGAGATAAAGTAAAAAAAACCATAAATAAAATGGAATTCTTGTGTTTTAGAAAGCAGGAATTAAAAATAGAAGAACAGAGGAACAAACAGAAAACAATAAGTAAAATGGCAGACTCATTCCTAATATATCAATAATTAAATTAACTGTAAATAGCCTAAATACACCAATTAAAGACTGAGATTGGCAGAGTAGATTTAAAAATGACCCACATATATGCTGTCTCCATGAGATTCACTTCATATGTAACAATATAGATAGACTAGAATAAAATAATGGAAAAAATATGCCATGTAAAATTAATTTTAAAAATCAGAAGTGGCCATATTAATATCTGGTAAAATAGACTTCATAATAAAGAGAAAAAATATAGATAATAAAAATAATGTTAAGAATGAGGAAGGGGATATAGCTACAGAAATGGAGGAGTCTAAAACTAACACACCATTGTAAAGCAATTATACTCCAATAAAGATGTTAAAAAAAAAACAAGAAATGGAGGAGTCTTTACAAATTATAAAAGAATACCAAATACAATTTTATAAATCTAGATAAAATTGACAAATTTCTAGAAAAGTAAATAATATAAGAATAAGCTTAAGAAATAGAGACACGGATATAGAGAACAAACTTATGGATACCAAGGGGGAACAAGGGGGTGGGATGAATTGGGAGATTGAGATTGACATATATACACTACTATGTATAAAATAGATAACTAATGAGAACCTACTGTATAGCACAGGGAAACTACTCAGTGCTCTGTGGTGACCTAAATGGGAAGGAAATCTGACAAAGAGAGGGTATACGTATACGTATAACTGATCCATTTTGCTGTACAGCAGAAACTAACACAACATTGCAAAGCAACTATACCCCAATAAAAATTAATTTAAAAAAGAATAAGCTTAATAAGAAATATGCATAAAACTATGTAAAAAATTATAAAGCTAATAAAAAACATAAAAGAAGATTTTAATTACTAGAGAGACATACCATGTTGCTAGATGGAAGTAGTTAATATTGAGAAGATGTTCATTCTTATTAAATTAATCTATCAATTCAGTGAATTCCAAATCAAAATAAAGACAAATTTTTATGAACAAGCTGAATCTAAATTGCATATGGAAGAGAAAATGTACCAGAATAACCAGATTTTTTAAAAACTAAAAACAAGAAAAGATAGATCCATTGGAATTACAATAATGATAAAGACAGCAATACAAATAGCAGCAAAAGAATATAAATAAATACATTTGGGAAAATCATTCATTTAGGCCTGCTGCTTTACATTTTATACAAAATTAAATTCTAAATAGATTAAACAGCTAAGCAACAAGAAAAACTATAAAAGAGAAGAAAGTATGGGAGAATGTTTTTGTGATCTTGGGCTGAAGAAAGCTGTACTTTGCAAGACGCAGAAAGGAAAACTTGACAGATTTTAAAACATGAAAATCTAAATTAATCTTTGTTTCTAAATAAATATTTTATACAAAAATGAAGTGTGGTTGAGGCTGAAAGACAAATAATAAAGTAGATAAAATATTTGCCATACATATGATAGAGAAAAGGGTAATAGTCACAAAACATAAAGAGGCCTTGAAAGTCAATTGAAAAAAAAAAAGATTATTTATTAAAAACATGGGAAAAGAGCTTTCCAACCCAAACCAGAATGGCTCCTGCAAAGAAGGGTGGCGAGAAGAAGGGCCAGTCCACCATCAACGAGGTGGTGACCAGAGAACACACTATCATCGTTCACCAGCGCATCCATGGAGTGGGTTTCAAGAAGCATGCCCCTCGGGCACTCAAAGAAATCTGGAAATTTGCCATGAAGGAGGTGGGAACTCCAGATGTACACATTGACACTGAGCTCAACAAAGCTGTCTGGGCCAAAGGAATAAGGAATATCCCATACGGTGTCCATGTGTGGTTGTCCAGAAAACGTAATGAAGATGAAGATTCACCAAACAAGCTCTATACGTTGGTTACCTATGTACCTGTCACCACTTTCAAAAATCTGCAGACAGTTAATGTGGATGAGAACTAACGGCTGATTGTCAAAGTTTTCGAACCACCAAAAAAAAAAAAATGGGAAAAGAACATGAACAGGCAATTCATAAAAGAAATACAAATAGCCAGTCTATACATGAAAACATGCTCAATCTTACTAGTACTAAAATTAAAACAATGTATTTTTTTCATGTATCAGATAAACAAAGATTAAAAAGATTATTAACACCATTGTTGTTAAAGATGTGGGGAAACAATCACTTTCTATACTGATGGTAGACATAGTGGCACAACTTTTTTAGTGTGCAGTTTGGCAGTCTATAAAGTTTTTAGTAAGTGTTCCCTTTGTTCTAACAGTTCTACTTGTAAGAATTTATCCTAAGGAAATAATAGAAAAATTGCATCACAGTGTTGCTTATAATATAACAGTCTAAATATCTGTTATGGAATCATTTTTACCTTTTGCAAAGAATTAGTTAGAAAAAGTGGATCACAAAAGAGTATGTGTAGTATGATCCCCTTCACATAAAGTTGGATAATTGTTAGCCTTCTAAATATTTTTTATGCCTACCCACATACACACACGTAAACCAAAGCTCATTGGATGAGATAATGTATAAAATGTTCAGCACAGTACTCGGCACATAACATTCAACATATGATTGCTGTTGTTATTATTGTCAGCATTCAGTAATCATTCTGTGTTCTGCAATCAGGCAATGTGCTAAGTACTTACAATAAATAAGATACTGTCTGTGAGGAACTCTCCTCTCTTGGTCATCATCCCTTACCATTTCCCATTCTGCAGCATCATTGGCTCTCAGATGAAGTGTTGAAATACAGGGTGGTCAACGAGGACTGTCTCATTTGTACCATCACCACCAGAAAGTTGGTTTAAAATAATTGAAAGATTCCCCTTATTTCAAAGTTAAAACCACAAAGATTGTTTTAAAATTCTCTTCATTTTAAGATGAAGGTGGAACCAGCTTGAATTCAAGTATCCTGGCAGCACTCCGAAAAATGCAGGATGGCTATTTTGGTGGGGCAAGGTAAGTGACCTGTATGCACTCAGTAGTGAAATGAAGTGAAATTTGCATGCTGGGTATAGTAATGGTAGACTTGTGATGCCTTTCTCTGTATCTTTAGCAACATATACCCATCCTATTCCAGGAGCTGGTGTTTGATAGATTGAATCAAGGAATTTAATGTTAAAGAGAACGGTTGGAATTTTTCCCCACCCTGTTCTTTGCCTACACCCCATAAATTCAGTGGATCAGGAAACTTACCCTGGAAGGAAGGAAGAATGGAAGGGAGGGAGGGAAGGAGGGAGGAAAGTAGGTTACTGGACTATTCAATTCTCACTGCTTTTCTTTTTTCCCTAAGTTTTTACTTTGAAAAATTTCAAGTAGACACAAATATGCAAGAATCTTATTGAATACCATATACCCTCCCTCAAGACTCACCTGTTAACATCTGTCCCACTTGTGTGTTCTCTCTCTCCCCCCTTCCCTCCCTTCCTTCCTCTCCTCCCTCCCTTCCTCTCCTCCCTCCCTTCCTCTCTTGTTCCCTACCCTTCTCCCTCTCTCACACACACATATGTGCACACGCACACACACACACACACACACAGGCACACACACTTTTTTCACTAAAGTGTGTGAGGGTTAGTCAGAGATATCATGACTCTTCAACCCTAAATACTTCAGTTTCTGTCTTCTAAGAAAGAGGGCATTCTCATACATGACTACAATATAATCAGCACACTCAGAAAAGTTAATATTGATATGATACTATTATCTAATACAGAGTCCATATTCAGAATTACCCAGTTGTCTCAATAATGTTTTCCCATAGCTTTTTTCCCACTCCAGCTCCAATGAAAGATCACTCGTTGGCTTTTAGTTATTGTATCTCCTTGATGTCTTTTAATCTAGAGCAATTCCCCAGCTATTTGTTAATATTTCATTACAGTTTTCATTACAGTTTTAAAGAAAGAAGGTCAGTTATTTTGCAGAATGTCTCTCAGTTTGTTTAAAATGTTATCTTCTGAGTTACTTTCCCCTGTCTGAGTTTACTCATTGGCGACCTCACAATGGACCTGTCTATTGCTTGCCAGCCCTTCCATGGGGAGAGCGCTTCTCTCCATATTCTTCATAATCCTCCATTCGTGTCTAGATTCCATTATCCTCTCTCCAACAGTCTTTGACCAAATGGCTTTAGCTTCCATTGATCAATCAGTTATTACTAATGGGGTTGTAAAATCATGATTCTGTGTTTCTATCATTCTTTGTACATGTATTAGTTGGAATCCTTCTGTTAAAAATAAAAAAAAGCTCTCCCTTACCCCCTTTAATTTTGTAGTTTTATTGCCAGCATAGAGTCATAGATTCTTATTTTATATTTATGTCATGATTCATTCCAATTTCAGTGTACATATTATTCAAGATCTGGCCATTGGGAGCCCCCTCAAGCTGACTTCTTTAGAAAATCAGTATTATTGACTTTCCCTTTGGGTTTGGGTTTTGCAATTGGCTTTATAAGTAGGGGAAGATATGGCTTACAATCTACTATAATTCTTAAAATTGTCAGATACTGTTTTTTTCTTTTCAAAATGGTCTTTTTGAGTATTTTTTTAAATGATACGACAGATTTGTGGTGATTTATCTTCATTCTGTCCTAGCTTCTCTTGCAGCCAATGGAAGTTTTTGCCAGATATTTGGCAGAGTTAGCAATGTAGTATGTGGCAGTGAAAGAGAGCAAAACTGATCTGCTGGTGGATTGTGAACCCATTAATTGTAGTCTTTATTAACATAGTACCCTAACCTATACTACACTATGTCTAGGAGTGCTGTAAATGTTCACTTTTACAAAATTTGTACTAATGTATAAACGTTAGTAATCCCCCAACAGAGCATTCTAGGTATCCTTTTTATCACTAAACTGTGTTGTTTTGAAAATGATTTCCTCTGATTTTCTGTTTTCTGTTTACCCTCTTAATTGTCAGGATTCAAACAGGTAAACTGTCAGAGTTTTTGACAACATCTTGCTGCACACATTTGAGCTTTATGGACCCTGGACCTGAGGGTAAATTGTACAGTGAAGATTATGATGCCTATGATAATGAGCTGGAATCTGGTGACTGGATGAATGGCTATGGTTCAACCAGTAATGGTAAGGAGGCTTCATAAATGCACTGGCCTTGCTGGACAAGAATACAAAGTATTGTTGAGCATCCTCCTTAATATTTCTCACTGCCAGCAGTCTCACTTCTATTTAATACACCTAGATTTCTACTTTTGTTTGGCTTCACTTTTCATTCTTCTACTTACCTTTGGTTTCTGGTCTAATATCCCTGTGGTGATTGTGGAGTATAGAGTTGGACTATCCCTTACTAAGGTTAGGGGAGATTTCTCTCCCAGGTACATAAAATGACTCGTACTTTAAAAATGGGAGGAAGCAATGGTGAGTGAGAGATATTTAATCAAGTATGTAGTAGGAAAACTAGACATATACGTACTGCTTTTTGACATTAAAAAGCATAAAAAGTATAAAATTCCATCAGAGTTCTTTTATATAGACTATTATATAATATTCTATAATTTTATATTCTAATATATTCTATATATTCTAATTTTATATAGCTCTTTTATATAGAATATTATAGGGGTACATCAGAATCTCTGGGGAGTTCTGCGTAGTTTGAAAAAGCCGATTTGGTACGCCTGTTGCTTTCATATTACACCTAGGCAAATAACGCAGAACAAAATCTAATTGGCTTCTAGGAATACAAAGATGATATAGTGAGAAAGCATCATGGGGGCCTGAGAAACACCCTAAAGTGTTAAAATGCTGATCTAGGCAGGGCAAACATTACATTATTTGAATCCCACAGAGAGAAGGGCTGGTGGGAGTGAATTATTGTTCTAGTTATGTAAAACGTGGTTTGCCTGCTTTCACTGTCTGGTTTTCTGACTGTTAGCCTATATCTTAAGGCAGCCAATTTCTTTATCTTAAGAGTGGTGTGTTGGAGAGAAGAAAAATAAATAAATTAGCTTTCCTCAGTGAGCTAGCAAGCATAATCTCATATACAGTAAACCAAAACACTAGCAGTCAGAAGGACTATTTTCTCATTTGGGCTCAGCATTTACTCACCTAAGTACCATTTAATTCACTCTGTATTTGTTTTTGTAAGATCTAAAATAGTGTGAATTTCTTTGTTTGAAGAGTACATTAAATACAAGGTTATTTCCTGTTATCGGTAATACCCAAAGTCATGATATCTATCTTGGCATAAGCTGAAATATTTTGAAAACCAAATAAGACTGATCATATATTGAGGTTGTTTGCTATTGCATAGGTAGTTGTGATTTATATCTGTAGCACTCATTCTCTTAGATTGCTTTCTTAAATATATCTCTTTAATGATATGTTTTACTAAGCTTGATATTATGCATTCTGAGTCACTTTCCCCTGTCTGGGTTTACTCACTGGTGTCCTCACAATGGACGTGTCTATTGCTTGCCAGCTCTTCCATGGGGAGAGCGCTTCTCTCCATATTCTTCATAATCCTCTACTCAAGTGTCTAGATTGTATTCAAGGTTATAATATTTGTCATTAAGATGTCACTGAGTATGAGGTCCACTCCTGCAGCTCTGCTAGTTCCCATTAGTCACATCAGAGAATAGAAAGACATCTGGAGAGTTCCCCAGAGGTAATCAAAATCCAGATGATACATGACTGACGTAGCAAACTTCAGTATTGATCCAAACATTGGGCTTTTCCAACTATAAATGTTGCAAGTGTTCATGTAAAA
This sequence comes from Balaenoptera ricei, assembly GCF_028023285.1. Lineage (NCBI taxonomy): Eukaryota > Metazoa > Chordata > Mammalia > Artiodactyla > Balaenopteridae > Balaenoptera > Balaenoptera ricei. The sequence goes on along the minus strand of NC_082660.1, from coordinate 64,864,688 downwards.
TCTGAAATGTTAAGCAGCCACAAGATATATGTATTTTTTTTGGTTTCCGTTATCCATAGTCAGAGATAATGTTATAGAAGGTGTGAGGGGGAGGGAGAGACCAAGAGGATAAGGACTATATCTGTCTTCTTCAGCACTGAAACCTCAGCACCTAGTACACCACCTGGTCCATAGTGGGCAATAAATATTTGGTGAATAAGTGAAGGGGGTAACAAAAAAGACCAACGTGTGGTCAATAGTCCTTTTGACACCAGTGCCACATGGAGCTTGTTCTTTCTTTAGCAATTGTAGCTGCCATTTGTGGAATCTGTCTGTTTTCAGGTAGGCTCAATGTTTAGTAGATTTTTGCCCTTCCCCACAAGTCTCCTCATACCAGTGAGACTCAAAGGGCCCTGTTCTACTCCTCCTCCACCACAACTGCCACCACCACTACCATCACACACACATACATAGATTATGAAATGCTCCACCTGGCCTATAATAAGCTCATACTACTTTCAGGGAACCTAATATTGTCTCAACTAAGTTGAAGAACAGGTGGATCCTGGTAAGTGGCTATAGTTTCTGAATAGTAAAGCTACGAGATTGTATAATGATCACCAACTCCTTTCCCCCATGAGCTAAAACAACCTGGTTTTGGTGCTGTGTTGTGGGCACAGGAGTCAGTCATTCTGTTTGGTGGGGTAGATTGTGAAGTAACTAAAATGTTTATTTTTTTCTCTCCCCCTCCCCCCACTAACCTTGCAGCTCGCTGTGGTGATGAAGTTGCTCGTTATTTAGATCACCTCTTGGTGCACACTGCTCCCCATCCTAAAGTAGCCCTTACCTCACAGAAGGGAGGGCTAAATCGGTTCCGAGCTGCTGTGCAGACAACCTGCGATTTAATGTCCTTGATGACCAAGGCCAAGGAGCTGCATGTACAGAGTGAGTAATGCCATGACTCACTGGAGTCAGGAACAGGATGACATGAAGCCCAGGATGGGGGTGGGGTGTTTATTACAGTGTAGGCAGGAACTTTGTTTTGTTCACTGCTTTATCCCCAGCATCTCCGACAGCACCTAGAACATATTAGTTGCTCAAATATTTGTAAAATTAATGAATTTTTACAATTAAAAATGGGTAATTAATGGGTATAGTTTTGCTATAGATAGTGCTGTGTAGTCTGGTTTAACCAGTTACATAGCAAGAAGAGACAGAACAAGAGACATGGAGCATATTCAATTTTAACATCAAAGTATTAAAATGCGGAAAGGATTTTTTCCTCCTTTGGAAAAGTCACTAATTTGGAAGTAATTTTATTTAAAGGGAAAGCATTGCAGACTATTACAAGATAGCCTTGCAATGGAAAGGGAGATATTCTCCCTTAATTAAGCTAAATCTGGTTCCTTAGGCCAGCTGTAACTTATACAGTCAGTTGTTCCAGCAGTGTAGAGCTGTATTTGTCAACTACAGTATCATTCTTCAACAGCTTTACCATTCTTCTCCCCAAGACTACTATCCTCCCTCAGTAGTATTCACAGTGGAGGATGTCTTCTACCACTCATTGCCAGGAGTAGTCATGGCCCCTAAGAGTGTTCATTACCTGTATGATAGCTACATATGAAGGGACAGAAGGGCTCCTTGGCCACACCTAGAGGACCTAAATGTTAACATTTCACAGATGATGAGAATGATTGAGATGCATGATCTTACTGTCTAAAATTTTATTGACCATTACTAACCAAAGATATTAAACATGATCATTGGGGAATCATTTAACAGTTAGAAAAGGGAAAAGCTTAGCATACATAGCCTTTGCGTATGCTTCCTTGACAAAGGGCTTATGCAAAGACATCAGCTTTATTAAGTTATACTTCTTGATTGTGAATCAGGAAACTTGAGCTTAATTCCCAGCTCTGCTACTTACTTGCTTGAACAGTTATCTGAGCTCTGTATCTCTCTTTCTGTATCTGTAAAATGGCAAAAATGACAAGAGAGTCTCTCCTTAGAGGTTATGGTAAGTGTTTCAACAATGAACTGTAAGTAAAAATCTTAGGAACATCTCAAAGTTGGTCAGCCACTACATTTTTTGATTCCCTAGATAGGGTCATCCATTTATCGGTTCTCAAGCAATTCCAACTGCTAGCGGCCAGATATTCTTCTGGGAGAGTCCAGAAAATATAAAATGTAACTGGGTTCTTTCTGTTATATGTGGTAGTCTATTAAAGTATCAGTGATAGCACCATTGTGGTGTTGATTACGTTCGTAGAATTTAATATCTTATATGTCCAGCTGATGCTATAATTCTAGATATTCCATTCAAAATATGTTTATTGGTTGATTGAATATCCTTTGATTTATCTGACCTTCATATTTCTTTTCTTTGCTATTACCAAGAAAGGGTAAATTTCTCATTCTTGTTCTATAAAGAACCAACCCATATGTAACTTCATTGTTGAGGTCAACTGTGCATTTTTATTAATCTCTTAATTATCTAAGCTTTTCCATAAATATCAACCTCTTGCAGATGTACACATGTATCTTCCTACAAAGATATTTCAGGCTTCCCGGCCTTCACTCAACTTACTTGACTTACTTCATGCACCACAAGAGAACCAGGTAAATTTGCACAGGAGGTATTTCTATCAGCTTTTTGCAAAACTGCCATTCTTACAGAAAATAATAGAACTAGCCATTATGGTTTCTGCTAGTAACTGGTGGTAGGCAAAATGCCACCATGGTGAAGACATATGTCCTTTTTAGTTCACTTTTTAAATGGGCAAGTTTTTCTAGTCAGGCTTAAGAAAACTAGATTGCTGTATCATACATTCTGAAGGTGTCATTGTTTTTGCTTTACTTTTTGTCAAAATTTAGCAAACTCTTATGGAAAAGGTTTAGAAAGTGAAAAGATCAACACTCTAGGGCATTATTTAAGGTGATCACTTGTGGATTTTTTTTGTCTTTTCTCAAACTAAAGGTTCCCTCTGTTCGTGTAGAAATACATCTTCCTAGACACCCGTCTGGGGAAGTGGACTTCAAAGCACTGGTTTTACAGTTGAAGGAGACCTCCAGCTTACAGGAGCAAGCTGATATCCTCTACATGCTATATACTATGAAGTAAGTGATGGATATTATCAATCTACTTTCATGATCATATAGAAAAGAAGTATAGCATAGTAAATATAGCACTGCTCTGGAGTCTCACTGATGTGGATTTGAATAGTTTTGCAACCTACCTACTGTGTAACTTTAAAGTCTCAATTGTCCTCATTTATAAAATTTGGATTATACCTACCTCATAGAATTGTTGTAAAGATTAAAACAAGATAAAATATCTGCAGTCTCTGGGAATAAAGACACAGACCTACTAGAGAATGGACTTGAGGATATGGGGAGGGGGAAGGGTAGGATGTGACAAAGTGAGAGAGTGGCATGGACATATATACACTACCAGACGTAAAATAGATAGCTAGTGGGAAGCAACCGCATAGCACAGGGAGATCAGCTCTGTGCTTTGTGACCACCTACAGGGGTGGGATATGGAGGATGGGAGGGAGGGAGACGCAAGAGGGAAGAGATATGGGAACATATGTATATGTATAACTGATTCACTTTGTTATAAAGCAGAAACTAACACACCATTGTAAAGCAATTATACTCCAATAAAGATGTTAAAAAAAAATATCTGCAGTCTCTAATACAGTGCCTGGTACATAGTAAGTGACTAATAACGTAAACATTATTATCATTATTATGGTTATTTTAAGCCTCCATTATTTGGTAAAATCTATAGATAAATAAATTTTTAACTCAAAAGAAGTAAGAATATGGAGGCTTACAGGAAAAAAAAAAGTAGCATTAGTGAGTGTTTGCTATGTGTCAGGCATCCTCTGCTAGGTACATTTTATCTAGGTACCCCTAACTCTAGGTACCTTGAACTCCTCTCTCCTGTCCCCCAAATTCCCCCACAAAATTACCTGTTCTTCCTCATTTATTCATGTTGTCAGCACCCTGAAGAGGCAGGATGGACCCCCGCCCTCCCCTAATTTGTTTTGGATGTCAAGACTGATGATGCCACACAAATACCAGAAGGGTGTGGGTCCTTAAAAAGCAGGGAAAGAGGCTGGATTTGGAATTTTATTATGATTAGGAGGTGAGGCTGGGATGAGGGTTCATTCTCAACGGCACCAAAAGAGGGAACACTCAGACTTTTTTATCAACTTGCTCAGACGTAGGCTGGAAAGGAAAGGGGAGTGGTAGGACTTGAAAGCAGTCAGCAGTCAAATATCAAAAATGGAGTTGCTTCTATGAAATTCTCCATCTCTATTGTTGGAATCAACACCTACCTAATCATCAAGCCTTCTCCCTATATCCAGTTAATCACCAAGTCTGTCCAGTTTTACCTCTAAATATTTATCTTCTGCATCTCTAATATTGCTGCCTTCATTCAGGCCTATGTCTCTCCCTAGGACTGTTGCTACAGTTTCCTAACAAGTCTTTCTACTTCAATCTAGTTTTCCTCAAACACATCCTCAACAGAGGAGGGAGAGTAACTTTGATGATATTGCCGAAATGCCCAGGCTTATACAAAAGTAGAGAGAACAGTGTGATGAACACTTTTGGACCCATCTCCCAGCCTGAACAACTATAAACTCATGGTTAATCTTGTCACATCTATATTCTCATTCTCTCTTCCTCCTGGATTATTTTGAAGAGGATACCAAACATTTTATCATTTTATTCCTAAATATTTCAGTATTATTTCTAAAAGACAAAAACCTCTTAAAACATAACCACAATGGGGCTTCTGGTTCTGGACAAGATAGAGTAAATGCATTTCTCTCCGTTCCTCCTGCTGGGTACAGGAGGACATTATTTATAAAACAAACATAACAAGATGTTGAAAGGTGGAGAGAAGGCGGCAGACTGGCTAAGGACCTCATGATTCAAGGACTGAGAGGGTGCTGACATCCCCAGGTTTTCTTTGTTGCCTCACTGGGTGCTGGAGAAGCCAGCAGCCTGAAAAGGCCAGTCATTGGGCACAGACAACAAAAGCCCTAAGGAAAACCCGTTCTTCCCAGACAAAGGGCTAGGAAAGAGGCACTCTAGCAACACAGACAACTTTTAAACAATAACCACTCTATTCCAGCCAAGCACCAGAGAAAAATCTGCGGTGCTACCCCTGTCAACAAAGGCTGAGTGGAAAGCCCAGACTTCTGCTCTCACCAAGGCAGGCACTGCTCCACCTTTCTCACTGCCAGGGGAGTGTCAAAGAAGGCTAGGTAGGGATCAGGAACTTTCATCCCCTCTAGGTGGTAATGAAGTCCCCTTGGCCTGACTCCAGAGCCTATGCCATTTCCATCAGATTATGGTGTTTAATGAGTAAGTAAAAAAGGAAGCTGAAAAGCCTACCAGCACTAAAGTCAAAGTTTTACACATCCAATTTTATTAAAAATAGCCCAAACATATTTTAAGCCATTTAGGGCCTGCCTGCTTTGCATCCTCCTCAAAACTCAACCTGCATCTGCTAGCAAGAGATAAGCCCTGGGCCGTGAGTGTCCCAAACCATTGCTGCCATTCAGAGCTTTCTAACCTAGAGCCTCCCCACAGTGCTACTGAGGGACTACACCTAGACCTGTAACCCCCCTCCTCCCCTCTTCCCTGGGAGTTCCCTTGCCCTCCTCCATGTTATGGATGGTAGAACTTGTGCCTTATATAAGCCTCCTGACAGTCTGATGCTGTGAGGGACTTCCCCTCTCATACAACCCTGTCCAAGTGCCAACTGTTAAAGCTTGTTATGTGCTACTACCAAGAAAAAGACATGGGTTTTATTACTCTGATACCTTTATTCCTTTCCTTTTTCCTTTAGGGTAAGGCAGTCTGTTCAAAAAGTATTAGTTGAATACTTATGTGCCAGGCACAATGCTAAATGCAGAGTAGTGAAAAGATAGAGAAGGTGAGAAGAGATAAGGGTTAAGGACAGAATGACTAATGACTGTAGCTTGAATGAAAACTGAAGATTCAGCAGGGTCATTGGGATAGGCAAGCAAAGGCTTGAAACACTCATGCTTTCCTACCAATTCAGATGATCCATGATTGACTGCCAACTCTTCCACTCCTAACACATGAGTTTTCTTCATCTAATCCTGTACATACTAACTTCACCATAACATCTGATCAAAACCTGTAATCTCACTAGAACTAGTACTCTAGTATCAAACCACTTGAGTAGATTGTTTGATGTGCTGCATGGTGTTTAATACACTTGGAATTCTGCCCAGTATCCCTTGTGGATTTGAGTAGAAACTGGGAGGTGGGGTTTCCTATGTCTATCGACTAGTATTCCTTCTGTGAGTTGTCTGTTCATAACCATTGTTTGCTCTCCATTGGATTATTTATATTTTTCTTATAGTAATAGTATATATTACTATTTTGTTTGTTATATTTGTTGCAGATATTTTGTCCAAGGTATTTGTGTTTTAACTTTGTTCATATGCTTTTCTCTATGCAAAAGTTTCGGGTTTTTTTTTTAATATTTATTTATTTACTTATTTGGCTGCACTGGGTCTTAGTTGCGGCACGCAACATCTTCGTTGCGGCGTGGGGGATCATTAGTTGTGGTACGTGGGATCTTTAGTTGCAGCATGTGGTGTCTAGTTCCCTGACCAGGGATCGAACCCGGGCCCCCTGCATTGGGAGCGTGGAGTCTTAACCGCTGGACCACCAGGGAAGTCCCAAAAGTTTTGTTTTATATAGTCTTTTCTTTTTTGGCTTCTGAGTTTCTTATCATGCATGGGGAGAACCTTCTCCCCTCCCAGAATTTAAAAATATTTTAAATACCTTCAAGAATTTTTAAAAATTTAAGTCCTTAATCTACTCAGAATTCATTTTTATATGTCTTCTTACTCAGCATGTCTAAAGTCAAATTCAGTCTTTACCAGAAACCTACTACTGCCTGACGCTTTTCATGGTATTATCATTCTTTCAGTCACCCAGACTTGAAATTGTGTCAACACCTTCAAGTCCTTCTCATCCCCTGCCTCTCCCTACCACATCACCACCACTACTGTTGGGAATCAGTGACCAAACCTATATCCTCTATAATCTAACTTTCGACCTTTATCTACCATTGCTCCCCCATCACAATGTGAATACTGCCACCAAAACAGCCTGCTACTTATCACATCCAAAACAAAGCCTGTATATGACCACTTTCAGACCTTGGTTCATGTTTTTTCCTCTGTCTGGACTACTCTCCCTTTACCACATCCCATCTCTCCTCGTTGGAATTCTAGCTATCCATCAAGGCCTGGATCATCTGTCACCTCCATGAAACTTTCTCTGATCCCTAGGAATAAAAAGGATCTTCCCTGATTATGAGATCTCATAACATTTATTTTCATATTATTTATTTTTATTTTGACCATTTCAAACTTAGAGAAAAGTTGTAAGGATAGTACAAAAAAAAAAGTTCTGAGAAAACCATAATTCAAAAAGAGTCATGTACCACAATGTTCATTGCAGCTCTATTTACAATAGCCAGGACATGGAAGCAACCTGTGTCCATCAACAAATGAATGGGTAAAGAAGATGTGGCACATATATACAATGGAATATTACTCAGCCATAAAAAGAAACAAAATTGAGTTATTTGTAGTGAGGTGGATGGACCTAGATTCTGTCATACAGAGTGAAGTAAGTCAGAAAGAGAAAAACAAATACCGTATGCTAACACATATATATGGAGTCTACAAAAAAGAAAAAAAAATGGTCATGAAGAGCCTAGGGGCAGGATGGGAATAAAGACGCAGACCTACTAGAGAATGGACTTGAGGACACGGGGAGGGGGAAAGGTAAGCTGGGACAAAGTGAGAGAGTGGCATGGACATATATACACTACCAAATGTAAAACCGATAGCTAGTGGGAAGCAGCCGCATAGCACAGGGAGATAAGCTCGGTGCTCTGTGATCACCTAGAGGGGTGGGATAGGGAGGGTGGGAGGGAGGGAGATGCAAGAGGGAAGAGATATGGGGATATATGTATACATATAGCTGATTCACTTTGTTATAAAGCAGAAACTAACACACCATTGTAAAGCAATTATACTCCAATAAAGATGTTTAAAAAAATAATAAAATTAAATTAAAAAAAAAAAAAGTTCTGGATATCCTTCACCCAGATCCCTCAGATGTTCACACTGAGCTTTAATATCTCTCTTTCTCCCCCCTCCCTGCCTCCGTCCCTGTCTTCTTCTTCATCATCTCATCATCATCATCACCACACACACATTTTTTTTCTGAACCATTTGACAGTATGTGGCAAACATGATCCCCTTCTACCCCCAGATACTTCGATGTGTATTTCCTAAAGACTAGGAATTCTCTTATATAAGCACAGTATAATTGCCAAAATGAGAAAATTAATGTTAAGATAATACTGTTATCTAATCTACAGACCTTATTGAGATTTGTTGGTTGTCCCAATAATGTCTTTATAGCAAAAGAAAATCTAAATGATGCATTTCATTTAGTTCTTATGTGTCCCTCATCTCCTTTAATCTGGAACAGTTCCTAAGTCTTTATTTTTAATGTTATTGACATTTTTGAAGGATACAGACCAGTTGTTTTACAGAATATCCCTAAATTTTGGTTTATCTGATGTTGCCTCATAATTAAATTCAGGTTATGCATTTTGGGCAAGAATACTACTGAAGTGATGCTGAGTTCTTCTCAGTGTATCTTATCAGGAGGCACATAGTACTGATGAGTCCCATTTCTGGTAACTCTGACCACTTGGTTAAGGTAGTATCTTCCACGTTCCTCCGCTGTAAAGTTACTATGTTATACTTCAAAATTAAAAAGTATCTTGTAGAGATGTACTTTGAGACTGTGAAAATATCCTGTTACTCTTCAGACTTTCATTCACTGTTTCTTGAATCTATTGATTCGTATAGTATAGTATAGATTTAGTTTTATTATATTAAACATTTATATTATATATAATTTGATATATTGAATAGATAACATATTATCATGGTTTAAACATTTTAAAGTACAAAAGGATACAGTGAAGGGGTAAAAAGTCTTTCTCCCACCTCTCTTCCCCAGATACCTGATTCCCCTCCTCATAGACAATCAATGCTATTGATTTTTTGTGTATCCATCCAGGGACATTTTATGCATATATAGGTAAATACAGATATATATGTGTTTTCTTTTATACCTGTTTACCCAAATGGTAGATTGAACACCTTTTCTTAAGTTTAAAAGCCATTGGTACTTATTTTGCCAGATGTTCTTTTGTTGTTTTTTATTTTCTTATCTATTTGTTGGAATTCTTTTTTTTTTAACCTCTTAATCTCCCTCACCTATTTCTCTCCTCCCCCCACTTCCCTCTCCTCTGGCAACCATGTTTGTTCTCTGTATCTATGATACTATTTCTGCTTTGTTATGTTTGTTCATTTGTTTTGTTTTTTAGATTCTATATATAAGTGAAGTCATATGATATTTATCTTTCTCTGTGTGACTTATTTCACTTAGCATAATATCCTCTAGGTCCACCATCCATGTTGTTGAAAATGGCAAGATTTCATTCTTTTTTATTGCAGAGTAATATTCCATTGTGTGTGTGTGTATGTGTGTGTGTATATATGTATATGTGTGTGTATATATATATATATATATATATATATATATATATATATCACATCTTTATCCATTCATATTGATGGGCATTTAGTTGCTTCCATATCTTGGCTATCATAAATAATGCTGCAGTGAACAGAGCTGTGCATATATCTTTTCAAATTAGTGTTTTTGTTTTCTTCAGATAGATACCCAGAAGTGGAATTGCTGGATCATATGATAGTTCTATTTTTAAGGGGGTTTTTTTTGCCTTTTTTGAAAATTTTATTGAAGTATAGTTGATTTACAATGTCATGTTAGTTCAGGTGTACAGCACAGTGATTCAGTTTTTTATATATATATATATATATATATATATATATATATATATATATATTCTTTTTCAGATTCTTTTCCCTTATAGGTTAGTACAAAATATTGAGTATAGTTCCCTGTGCTATATTGTAGGTCCTTGTTGGTATTTCTAAGTCTTTGAGGAATCTCCATACTGTTTTCCATAGTGACTGCACCAATTTACATTCCCACCAACAGTGTATTAGGGTTCCTTTTTCTTCACATCCTCATAAACACTTGGTATTTCTTATCTTTTTGATGATGGCCATTCTGACAGGTGTGAGGTGATATCTCATTGTGGTTTTGATTTGCATATCCTTGATGATTAGTGATATTGAGCATCTTTTCATGTGCCTATTAGCCATTTGTATGTCTTCTCTGGAAAAATGTCTATTCAGATTCTCTGCCCATTTTCAATCAGATTGTTTATTTTTTTTGACGTGAATTGTATGAGTTGTCTATTTTGGATATTAACCCTTCATTGGATATATCATTTGCAATTGTCTTCTCCTATTCAGTAGGCAGCCTTTTTGTTTTGTTGACAGTTTCCTTCTCTGTGCAAAAACTTTTAGTTTGAGGTAGTCTCATTTGCTTATTTTTGCTTTTGTTTCCTACACCTGAGGAGACATATCCAAAAACATATTGCTAAGACCAGTGTCAAAGAGTATACTGTCTATGTTTTCTTCTAGAATTGTTATAGTTTCAGGTCTTACATTTAAGTCTTTAATCCATTTTGACTGTATTTTTGTATATGGTGTGGGAAAGTAGTCCAGTTTGATTCTTTTGCATGTAGCTGTCCAGTTTTCCCAGCACCGTTTATTGAAGAGGCTGTCGTTTCCCCATTGTATATTCTTGTCTCCTTTGTTGAACATTAATTAAACATATAATTGTGGGTTCATTTCTGAGATCTCTATTCTGTTCCATTGGACTGTGTGTCTGCTTTTGTGCCAGTTCCATACTGCTTTGAAGACTGCAGCTTTATAGTATAGTCTGAAGACAGGGAGCATGATTCCTCCAGCTTTTTCTTCTTTCTCAAAATTGTTTTGGCTATTCAGTGTCTTTTGTGTTTCCATACAAATTTTAGAATGCTTTGTTCTAGTTCTGTGAAAAATACGATTGGTATTTTGATAGGGATCGCATTGAATCTGTAGATTGTCTTGTGTGGTACGGTCACCTTAGCAATGTTAATTCTTCCAATCCGTGAGTACGGTATGTCTTTTCATTTGCTTATGTCACCTTCAATTTCTTTTATCAATGTCTTATAGTTTTCTGAGTACAGGTCTTTTACCTCCTTAGTTAGATTTATTCCTAGGTATTTTATTCTTTTTGATTCGATTTTAAATGAGATTGTTCTTAATTTCTCTTTCTGATAGTTTATCATCAGTATTTAGAAATGCAGCAAATTTCTGTATATTAATTTTGTATCCTGCGACCTTTCTGAATTCATTGATGAGTTCTAGTAGTTTTTTGGTGGAATTCTTTATACATTAGGAAAATTGGCCTATGAATTGCAAATATTTTTCTCAGTTTGTAATTTGTCCTATGACTTTGCTTATAGTGGTTTTTGCAATAAGAGTTTTGTATATTTATATATACATATGTATATAAATGTATCAATCTTTCTTTTATGGCTTCTGGTGTATAGTTCACAGTTTAAAAGTCCTCTTGACTCTGAAATTATAAAATAGTTCTCCCATATCTCTTTTAGTACTTTAACATTTAAATTTGATACATTTGGAATTTTGGTGTACAGTGTGAGGCATGGATTCAACGTTTTTTCCAGTTGGCTACTTGATTGTCTTAACATCATTTAATAAATAATCTACCTTTTATCATCTATTAAATTCCCAATTTCATAGCACTTCATATATCTTTTATGGTACTTCACAGTTGACTTGTGTTATAGGAACTTTTACGACAGTAATGTATATGATGTGTGTGTGTGTGTATATATATATGTGTATGTATATATATATATGTATATATATATATATATATATATATCTTTTAAAAATAAGCACACATTCTTCATACTTCTTCATTAGTTCCCTAAGTGTAGCATACTTTCTGAACTTTCAGTAGTTAAATTAAATCTTTGACTTTAATTTCAGCTACTTTGAAGCCCATTAAGAGGGTAAAAGAATGTATTTTGTCAAAACACAACTGAAACTAAGACTTATTCTTGTCTAGGTATTCGGCTTTCAGTACTGACTTAAAAATCGTTTTACGAGAATTCGTAGTAAATAACATTCATTTCCTAATGAGAGAGACCTATCAAAAACAGGCATATTCACTATGACGCAAACAAAATATTGTTGCCTGTAGCTTTATTTATAATTAATGTAGACCTGCCTTTAACATTCCAGAGGACCTGACTGGGACACTGGATTGTATGATGAGGGGAGTGCAACAGTCAGAGAGCTGCTTACTGAGCTCTATAGCAGAGTTGGAGAAATTCGTCACTGGGGCCTGATCCGATACATCTCTGGAATCTTAAGGAAGAAGGTGGAAGCACTCGATGAGGTACTATAAATTCTTCTTGAATTTATACCAAATCTAAATGGAGGTGCTTTTTAAAAATTGGTTTCTGCAGTTGATTTTTAAGGCAGTCACCACAGCATCTAACCATTTAAGATGTTGTTTTTCCCACATAACATTTCTGATTATCAGGTAGCTTTTTTTGTTTATGAATGTCAAATATATAATACTGAAGCATATAAACTGTAGACTTATAGAGGTGTTATAAACTATGAGAATTCTAGGTCTTAAGAATGAATTTATACTAGGCTAAAAGTTCCTACCTTTTAGGAGATAAAAATACTTCATTGTTCCTTCCTAGAAATCCCTCTTTTCTGATCTTCATCGCATTTCCTGAGGAAAAGATTGATGTGTCATTAAGTTAAGGGGGAGCAAAGGTTTCTAGGCTGAAAAGAGAAAATTTCGTGGAAATGTGAGTTGTTATGGAAAGGATAATACTATTATACTATTTATTCCTAGGCCTGCACAGACCTTCTCTCCCACCAGAAACATTTGACAGTGGGACTCCCTCCAGAACCTCGAGAGAAGACCATCTCTGCGTTAGTATGGTTTTTGTTTGGGTTTGATCAAGCTTCTCTGAGACTTTAAGGAGCTGTGTGGACTGACTGCAATTCTCTTGTCCTAATCTATAAATGGATGATAATGTCCTACGTGTGTGAGCTTCTATCAGGGACAGTCGATGTGAGAATGTTGGTAGTGATAGGACATGAGTAAATGAAAGAGAAGGTTCACAGGGAGTAGTACTCAAATGTATTTTGGTCTTTTGGGGTTTTTTTGTTTGTTTGTTTTTACTTATTGGCTTTACCAAACGTTTTATTCAAAAAACAAACAAACAGGGCAACTGGGATTAGCCCCCACTCTAGAATTTGTTCCAGGCCTCTCTCCTTGGCTTATAGATGGCTGTTTTTTCCTTATGTCTCTTCACATTTCTTCTCTCTCTGTGTGTCTCTGTGTCCAAATTTCTCACTTATACAAGACACCAGACATATTAGATTAGGGCCCACCCAATTACCTCACTTTAGCTTACATCTGTAAAGACCCCATCTCCAAATAAGGTCACACTCTGAGATACGAGGGATTAGGATTTCAACATAGGAACTTAGAGGGAACACAGTTCAATCCATAACACCTTACTCCTGGCAAACAGAACCTTTTATTACAAATCAGATCAATTTTGTGGCTTCTGTGGGCAATCCAAAAGGAGATGGCATGCCCCATGCCCCCAGAGTGCTTAGTATCAACAGGAGAGTCAGAAGTGTAGGAGGGTGTGTGTGTGTGTGTGTGTGTGTGTGTGTGTGTGTGTGTGTGTAAACTGATGAAACTATAAAAATCAGTATAACTCTATAAGGTGTGATTGTAAAGTAATAAAATGGCTTCCAAAAGGCACAGCTTAGATTTAGTTTACTACTTTTTAGCCATAATAGTTACTTGTCAAATGTTAAGAATTAACCATGAAAGACTGGTCTGGAAGGACGTCATGCGGTGACTTTTAAATACAATTTGGAAGGAGAAGGGCAATCCAGGCTTAGAGACGGGAGAGCAGAGCTCTCCTGAGTTGATATGGGCCAGAGTGCTTTGGGGAGGCAGTGAACTTTGAAGACTGAAAGAACCAGAATGCTACCAGTAATGATGAGATGTTGAGACACTGACTTGGACTTGGGAGGAGCTTTTTTATTTTCTCAATAAATTTAGCTTTAAGTAGTTGCAGAATTTTGTCTTTCTTCACTGTCCTCTTCCTTAGACCTCTGCCCTATGAAGTACTCACTCAGCTGATAGATGAAGCCAGTGAAGGGGACATGAGCATTTCAATTCTTACACAGGTGAGCAGAATTATAAAGCCTAATCTGATGATTGATATTTAAAAGTTTGCTTTCAATTGATCTGGCAATTTCTGAAGACCACAAAATAAGCCTTGTGAGATCTAGGGCATAATTTTTGTCTATATTCATTCCATGCACAGGAAATAATGGTATATCTAGCCATGTATATGCGAACTCAGCCTGGCCTCTTTGCTGAAATGTTTCGACTTCGAATTGGTCTGATCATACAAGTTATGGCAACAGAACTGGCCCACTCCCTTCGATGCTCAGGTATTCAATTAAGTAACTGTTTGAGGCAGAATTCACTTTTAATAGAGTTCTACTGAGTTTTGAATCAGGAGGGAAAGGAAGCTAAAAGATTTTTATCAGTAGCTCAGAAGCTGCATATAGCAGTCTTGTTCCCATGTTAGTCAGTCTCTATACAAGTCAAGGGACTGCTATGACAAATTTATATATTAGTTGTCAACTTCAAAATTCACCTCCTAGGGGCTCTGCACTCCCAATGACATTCCTACTAACTCCTAGAGTGATCCGAGACATATATCAAACTAAGTGTGACAGACTGGGTTCGATTCTGATTCAGGCATGGCCACCTCTGGCTGTCAGATTGAGTCACCACATCAGTTTGATTATAGTGTCAGTATTCTGTCTAGTCAACATCACGATCAAATAAAGGAAGGCAATATTTCTATTCATATTTATCTGACAAGACTCTTTTTGATATTAGCTATAGGTATATTTGGCAAGGTAGCAGTTTTAGTTAGAAGAATAGATGGGGCCTTTGGAAGCTGTAGCACAGAATTATGGGGGGACCCCATGGCATGACTATTTTTTCCTTCGGTATTTGATTTCAACAAGAATGGCAAAGTAATAGAGATAGAGATTGAATACAAAGATAAAATCACAGTTGCAAAACTCAATTTTAGCCATTGTTTCAGTTAAATTTCCCCAAAAGGCTTTTAATTGAGCTGTTAGCAAGTAGCTAAATTTATTGGTTTGAATCTAACCTAAATTACATGAGATAATGTATATTTAAATAACCCTTTAAAGGAATAAAGCTAATGATTATTTTATACCTACCATATGCCAGACACTGTACTTTTTGCTTTATATTTACATATATTATCTCATTTAATCCTTACAACAACCAACTGGAGAAGGTATTTTTATCTCACTTTTACTGATTGTAAAAGGAATTGAAACTCAACAAACTATTGGATGTAAAATAGGCTCAAGGATGTATTGTACAACACGGGGAATATAGCCAATATTTTGTAATAACTGTAAATGGAAAGTAACCTTTAAAATTGTATAAAAGTTTTAAATTCTTTAAATAAAGCTAATGAGCAGTTTTTTAAAAATGAAACTCAGAAAGGTTAATAACTTGCCCAAAGTTACATAACTGATAAATAGTGAAATTTGAGTCCAAGTCTGCTTGATTCCAAATGATCGCCAGTTCAGCACATTGTTATAAGATTACATGTATATATATATTTTTTTTTCTCAAGCTTTGGTATCAAGTGATGTTTTATGAGAGTCTGATTATTCAATAATAAACCTCAAGAAGGGATAAATCCCCAAACATTCTTCACTTTTCCTTAATTGCCCATTACAGATATTTTTTTTTCTTGTGGATTCATCAAACCGTGGCTATTTATTTCTTCTAGGATAAAATCAAGATCCCTGGGTCTGATATTCAAGACCCTCAACAGTCTGGCCTCTACCTCCCACTTCAACAGTACTTCCCACTAATTTTATCAGTCCCCATCCTTGGAGATTGATGTCTCCTCTTATTTCCAAAGCATTTATTGTCTATACCTCTCATTTGGCACTTAGTATAGCCATGCCATGTTTTACTGTTGTTTATCTTGTTTACATGTCCAGTCTCTCCCAAATAGTTGGTCAGCCTCACAAGGTCAAGTACCATGTCATACCTGTTTGTACTAACATTGCTTAAAATCATGACCTACATGTAGTAAACTCATAATAGGTGTCTGATGTTGATGAACAAATTCAAGTTATCTTCTCAATATTCTTCATAATTTCATAGATTCATATCTATTCTCTTTTTAAATCCCCATATTTCCAGATGGAGAGAAGTTTTGATTATTTTAGCCCATCTTCATAGATACAATCATTGCTTTCTCCGACTGGTTTCCAGTTCCATTGTGCTCCTTTCATTCTTCCCACTTTCAAATAAAGATTCTACTGAGTATCCTAATGATGTGGAAGAGGGGTGAAGAAGAAATCAAGGGCCTAGTTAATCCATAAACTGGATAATCAGTCCTTAAATTATTAAGAATCTGTTGGAGGATGAATGCCTAGGCAGTATGGTGCTGGAAATTTATTTTTTTAACATCTTTATTGGAGTATAATTGCTTTACAATGTTGTGTTAGTTTCTGCTGTATAACAAAGTGAATCAGCTATATGTATACATATATCCGCATATCCCCTCCATCTTGTGTCTCCCTCCCACCCTCCCTATCCCACCCCTCTAAGTGGTCACAAAGCACCAAGCTGATCTCCCTGTGCTATGCGGCTGCTTCCCATTAGCTAGCTATTTTACATTCAGTACTGTATATATGTCAGTGCTACTCTCTCACTTCGTCCCAGCTTACCCTTCCCTCTCCCCGTGTCCTCAAGTCCATTCTCTACATCTGCGTTTTTTCTTCCAATCAAGTGACTCAGAAATTCTAAGCAAGAAAGGAAATAGAGAAAAAATAGGGTGAGAGTGGCAGGTCAATTAGAAATCCCTCTGTTCTAACATTTCTGCTGAGTAGCTGAGGAAGCCACAGATGGCCTGATGAGTCTCAGTCCTTCAGCCATGAAGAACCTCCTGCATCACATTCTCAGTGGCAAGGAGTTTGGCGTGGAACGAAGCGGTAAGGTTGAATCACTGCATTTCTATTTCAGAATGTTTGTTTTAAATGTCTTATTGATTTTAAAGTGGTTTTCTTTTATCAGAGGAACTTTTCTCCCAAATAAATAGGACCCCAGTATATGAAAGTTAAAACCAAAGCTGTCTTCTGGAACAAGATTTGGAAACCACTGTGTGTCTTTTTTTCCCTTAAATGATATGTCAATTAAGTAGATTACTAGCATATTTTGTTTTGGACTGTTTTATACATTCCCTTACATTATCTTAAGACTCTACTTTAGGACAACTAGCAACCTGTATCATCTGAAACTTTCTTGTATTCCAGTTGGCAATAATTCAGTAGCACTTATAGTGGGGTGTGTGTGTGTGTGTGTGTGTGTGTGTGTGTGTGTAGCTGCTACAGTGCACCTGATATATCCTTTCACTTTTAAATTCAAATACATTTAGGGGTCTATCACAAATTAACCTTACACCTGCACTTGGTGGTTTGGTAGTGGTATTTGATATCAAGTACCTAAAACATCAGAGCAAATGAAAAGAGTTATCTCTCATGCTTAACTTTTAGACTTAAAATAAATAAATATATAATGTCAGATGGATGGATACTAGACCTTAGCGTGTTATAAAGCAGTGTTCCTCAAGCCTTACTGTTCATAAGAATCACCTGGGTTTCTTGCTAAACTTCAGGCTTTAATTCAGTAGGTCTAGAGTTGGGCCTAAAATTCTAACAAGCTTCTAGGTGAAGCTAATGCTGCAGGCCTGTGGACCACACTTTGAATAGCAAGGTTTAGTTGGTTGTTTGGTTTTTATTATTACTAACATAAAAGGAGGACATACATCTAAGTCTTTTAAATGTGGTGGAGAAAACAATTTGAACCTGATTATCGTCCCTCTTTCTCTTTAATCTGTCATGCTATATAGTTCGTCCCACTGATTCAAATATCAGCCCTGCTATTTCTATCCGTGAGATTGGTGCTGTTGGAGCAACCAAACCAGAACGAACTGGGATTATGCAGTTAAAAAGTGAGATAAAGCAGGTAAGATACTACTTGGGAACTGAGCTGGGATACTTTCATATTTAAGAACATTCTTTTGGACTCAGACTTTGTTAAGATCATGTATTTTGTTTCATATTCTGAGTTTAATTTGAGCCATTTATTTTTCAGGTGGACTTTCGTAGACTGTCTATCTCAACTGAGAGTCAGGTGAAACAAGTAGGGATCCTTTAACATAGATTAACCTGTATTTCTATAGAACATGCATGAGCTTATGGCTTTTTTACAAATAAGATAAGCCACATAGTAGCTTGTTTGATTCTCCTTTTTAGCAATCTTTCTGTAGATAGCTTTCATTTTTCTGGACCAAACTATCTTGCTGATTTTAAGAGGAAAGTAACTTGTTTCTGATAGCAAGAAATTGAAACCTTGAATTCCTCTTGTTAGGATTAATACATAATTTTGGAATTAATTTTCTTTATGAAAGTAGACTTACATTTCTTACTTTTAAGAACCAGACTAGGTAAGGGCTTTTTTAAACATCTATTTTCAGTTATTCTCCAGAAATTAGATTTTTATCATTGTCATGATAGAGGTATATGAAAGGTGTTGTGAACACATAGAGGAAAAACATATAAATCAATCTGGGAGTTGGTGGGAGTCACCAAACATCATACCGTAGGCTGTCACTAATTTTTTCCTTGAAGATGAGAATAGATGAGTTATTGTGTTATACAAAGAAATAATTAACACAAACTTCCGTAGTGTTTTTCAAAACTCTGGGAAATGGTGTGATTTCAAAGTCTTTTAATGAAAAGCTTAAAACTACTCCTTCTACTTTCAAAATAGAAAGCTTATGCTAGCTTACGATATTAAAACACGTCCAGAAGAGGAAAGGCAAAATGGAAATTTTGCTTGTTTGTGTGCTTGCGTATCTGTTTGTTTTAGGAGTCAGAAACCATTTAGGAAAATAAAGAGCCAATGCTTGATGTTTAATTTGAAGTAAACTTAATTTAGATATACCTATCAGATACCCTTTTACGTTTATATTATGCAAGTACAAGACCAGAATGGAATAAGAAAGGGCCTTGTGATAGAAAAGTGTTCACTTTACAGGTTTTTTCCTAGACAATTTGGATAATCTGAACATTTTCCTATCTGAAAGGTTAAAGAACTACATTTCATACTGAAGAGTTAAAGTGATGTTCCTGGTAAATAGTCCTTGTTTTGGTTGAGAGTGATTGGCTAAATACTTCATGGTTGTTTATAGTCACAGAGTATTACTTACAAGTTCATTATATATTTAGAACTTGAAGTCCATGTTCCCAGCTAGATTAGTATGATATTAAGGACTTGACCTACCCACCCAGCTATATCATTTAATTTTTTTTACACATACACTACCTATAGGACTTTAAGAAAGCCAAAATCATTAGGACTGTAATTTAGAGGATTGAGAGCTCTAAATTTTCATTACTTTCTTTCTTCTAAATACTGATTTCCCCCCTCACCTGCCTGTCTGGTATTTTGTATTGTTCTAAGCCCTTTTCTCTGCCACTCACCAATGCCCTCTTTTCTGATTATAGAAAAAATACTTGTAAGGTAGTTTTATTTATTTTACCCTTTACCATGACTTCTAGAGTCAGACTATTTCATCAGCTTTTTTAATGATAACATGCTGGCTAGTTACTTGAATAGTCTATAATTTTAATCTACTAATAACTTTTAAAAACACATAATGTTTGCCTTGCCTCATCCCTTTTAAAAATTTATTTTCTCAAATATTTTTCATAGCCCAATGGTGGTCATCCCCTGGGTGTAGATTTGATGTCACTGTTTTTTCTGGTAACTGCTGTTATCTTGTATTATATGACAATCTGATTGACTGAAAAAAATGAATCAAAAAGTAAAATTTATACTTATAAATCAACTTCATGCAGGGTGATATCTTTCCATTTCTTTTCCAAAAAGGCAGGTGAGGGGGTTCAACTCCAACCTCTTTTCCATTTCAGAAAACAAAATTCAATTTAATAAGTATTTATTTGTTAAGTATCTGTTCAGTCATTTATTCATTCAACTATTATAATTAATTAAATGCTTGCTATGTGCCAGGCACTGGAAAGCATCGGTATCCGCTGGGAACTTGTTAGAGATGTAAAATATTGGTTCCCATCCTAGGCCTACTGAATCAGAAAGACTGAGGTGAGGCCCAGCAATCTGTGTTTTAATAAGCTTTCTGGGTGATTCTGATGCACTTTTAAGTTTGAAAACCACTGGGTTACCTATTCTTATTGTTTATTCATTTGTAAATATTAATTGAGTGCCAATTTTGTGCCAGGCACTGGAAATACAGTAGTGACAAAACAGATGTGGTCCTTGCCCTCATGATGCTTACAGTTTAGAAAGACTGATCTCTGATTTAGTTTCCTTGGTTTAAATCAATGATCCATAATGGCCTATGATTTCAGATTTCTTAGGCTGAAGAGATTAAGGCCAGATGACAACCAAACAAAAAATGGAAAACTATTGGAAACAATATTGGTATTTCTATTGACTTTAACCAAGTATATACCCTGTAATGAATTAGTGTAGTATGACTTGGCCAACTTTGTCATATCTACATTAATAAAGGAAGACAGAGGCACAGAGGAGGAGTTAATCTAAAAGCTCAGAACTATTGATATTTGGTTTTGGAAAACAGTCTGAATAGCCTTTGTGGTTTGACTCCACTCTCAGCAGCCTAGGATCTTGATGGTAGAGACGAAGACAATGAAGATAAATCAGATGGAGTTCATCTACTTGGTACATCAGTGTGATAGTCACTGGCCAATAGAAATGCCTTAGGGCACTTTTCTCTTTGACATAGCAGTGGTGATATAGGCATTTGATCCAAATTAAAATGTAAGAAGTTCTTTTCTCAGAAAATATTTCTATTACCTTCTTTTTATTTTATATTTATTTCTGAATCTAAACTGTCAAAGAAACACTTTCCCCAATGTATTTTGTCCTTTACTTTTGTAAGTTTTATGTTGTAGCATGTACCAATACTTCATTCCTTTATATTGCTGAACAATACCTTACTGTATTGATATACACCACATTTTATTTATCCATTCATCAGTTGATGAACATCTGGGTTGTTTCTGGTTTTTGGCTGTTATGAATAACGCTGCTATGAACCTTCATGTACAAGTTTTTGTGTGGACATATGTTTTTATTTCTCTTGGATATACATCTAGAAGAAGTGCTGGGTCATTTGGTAACAATGTTTAGCATGAGGAACTGCCAAATTGTTTTTCAAAGGGGACTGTACCATTTTACATTCCCACTGGCAATGTCTGAGGGTTCCAATTTCTTCATATCCACACCAATCCTTGCTATTGTCCATCTTTTTGATTCTAGCCATTTTAGTGGGTATGAAGTGGTATCTCATTGTGGTTTTGATTTGCATTTCCCTAATGGCTTATGATATTAAACATCTTTTCATGTGCCAATTGACTATTTGTCTATCTTCTTTTGGAGAAATGTCCATTCAGATCCTTTGCCCATTTGTTAATTGGGTTATTTGTCTTTTTATTGTTGAGTTGTAAAGATTCTTTATATATTCTGGATACAGGTCCCTAAAGGTTCTTTATGTATTCTGGATCTAAGTCCCTTATCAGATATGTGATTGGCACATAGTTTTTCCCATTCTATGTGTTGCTTTTCACTTTTTTTTTTCCTCTGAAGAATATCAACCACGGAATTTACTTTCTTGATAGTGTCATTTGAAGAACAGAAGTTTTTAGTTCGGGTGAAGTCCAATTCATCTAATTTTTCTTTTAGTGTCCTATCTAAGAAGGCTTTGCCTAGCCCAAGGTCACAAAGATTTATTCCTATTTTTTAAGAGTTTTATAGTTTTAGCTCTTACAATTAGGTCTATAATTATGTTTATGGGTCCCCAAGACCACCTCTCGGGTTCAGTGATTCACTAGGAGGACTCACAGGACTAAGCATACTCAAAGGTATGACTTATTACAGCAAATGAATACAAAGCAAAATCAGCAAAGGGAAAATGTGCATTGGACAAAGTCCAGGAAAAACAGGCAACAGCTTCCAGAGTACTCTCCCAGTGAAGTCACACAGGATGCAATTCCCCGTGCAATGAGTTGTGACAACATGTATGAAATATTGCCAACCAGGGAAGCTCATTTAAGACTCAGCACCCAGGGTTTTTACTGGGGGCTGGTCACATAAACAGCCTCTGTCTGGCATGTACCAAAACTCTAGACTCCCAGAGGGAAAGCAAATGTTCAACATAAACCATAGTGTTTCCACAAACAGTTTAGGCACAATAAGCCACTGTTAATCAATTCTGAGAATGGTGGAAACCCTCCCAAAATCCAGCTTTCCAAATGCCAACCAAGGGCCAATCTTATAATCAGGCCTTTCCAAGAATAGCATTTCTGGCCTGCTATGTTAACTCTTTTTTGCACAGTAACCCATTTGGACTTAATTTTTGTGTATGGTGTGTAGTAGGGGGTCCAACTTCATTCTTTTGAATGTGACTATCCAGTCGTTCCAGCACTATCTCTTAGATAGAAGACTATCTTTCCTCCGTTTACTTTTCTTGACACCCTTGTTAAAAACTGACCAAAATGCAGTGGTTTATTTCTGAACTCCCAATTTTATTTCACTGATCTACATGCCTAGCCTATGCCTGTATGACGCAGCCTTTTGTTTTTTATTTCCAGAGAAGGAAGGATTTATTACTTGCAGCAAGTAAGGAGAACACTTGTTTTCCCAAAGCAGTGTCTCTTGACACAGTCTTGATTACTGTAGCTTTATAATAAATTTTGAAGTTGGGAATTGTGAGTCCTCCAACTTTGATCTTTTTTAAGATTGTGTTAGCTATCATGGGTCCCTTGAATTTCCACATGAATGTTAGGATAAGCTTGTCAATTTCTGCAAAGAACCCAATGGGATTTTGATGAAGATTGTGTTCAATCTATAGATCAGTTTTGAGAGTATTACCATTTTAACAATATTAAGCCTTCTGATCCATGAAAATAGGATCTCTATTTATTTAGGTCTTTAATTTCTTTCAACAGGTTTTGTAGTTTTCAGAGTGTATGTTTTACACTTCTTTCGTTAAATTTATTCCTAAGTATTTTATTCTTTTTAATGCTGTCTTAAATGAAATTGTTTTCTTAATTTCATTTTCAGATTGTTGATTGCTACTGTTTAGAAATACAATTAATTTGTGTGTATATTGATCTTATATCGTGCAGCCTCACTGAACTCATTTATTAGTTCTAATTGTTTTATAGTGAATTCCTTATATACAAGATCATGTCATCTGCAAATGACTTTCCACTCTGAATGACTTTTATTTTCTTTCTTAATAGCCCTGGATAGAGCCTCCAGTACAATACTGAATAGAAGTAGCAAGGTTGAACATCTTTGTCTTGTTCTGATCTTAGGAGGGAAAACATTCAGTCATCAACCATTCATTATGATGTCAACTGTGGGTTTTTTGTAGGTGCCCTCTATTAGATTTAGGAAGAACCCCTTTGTTCCCAGTTTGTTGAGTGTTTTTTATCATTGAAGGGGTATTAGAATTTATTAAATGCTTTTTCTGCATCTTTAGGATGATAAGGGTTTTATCCTTTATTCTGTTGATAGGGTGTATTACATTGATTGATGTCCAGATGTTAAAACAACCTTGAACTCCTGGAATAAATTCTACTTCATCATGTGTATTAAAAGGTGTATAATCTTTTTTATATGTTGCTGAATTTTTAGGTTTGCTAGTGTTTTGTTGAGGATCTTTGTATCTGTGTTCATAAGGGGTATTGATCTGTAGTTTTCTTGTGATGTCTTTGTCTGATTTTGGTGTAAGGCTAATACTGGCCTCATAGAATAAGTTGGGAAGTTCCTTCCTTTTCTCTTGTTTGGAAGTGTTTGTGAAGAAGTGATATTAATTCTTCTTCAGATGTTTGGTAGTATTAGCCAGTGAAGCCACCTGTACCTGGACTTCTCTCTGTGAAAGTTTTGTAATTACTAGTTATATCTCTTTGTTATAAATCTATTCAGATTTTGTTTCTTCTGGAGTCCATTTGGATAGTTTGTGTCTTTCTAGGAACTTGTGGTTTTCATCTAAGTTATATATCAATAATTTGTTGACATGTGACTGCCAATGGTATATCCTTACAATCCTTTCTATTTCTTTAAGGTTGGAAGTGATGTCCTCTCTTTCTTCCTGACTTTATTATATTTCTTTTTTTTTTATTTTTTGGGTATGTCTAGCTAAATATTTGTCAATTTTTTGATGTTTATTTTCAAAGAAACAAATTTTTGGTTTCATTGATTTTTCTCTATTATTTTTGGTTATTCATTTTTCTTTCTGTTACAGTTTTTGTTATTTTCTTCTCTTTGCTTTCAGTTTAGTTTGCTCTTCTTTTCTTCTTGTTTTCATTGTCTTAAGGTAGAAGGTTTGGTTATTGATTTGAGATCTTTCTTCTTTTTTAATACAAGCATTTATAAAATAAACTTCTCTTTAAGCACTGTTTTAGCTGCATCCCATAAGTTTTGGTTTGTTGTGTTTCCATTATCATTCATCTCAGAGTGTTTTCTAATTTTCCTTGTGATTTCTTTCTTAACCCACTGGTTATTTAAGGATGTGTTCTCTAATTTCCACATATTTGTAAATTTACCAAATTTCCTTTTGTTACTGATTTCTAATTTAATTTCATTGTAGTAAGATAATATACTTTGTGTCTTATTTCAATTCTTTTACATTGAGGCTTGTGTTATAGCCTATGGGAGCAACAAACCAAGCCATAGACCAGTTAGAAGTTTAACAGAAATAACCTGGCAAAGAGACAGTGAAGAACCTCCCATGTCATCAGTATTTTTATGGCTCTTCTTATGTATCACTAGATGCTTTCTAAAAGGATCATACCTGTTTACATTGCTGCTAGCTACTCATAAGTCTTCTAGCTTCACTATAACCTTTTTGTCTTGGGTGTTACACCTAATTTGTGGTTTATAATTCTGCTGAGTGTGTTTATTATTCATTGTGCTATAGTACTTTAATCATAGAAACAGAGATAACTCTTGATTCATGTTCTTTCCTCTACTTTTCTCCCAAGTCACCTGGAACCTCTATGAGTCCAAGTATTGGGTCCTTCCCTAGTGGATGTGGTCAACAGACATCTAAAGATAGTCGTCAAGGTCAATGGCAACGCCGAAGAAGGCTGGATGGAGCACTAAACAGAGTCCCAATTGGATTTTATCAAAAAGTATGGAAAGTTTTGCAGAAGGTGAGCATAATACACTGTAGATGTCTCTTTATTTCACGCCCCCCCCATGAAATTATCAGTCTCCTTGTCTGAGATATGACATGACTATGATATCACTGCAATTATATAAAAGTCATGCGCTCTTACAGATAAAACCTAGAAGAAAACATTAAAATGAAACAGTTGATTTGTTATTTTGACATTACTGATAACTTAGTCTCTCTCCATAACTGTTACTGTTGCAGTATTTATAAATGAGATTTCAAAAATCATCACTTCTCTGCTTTTTGGCCATGGTTGGACATTGTGGGACATTGTGATACATTTACTGCTAATCAAATGAATGTGGTGATAAAGACTCACTTTCTTTGTAGCTATTGTAGAGTAGAAATGTTATTTGTAGCAATGTGCTGTTAATAACAAATGTTACTACAGTAAAACAACTGTGGCATCTGGGAAGCTTTATGAGATGCTCTTACCTATTTTTTTTCTTGGATGAAAACTACTAAATAAATGCAGTCATAGTGATGCTGATAGTCCAAAGACTCTACTGGTGTGACCAATTTTTGTTTTTCTGTCAAAGGCCTAGTTTGCCAAAGACATTCAAGGGGACATCACACCATTATGATTGTGACAGATTTAGAAGGCCAAGAAGACTATTGTACTCATTCATAGATCTCATTCATAGTCTCATAGGTGCCACTTTTTGCTTCATTGCCCTTGGTAATGACCTGAAGAACACTCAACCAGGACTTCAAAACCTTTAGTTACGTTTCTCCCCTTAGCACACTGATATTCTTCCAGGGACATAATCAGGTGATCCTTTGGAAAGGTGAAATTTGATTCCTCGAACTATCAACTCTGGCGATCTTCCTTTCAAAGAGTACCTATCAGTTATTTTCCTTCCATTTAACTGCTATAGCACAGTGGTAACAGATATGTGCTGTATCTCTCCAGCTCTGCCTGGCTTATGGCAATTCAGTTTCACAGACTACATGTAGTAGGTGCTCTTCTACCCAGATACCATGGAAAGTGTCTGTTCTTGTCATCAAAGAGTTTAATCCATAGTTATCTTCTTACATAGCAGCTATAATGCAAGGCCAAAAGTGTTATGATAAGAGTGCAAAACCAGAAGGCTGTGAGAATACAAGGGAAGGAACATTCAAGTCTGACTAGGAAAATTGGGTATTTTGTGGCAGAATCAAAGCATGAACTTGAAATCCTAATGTAAAGGGGAAAAACAAATGCAGTCTGTTTTTTTTTTCATTCCATTCCTTTCATAGTATGAATGTAACATAATCACTCTGCACATATGTTTCAAGGCTGGTAATTCTCTGTACAAAGATTGTTATTTGGCATATGGAACATGGGATGGAAGTGTCTGGTAGGGTCGATAAACTTGTTGGATTGGAATATTTATCTGTGGTTTAATATATAATATTTTGATTTATTTAAAATCTAAAATGGCAAGTCATTAATTCCCACTGCTTTTTAATAATTGAATTGATGGTGGGGGGAAGATAAAATATCATTCGTTCATATAGTATTTCTTGAGCATCTGCCACGCACTAGGCAATGTCCTAGGTGCTCACAGGAATACAACAGAAAACAAAACAGATGACAATCTCTGTCCTTATGGAACTGACATTCTACTAAGAAGAGACAATAAATAAGAAACATAATAAATAAGTAAACTATACAGAATGTTGAAAGATGACAAGTACTGTAGAGAAAGTAGAGCAAAGTGAGGGGATCAGGAGTGCTGATGGGGGATGCTTAACTAGAAAATATAACTATGCATGTCTGGTAAATGCATATCTTGAGTTTTTTCTCTTCAGCCTAAAAAAATCTTTCTGAAAGTCTATTTGTGATGGCTCTGGGACCTACCGTGGTATCCTCCCAGATAGTCTCTGAATCTTTAGGGCTAGACTATCCCAGCAGGTAGATCTTCCCGACCCTTCCACTCCCCTAAGTAGAGGATGAACCTTGAGTTCCCTATAGTCCAACCCTGCTTCTTGCCACACAGTAAGCGCAACCCCTTGGCAAAGACCCGTGGGCTGCAGGGCCTTTCACTGGCCTGTGATTACTCAGCATCTACCCAGTGGAACACACTTAGAAATACTAAGTGTCTCCTTACAGTCTCCCAGTTGTCAGCATATCCTGGGTGATGTTTTTGCTGTTTTGCAGTGTCATGGACTTTCTGTGGAAGGTTTTGTTCTTCCTTCTTCAACCACTAGAGAGGTAAGATTCTGTGTCTTTCACATTTATGTGATTGATAGCTTGTCTGGCTAAAGTATTTCAGTGATCACTTTTCAAAATAACAAATCTATGTTTTTATAAATCAACTGAACAAGAAATGCATTGGAAGAAAGGAGAGAATGTTCTTAAAAAATAGAATGGGAATATTAGAGAATAATTATATATTACATTAATTATATAAAGGCAGTTTCTTTTAATGGTTGATTAAGTTAGGCTGATTTATGTGAGTGTTGCCAGAGTTAGAAATGGCAGATGAGATAGAAATCTAAGAATGAATGAATGAATGACTTCTCATGTCCCCAACCTGCTCATCCCTACCTTTCTCTACTAAGATGTTTGTAGACTATAAACCAGTGATCATAAGCCAGTGGTCCTTAGCTCTAACTATATGTCACAGTAACCTGAGCTCCTATCTCCAATTCAGTGGATTAGACTCTCCAGGGATGGGGCATGAGCACCTGTACTTTAAAAAAAATCCTTAGAATAATTCTGATATATCACCATGGTTGGAAAACATTGCCATGAACCACAGACACAGATTAGGAGGTGCTTTTATATTTTGCTTTTTGCCCAATCACACTGAAATTATAAAGAAATAGCTTTTATACAAAATCAACAAAGGAGCTAGAATTGGGAAGCTGGGAATAGTAAGACTGGATAGTAGAAAATTCTCAAAAACTCTGGAGTTCTTGCAGATCATGGCTGCAAGGGTGGGTACAGAAAGCTAATGCTGTGTTTCAGGGCTCCACTCCTGCCTAGAAGCCTCTTCCCTAGTAAAGAACACTGTGTCCTCTCTTGGTCTTCTCTCTGCCTTTAAGCAAGATTGAAATGTTAACAGAATTAATAATAATACATACCTGAATGTACCTTTAAGAGTCTGCAAAACACCTTTACACAGTCTTTAATTTGATCTTCAGCACAACTATGTGAGATAGCTAAG